>NC_058082.1:268255521-268855521 GCF_014858855.1 Bufo gargarizans | reverse complement strand
CAAAATTAGGGTTATTCACTTTAGAAAAAAGACGACTGAGAGGAGATCTAATTAATACGTATAAATATATCAGGGGTCAGTACAGAGATCTATCCCATCATCTATTTATCCCCAGGACTGTGACGAGGGGACATCCTCTGCGTCTGGAGGAAAGAAGGTTTGTACACAAACATAGAAGAGGATTCTTTACGGTAAGAGCAGTGAGACTATGGAACTCTCTGCCTGAGGAGGTGGTGATGGTGAGTACAATAAAGGAATTCAAGAGGGGCCTGGATGTATTTCTGGAGCTTAATAATATTACAGGCTATAGCTACTAGAGAGAGATCGTTGATCCAGGGAGTTATTCTGATTGCCTGATTGGAGTCCGGAAGGAATTTTATATTCCCCTAAAGTGGGGAAAATTGGCTTCTACCTCACAGTTTTTTTTTGCCTTCCTCTGGATCAACTTGCAGGATGACAGGCCGAACTGGATGGACAAATGTCTTTTTTCGGCCTTATGTACTATGTTACTATGTTACCTTACAGGTATGGCATATCAAGGTGCTGATTAGACAGAAGGAATATTGCACAGGTGTGCCTTAGACTGCCCACAATAAAAGACCACAGTTTTGCCTTGCTGGTGTGGCCACCATTTGCCTCACTCAGTGCAACACGTCTTCGTCGCAAATAATTGATCAGGTTGTTGATTGTGGCCTGTGGAATGTTGGTCCACTCCTCTTCAATAGCTGTGCAAAGTTGCAGAACATTGTCAGAAACTGGAACACGCTGCCATCTGCCCTGAACAGTGAAAACCGGGACTCATCCGTGAACACAACGCCTCTCCAACGTGCCAGACACCATCGAATGTGAGCAGTTGCCCACTCAAGTCGGTTACGACGACGAACTGCAGTCAGGTCCAGACCCCGATGAGGATGACGAGCATGCAGATGAGCTTCTCTGAGATGGTTTCTGACAGTTTGTGCAGAAATTCTTTGGTTATACAAACCTGATTGTTGCTGCAGCTGTTCGGGTGGCTGGTCTCAGACGATCATGGAGGTGAACATGCTGGATATGGAGGTCCTGGGCTGGTGTGGTTACACATGGTATGCGGTTGTGAGGCCGGTTGGATGTACTGCCAAATTCTCTGAAACGCCTTTGGAGATGGCTTATGGTAGAGTAATGAACATTCAATGCACGGGCAACAGCTCTGGTAGACATTCCTGCAGGCAGAATGCCAATTGCACGCTCCCTCAAACATTGTGACATCTGTGGCATTGTGCTGTGTGATTAAACTGCATATTTCAGAGTGGTGTTTTATTATGGGCAATAATTATGCTGTCTAATAAGCACCTTGATATGCCACACCTGTGAGGTGGGATGGAATATCTCGGCCAAGGAGAAGTGCTCACTAACACAGTTTTAGACAGATTTGTGAACAATATTTGAGAGTAATGGGTCTTTTGTGTATGTAGAAAAGGTTTCGGATCTTTGAGTTCAGCTCATGCAAAATGCGAGCAAAACCGAAAGTGCAGCGTTTATATTTTTGGTCAGTGTAGATATCTATTTCAGATAAACAATAGATAGCCTTTCAATAATGGTAAAATGGTGATTAGTTCTGTATAAAGACTAAGGAGAAGGAAAGTAATGATACAATTATTGTACTTATTTGCTGATAAATGTATTGAACCAGTTAAAAATGCATTTATTTAGCCACCAACATGTCGTGGACACATTTCAATATGCCAATGACAATCCATTTAAGATCACAAGCAGTTAAACAGAGTCTTTATTTGCTCTTCTGTAGAATTGCTTTTTTTATTCCCAAAGGAAAAAATGACATCTGTTCCCTGTGCGGTTATTGCTCTGACAGTTTAATGATAGGTCAATATGGTTTCACAACACTTCATGTCTGTGTTGGTTAAAAAACTGTTCTAAGAGAAAAGTAATCCAACCTCCAGAATTAAAGCTGCTATTAAGGACCAAAAAGCTGTTGAGAATAAGGGGCCATTTACCCAGTAGGTAATCTAGTGTCCTCATAGATCAATGGAGTTATTATCCAAACTTCCATAACTGCTTTTGCTATTTATTTTTATTTTTTATTTTAGGCTCCAGTTTATGTAGGCCTAATATCAGAATTTTTTAAAACATTTTAACAATATTAAACTGTCTAATATACTCTGTATACTTGTTGAATTAGGTCTCTTAACTGGATATGAATCCCAAACACAGTTGTGGGTATGGGGCCATAAGGACTTTTTACAAGGGTCAATGATTGGGACAATTATTGGGTAGGACCACTCCTTCCCCATAATTTCTCTGAGTAAAGAAGCTGAGAAAGCATCACTGATGCAGTCTCCTAAATCATCATTTCTGTACAGCAGATTGTGCTGTCTAAACAATGAATGTGTATGAGGACAAGTGATCACTCTAGTGATCACTTGTCCCCATACAGCGGAGGTGATTGCTGCATGTAAAGACATATTTTACCTCCTGTAAGGAGCAGGCAATTATTTGGAATAAACAGTTAATTCCTGATAATTGCTTGCTGTGTTGTCCGGTGTAAAGGAGCCTGTAGAGTAGGTTTGCACAAGAAATGCATCTAGGAAATTATTGTTGTCTTCTGCAACTTAGAGCCTGTTATTATTATTATTAATAGTGATGAGTGGCAGGGTCAATATTCGAATTTGTGATATTTCGCGAATATTTAGTAGAATATTCGTCATATATTTGCAATTATATTCTTGATTGCAAAAATCGGCAATGTAATATTCGCATAATGCGCGTGAAATACAGGCGTGGGTCACTTATGATACATTTTTCAAGCTGGTATAAGTTTTCTGAGACTGGAGAAAATGGTTGGCACGGCAGAACATAAGAATAGCATTATATGCAGATAGAGTGCTCCAATATATTTGTGCTTGCGAATTTTTAATTAATGATGCGCATATTTTTTCGCAATACATGCAACTTGTGACATCACAGCACTATGTCTGTAGCATGTATGTATGGAGAGCAGAATCTCTTACACTGCCTAACACCCTGCACTGGAACCTATCAGCTACACTATAGATCAATCTAACCTACATTGACTATCTCCCCCTAACTATCTGAATTACATATATAAGTTAACTGTTTAATGTAATACAACAAAGCACAGAGCACAGCAATGACACTGCTGTCTCTTTCATGACTGCAATAAACTTTAAAAAAATAGCTGCTGGGGAGCTTCTTATATAGTAAGGGGCAGGCAACTTTTCTATCGGTTGCTAGGGATGTTGCTAAGCTCAGACAAAGACATTGCTGCCTTCTCATTGGCCCACAAGCAAGAAGAAGGGAGGGATCATTGGTTCAGATGAAAAAAAATCTAGAATATTCCTAATTACGAATATATCACTATATTCTAAATCTTCGCGAATACTCAAAGTTGCGATATTCGCGATTAATATTTGCAATTCGAATATTCGCGCCCAATACTAATTATTAAGCCTCTTGCATACGACCATATCTGTTCTGCGGTCAACAAAATGCAGATTTGCAAAATACTAATGCAGTCCACTTTTCATGGACCCTTTAGTAGAAATGCCTATTTCACATCCTATAACTGGATGCAGACAGCGCACAGATAACATCCGTATGCTTTCCGGATCTTTTGCAACCCTATAGAAATTGGTAAGTTTGCATTCAAACTGCAAATAGAATACGGACTGAAAACACAGTTGTGTGCAGGAGGCCTTGGTGTGGTCCGGTCTCATGTGATTATTCTTACAGGCCTTAAATGTTCAGAAAAAAATGACATAACATTTACTATAAATATTCCTTTAAAGAATTTGTTGCTGTGCAAGACTGCCAAGGTTATAGGCTCCTAAGCAAACACAACAAAAGTAGCAGATACTGTGCTTAATATATATTTCTACTGTAAAACTCATTTATAAGGCTAGACGTGCTGTGGTGATATTGATTGTAGCTACTGTAGATACTTTGAACTTAAGAAGGAATTACTGATTAAAATACATTTTTCATTTGCAGTTCATATAGCACTATTGTAAATGTGTAAAATATGATTGATAATTTGAGCCACCACAAATTTTCAACAGACCTTCTTATCCCTCAGGTCGTATTATTAGTGAGTAAATGCTAGATAACTGTACAAAGAAGCAGATCATTTTTAACAGACTGTACGAAATGTGCATTTATAGCATTTTATGAAGCTTGAGTTGGGAGGTCCAATGCCGTCAGATAACCGAGTTTTCAGTTTTTAGCAGGAGATTGACTTTAATAGCCCGATGACTGTGCCTATGGTATGTACAAATTTCCACATATTCCTAGGAGAAATAAAGTTTGAAAGATCATTTTCTACCCCAGTTATGTTTTCCTTGTATATGCTTGAAAGGCTGCTCCAGCAGAAACTTGCCATTAACGACTACTCAAACTCCTCTGAGGCAGGACAGGTTTTTTTTTTTCACCGCTCCAGTGGCTGCTCATGCGTGACGCATGCAGACTTCTGCGGCCATTTGGTGAGATCACCAAACTGGTCAGTTACAGCCAGGGCACCATCAGTGACATTGTAACTTACAGCTTCTTTCTCGAGCATGCATTGTGTCGTGTCATTGATCAAGCTGTCAAAGAGCAGGAGCAGGAAGATGAGGAAGTCGCAATGCTGAATGAATTCCCAGTGGGGGCTACTCCATCTGAGACAAGTCAGCAGGAGTCTGAAGAGGACTCAGAGATGGATGGTGGCTGGGGGGAGTAGGAGCAAGAATAGCAGGCTTTAATCTTTTCAGGGATTCCTGGTGTTGTCTGTGGCTGGGGGGGAGGAGACCGATGACGACATTCACCTGGGCGATAAGCAGGAGCCAGGGCACTGCATCACATCCAATTTAGTGTAAATGGGGGCCTTAATTCTCCAGTGTTTGAAGAGGGACCTCCGTATAAAAAGCATAAACGTCAAGGACCTGTACTGGGTGGAAACGTACTTACACCCCCGGGACAAACACAAAATGGCGGACATGTTACCCGCATCACAGAGGGCTATCAGAATGCAGCATTTTCAGGCCTTGCTGAGAGAGATTCTGCATTCTGCTGTTGCGGGCACTGGCAGAGTAATTTCCACCCACAGCAAAACAGGTGGGGGTACCAATCCTACTGCGCATGCATAAAAAAGGGCGGTTTGAAGATGTGTTGGTTACTTTGGTTATGAGATCATTCTTGCAGCCAACCCATCGACAGCCGCCCTCCGTATTCAGCCTCAGGGAATTCCTAGACTGTCAGGTGTCCGACTACATCGGGTTAACGGCCGATGTGGACGCTCTGAGAAGCGAGGAACCCCTTGACTACTGGGTGTGCAGGCTTGACCTATGGCCAGAGCTGGCACAATTTTCCATGGAACTCTTGGCTTGCCCCTTGTTGAGTTTCCTGTCCAAAAGGACGTTCAGCGCAGGAAGGGGGGAATCGTGACCGATAAGCGTACTCGCCTAGCTCACGACAGTGTGGACTACCTCACATTTTTTAAATTGAATGATGCATGGATCTCGGAAGAATTCAACATCGGTTATGACCACTTATAATTAAATCTCCTCATGCCAGCCAACACACATCCGCCACGACCCAGAACAAAGAATGGTCCTTGCCTTATGTATATACAGCGGTATAAAAGGCCTTTTACGTCAGGTGAATGGCAAATTTTTGGGGTCTGTACTGGCCGACAGTTACATTTTTATCCTGTGACTGCCTAATGTACCTCCAGCCACAGAATCCAACGCTCCTTCTTGTCAGGTGAATGCCTATTGCCTCATTTTTGGGGCCTGTACTGGACGATAGTTACATATTTATCCTGTGACCGCCTAATGTACCTCCAGCCACAGAATCCAAAGTTCTTTGCTGTTAGGTGAATGCCTATTGCCTAATTTTGGGGGCCTGTACTGGCCGACAAATATTTTTTTTTTATCTCTAGCCACATAATCACACCCCTGTCTCACTCCTCTGCCTCTCATTATGGTGGTGTATGAACCGCATTCACCATAAGGACCTTCTAATGTCACATGGTCATGTGACTGTGCCCCCCACCCCGCACTGTGTCCATCACCCCGCACTGTGCCCCCTCATACCCTGCATTGTGCCCTCTTACTACACCCTGTGCAGTGCCCCTAGTCCAGGGATCAGCAACCTCTAGCACTCCAGGTGTTGTGAAACTACATCTCCCAGCATGCACATTTGCTTGGCTGTGCTCTGAACTCCCAAAGAAGCGAAAGGAGCATGCTGGGAGTTGTAGTTTCACAACAGCTGGAGTTCCGAAGGTTGCTGATCTTTGCCCTAGTCAATCCCTGTACTGTGCCCTCTTATACCGTTTTATCTGGTCAAGGTATGGCGGTGTTACCCGGTCACTGTATAGAGGTGTTATCCGGCCAATGTATGGCGGTGGTATCCAATAACTGGATGGCCTTAACTGTATTCCTTTCCCTGCCCACGCTATCCTTTTTTAGACCTGGCATGAACGGTAAGAATATGCAGATTGCGGTGCTAAGGACTAGAGTTGAGCGAACACCTGGATGTTCGGGTTCGAGAAGTTCGGCCGAACATCCCGGAAATGTTCGGGTTCGGGATCCGAACCCGATCCGAACTTCGTCCCGAACCCGAACCCCATTGAAGTCAATGGGGACCCGAACTTTTCGGCACTAAAACGGCTGTAAAACAGCCCAGGAAAGGGCTAGAGGGCTGCAAAAGGCAGCAACATGTAGGTAAATCCCCTGCAAACAAATGTGGATAGGGAAATTAATTAAAATAAAAATTAAATAAATAAAAATTAACCAAAATCAATTGGAGAGAGGTTCCATAGCAGAGAATCTGGCTTCCCGTCACCCACCACTGGAACAGTCCATTCTCAGATATTTAGGCCCCGGCACCCAGGCAGAGGAGAGAGGTCCCGTAACAGACAATCTGGCTTCATGTCAGCAGAGAATCAGTCTTCATGTCATAGCAGAGAATCAGGCTTCACGTCACCCACCACTGTAAGAGTCCATTTTCATAAATTTAGGCCCAGCACCCAGGCAGAGGAGAGAGGTCCCGTAACAGACAATCTGGCTTCATGTCAGCAGAGAATCAGTCTTCATATCATAGCAGAGAATCTGGCTTCCCGTTACCCACCACTGGAACAGTCCATTCTCAGATATTTAGGCCCCGGCACCCAGGCAGAGGAGAGAGGTCCCGTAACAGACAATCTGGCTTCATGTCAGCAGAGAATCAGTCTTCATATCATAGCAGAGAATCAGGCTTCACGTCAGCCACCACTGCAACAGTCCATTGTCATAAATTCAGGCCCAGCACCCAGGCAGAGGAGAGAGGTCCCGTAACAGACAATCTGGCTTCATGTCAGCAGAGAATCAGTCTGCATGTCATAGCAGAGAATGAGGCTTCACGTCACCCACCACTGCAACAGTCCATTTTCATAAATTTAGGCCCAGCACCCAGGCAGAGGAGAGAGGTCCCGTAACAGAGGATCTGGCTTCATGTCACCAGAGAATCAGTCTGCATGTCATAGCAGAGAATCAGGCTTCACGTCACCCACCACTGCAACAGTCCATTTTCATAAATTTAGGCCCAGCACCCAGGCAGAGGAGAGAGGTCCCGTAACAGAGGATCTGGCTTCATGTCACCAGAGAATCAGTCTGCATGTCATAGCAGAGAATCAGGCTTCACGTCAGCCACCACTGCAACAATCCATTGGCATATATTTAGGCCTAGCACACAGGCAGAGGAGAGAGGTCCCGTAACAGACAATCTGGCTTCATGTCAGCAGAGAATCAGTCTTCATATCATAGCAGAGAATCAGGCTTCACGTCAGCCACCAATGCAACAGTCCATTGTCAGATATTTAGGCCCAGCACCCAGGCAGAGGAGAGAGGTCCCGTAACAGAGGATCTGGCTTCATGTCAGCAGAGAATCAGTCTTCATGTCATAGCAGAGAATCAGGCTTCACGTCACCCACCACTGTAAGAGTCCATTTTCATAAATTTAGGCCCAGCACCCAGGCAGAGGAGAGAGGTCCCGTAACAGACAATCTGGCTTCATGTCAGCAGAGAATTAGTCTGCATGTCATAGCAGAGAATCAGGCTTCACGTCAGCCACCACTGCAACAGTCCATTGTCATAAATTCAGGCCCAGCACCCAGGCAGAGGAGAGAGGTCCCGTAACAGACAATCTGGCTTCATGTCAGCAGAGAATCAGTCTGCATGTCATAGCAGAGAATGAGGCTTCACGTCACCCACCACTGCAACAGTCCATTTTCATAAATTTAGGCCCAGCACCCAGGCAGAGGAGAGAGGTCCCGTAACAGAGGATCTGGCTTCATGTCAGCAGAGAATCAGTCTGCATGTCATAGCAGAGAATCAGGCTTCACGTCAGCCACCACTGCAACAGTCCATTGTCATAAATTTAGGCCCAGCACCCAGGCAGAGGAGAGAGGTCCCGTAACAGACAATCTGGCTTCATGTCAGCAGAGAATTAGTCTGCATGTCATAGCAGAGAATCAGGCTTCACGTCAGCCACAACTGCAACAATCCATTGGCATATATTTAGGCCTAGCACACAGGCAGAGGAGAGAGGTCCCGTAACAGACAATCTGGCTTCATGTCAGCAGAGAATCAGTCTTCATATCATAGCAGAGAATCAGGCTTCACGTCAGCCACCAATGCAACAGTCCATTGTCAGATATTTAGGCCCAGCACCCAGGCAGAGGAGAGAGGTCCCGTAACAGACAATCTGGCTTCATGTCAGCAGAGAATCAGTCTGCATGTCATAGCAGAGAATGAGGCTTCACGTCACCCACCACTGCAACAGTCCATTTTCATAAATTTAGGCCCAGCACCCAGGCAGAGGAGAGAGGTCCCGCAACAGAGGATCTGGCTTCATGTCAGCAGAGAATCAGTCTGCATGTCATAGCAGAGAATCAGGCTTCACGTCAGCCACCACTGCAACAGTCCATTGTCATAAATTCAGGCCCAGCACCCAGGCAGAGGAGAGAGGTCCCGTAACAGACAATCTGGCTTCATGTCACCAGAGAATCAGTCTGCATGTCATAGCAGAGAATGAGGCTTCACGTCAGCCACCACTGCAACAATCCATTGGCATATATTTAGGCCTAGCACACAGGCAGAGGAGAGGTTCATTCAACTTTGGGTAGCCTTGCAATATAATGGTAAAATGAAAATAAAAATAGGATTGAATGAGGAAGTGCCCTGGAGTCCAATAATATATGGTTATGGGGAGGTAGTTAATGTCTAATCTGGACAAGGGACGGACAGGTCCTGTGGGATCCATGCCTGGTTCATTTTTATGAACGTCAGCTTGTCCACATTGGCTGTAGACAGGCGGCTGCGTTTGTCTGTAATGACGCCCCCTGCCGTGCTGAATACACGTTCAGACAAAACGCTGGCTGCCGGGCAGGCCAGCACCTCCAAGGCATAAAAGGCTAGCTCTGGCCACGTGGACAATTTAGAGACCCAGAAGTTGAATGGGGCCGAACCATCAGTCAGTACGTGGAGGGGTGTGCACACGTACTGTTCCACCATGTTAGTGAAATGTTGCCTCCTGCTAACACGTTGCGTATCAGGTGGTGGTGCAGTTAGCTGTGGCGTGTTGACAAAAGTTTTCCACATCTCTGCCATGCTAACCCTGCCCTCAGAGGAGCTGGCCGTGACACAGCTGCCTTGGCGACCTCTTGCTCCTCCTCTGCCTTGGCCTTGGGCTTCCACTTGTTCCCCTGTGACATTTGGGAATGCTCTCAGTAGCGCGTCTACCAACGTGCGCTTGTACTCGCGCATCTTCCTATCACGCTCCAGTGCAGGAAGTAAGGTGGGCACATTGTCTTTGTAGCGTGGATCCAGCAGGGTGGCAACCCAGTAGTCCGCACAGGTTAAAATGTGGGCAACTCTGCTGTCGTTGCGCAGGCACTGCAGCATGTAGTCGCTCATGTGTGCCAGGCTGCCCAGGGGTAAGGACAAGCTGTCCTCTGTGGGAGGCGTATCGTCATCGTCCTGCCTTTCCCCCCAGCCACGCACCAGTGATGGACCCGAGCTGCGTTGGGTGCCACCCCGCTGTGACCATGCTTCATCCTCATCCTCCTCCACCTCCTCCTCATCCTCGTCCTCCTCGTCCTCCAGTAGTGGGCCCTGGCTGGCCACATTTGTACCTGGCCTCTGCTGTTGCCAAAAACCTCCCTCTGAGTCACTTCGAAGAGACTGGCCTGAAAGTGCTAAAAATGACCCCTCTTCCTCATCCTCCTCCTCCTCCTCCTGGGCCACCTCCTCTTCCATCATCGCCCTAAGTGTTTTCTCAAGGAGACATAGAAGTGGTATTGTAACGCTGATAACGGTGTCATCGCCACTGGCCATGTTGGTGGAGTACTCGAAACAGCGCAACAGGGCACACAGGTCTCGCATGGAGGCCCAGTCATTGGTGGTGAAGTGGTGCTGTTCTGTAGTGCGACTGACCCGTGCGTGCTGCAGCTGAAACTCCACTATGGCCTGCTGCTGCTCGCACAGTCTGTCCAGCATGTGCAAGGTGGAGTTCCACCTGGTGGGCACGTCGCATATGAGGCGGTGAGCGGGAAGGCCGAAGTTACGCTGTAGCGCAGACAGGCGAGCAGCGGCAGGATGTGAACGCCGGAAGCGCGAACAGACGGCCCGCACTTTATGCAGCAGCTCTGACATGTCGGGGTAGTTGTGAATGAACTTCTGCACCACCAAATTCAGCACATGCGCCAAGCAAGGGATGTGCGTCAAATTGGCTAGTCCCAGAGCTGCAACGAGATTTCGCCCATTATCACACACCACCAGGCCGGGCTTGAGGCTCACCGGCAGCAACCACTCGTCGGTCTGTTGTTCAATACCCCGCCACAACTCCTGTGCGGTGTGGGGCCTGTCCCCCAAACATATGAGTTTCAGAATGGCCTGCTGACGTTTACCCCGGGCTGTGCTGAAGTTGGTGGTGAAGGTGTGTGGCTGACTGGATGAGCAGGTGGAAGAAGAGGAGGAGGAAGCCGAGAAGGAGGAGGTGGCAACAGGAGGCAAAGAATGTTGCCCTGCGATCCTTGGCGGCGGAAGGACGTGCGCCAAACAGCTCTCCGCCTGGGGCCCAGCTGCCACTACATTTACCCAGTGTGCAGTTAGGGAGATATAGCGTCCCTGGCCGTGCTTACTGGTCCACGTATCTGTGGTTAGGTGGACCTTGCTACAGATGGCGTTGCGCAGTGCACACTTGATTTTATCGGATACTTGGTTGTGCAGGGAAGGCACGGCTCTCTTGGAGAAGTAGTGCCGGCTGGGAACAACATACTGTGGGACAGCAAGCGACATGAGCTGTTTGAAGCTGTCTGTGTCCACCAGCCTAAATGACAGCATTTCATAGGCCAGTAGTTTAGAAATGCTGGCATTCAGGGCCAGGGATCGAGGGTGGCTAGGTGGGAATTTACGCTTTCTATCAAATGTTTGTGAGATGGAGAGCTGAACGCTGGCGTGTGACATGGTTGAGACGCTTGGTGACGGAGGTGGTGGTGGTGGTGTTGGTGGTACATCCCCTGTTTGCTGGGCGGCAGGTGCCAACGTTCCTCCAGAGGCGGAGGAAGAGGCCGAGGCGGCAGCAGCAGAATAGGCCGAGGCGGCAGCAGCAGAAGAGGTAGCAGGGGGAGCCTGAGTGACTTCCTTGGTTTTAAGGTGTTTACTCCACTGCAGTTCATGCTTTGCATGCAGGTGCCTGGTCATGCAGGTTGTGCTCAGGTTCAGAACGTTAATGCCTCGCTTCAGGCTCTGATGGCACAGCGTGCAAACCACTCGGGTCTTGTCGTCAGCACATTGTTTGAAGAAGTGCCATGCCAGGGAACTCCTTGAAGCTGCCTTTGGGGTGCTCGGTCCCAGATGGCGGCGGTCAGTAGCAGGCGGAGTCTCTTGGCGGCGGGTGTTCTGCTTTTGCCCACTGCTCCCTCTTTTGCTACGCTGTTGGCTCGGTCTCACCACTGCCTCTTCCTCCGAACTGTGAAAGTCAGTGGCACGACCTTCATTCCATGTGGGGTCTAGGACCTCATCGTCCCCTGCATCGTCTTCCACCCAGTCTTGATCCCTGACCTCCTGTTCAGTCTGCACACTGCAGAAAGACGCAGCAGTTGGCACCTGTGTTTCGTCATCATCAGAGACATGCTGAGGTGGTATTCCCATGTCCTCATCATCAGGAAACATAAGTGGTTGTGCGTCAGTGCATTCTATGTCTTTCACCGCTGGGGAAGGGCTAGGTGGATGCCCTTGGGAAACCCTGCCAGCGGAGTCTTCAAACAGCATAAGAGACTGCTGCATAACTTGAGGCTGAGACAGTTTCCCTGGTATGCATGGGGGTGATGTGACAGACTGATGGGGTTGGTTTTCAGGCGCCATCTGTGCGCTTTCTGCAGAAGACTGGGTGGGAGATAATGTGAACGTGCTGGATCCACTGTCGGCCACCCAATTGACTAATGCCTGTACCTGCTCAGGCCTTACCATCCTTAGAACGGCATTGGGCCCCACCATATATCGCTGTAAATTCTGGCGGCTACTGGGACCTGAGGTAGTTGGTACACTAGGACGTGTGGATGTGGCAGAACGGCCACGTCCTCTCCCAGCACCAGAGGGTCCACTAACACCACCACGACCATGTCCACGTCCGCGTCCCTTACTAGATGTTTTTCTCATTGTTATGGTTCACCACAACAACAAATATATTATTTGGCCCAATGTATTGTATTCAAATTCAGCGGGATATAAATTTGAGGCCTAGTATTTAGGCGCTGGGTGACAGGTATGGGTTTAGTGACAGAATTAGACTTAGAAATACACAGTAGCGGGTGTGTGTGAAGTTATTCTGAATGACCCAATGTGCACCTTGAATATTATATACCCTTTTAGGGATAGATTTCAAATAGCTCTGATATAGCAGAAACCACTAAATTATGAAATTGCTAAATTGGGAATTGTATTTCAACCCAGAACAAAAAATGTGCTTTGACGGACACTAAATAACTTTCCCAGCCACAACAGGACAGCGTTAACGAGAGATTTAGCAGGATATAAATTTGAGGCCTAGTATTTAGGCGCTGGGTGACAGGTATGGGTTTAGTGACAGAATTAGACTTGGAAATACACAGTAGCGGGTGTGTGTGAAGTTATTCTGAATGACCCAATGTGCACCTTGAATATTATATACCCTTTTAGGGATAGATTTCAAATAGCTCTGATATAGCAGAAACCACTAAATTATGAAATTGTTAAATTGGGAATTGTATTTAAACCCAGAACAAAAAATGTGCTTTGACGGACACTAAATAACTTTCCCAGCCACAACAGGACAGCGTTAACGAGAGATTTAGCAGGATATAAATTTGAGGCCTAGTATTTAGGCGCTGGGTGACAGGTATGGGTTTAGTGACAGAATTAGACTTAGAAATACACAGTAGCGGGTGTGTGTGAAGTTATTCTGAATGACCCAATGTGCACCTTGAATATTATATACCCTTTTAGGGATAGATTTCAAATAGCTCTGATATAGCAGAAACCACTAAATTATGAAATTGCTAAATTGGGAATTGTATTTCAACCCAGAACAAAAAATGTGCTTTGACGGACACTAAATAACTTTCCCAGCCACAACAGGACAGCGGTAACGAGAGATTTAGCAGGATATAAATTTGAGGCCTAGTATTTAGGCGCTGGGTGACAGGTATGGGTTTAGTGACAGAATTAGACTTGGAAATACACAGTAGCGGGTGTGTGTGAAGTTATTCTGAATGACCCAATGTGCACCTTGAATATTATATACCCTTTTAGGGATAGATTTCAAATAGCTCTGATATAGCAGGAACCACTAAATTATGAAATTGCTAAATTGGGAATTGTATTTCAACCCAGAACAAAAAATGTGCTTTGACGGACACTAAATAACTTTCCCAGCCACAACAGGACAGCGGTAACGAGAGATTTAGCAGGATATAAATTTGAGGCCTAGTATTTAGGCGCTGGGTGACAGGTATGGGTTTAGTGACAGAATTAGACTTGGAAATACACAGTAGCGGGTGTGTGTGAAGTTATTCTGAATGACCCAATGTGCACCTTGAATATTATATACCCTTTTAGGGATAGATTTCAAATAGCTCTGATATAGCAGAAACCACTAAATTATGAAATTGCTAAATTGGGAATTGTATTTCAACCCAGAACAAAAAATGTGCTTTGACGGACACTAAATAACTTTCCCAGCCACAACAGGACAGCGGTAACGAGAGATTTAGCAGGATATAAATTTGAGGCCTAGTATTTAGGCGCTGGGTGACAGGTATGGGTTTAGTGACAGAATTAGACTTGGAAATACACAGTAGCGGGTGTGTGTGAAGTTATTCTGAATGACCCAATGTGCACCTTGAATATTATATACCCTTTTAGGGATAGATTTCAAATAGCTCTGATATAGCAGGAACCACTAAATTATGAAATTGCTAAATTGGGAATTGTACTTCAACCCAGAACAAAAAATGTGCTTTGACGGACACTAAATAACTTTCCCAGCCACAACAGGACAGCGGTAACGAGAGATTTAGCGGGATATAAATTTGAGGCCTAGTATTTAGGCGCTGGGTGACCGGTATGGATTTAGTGACAGAATTAGACTGGGATATGGCCAAAAAATAACCACACTATTGCTGGTTAAATGCACTTGGTGACGGGCGCAGCTTGCCCCTGATTTAGTATATGGCCAAAAAATGAACAGACTATTGCTGGTTAAATGCACTTGGTGTCACAGCTTGACGCACCACACTACTGAGGGTTAAATGCACTTGGTGACGGGCGCAGCTTGCCCCTGATGTAGTATATGGCCAAAAAATGAACAGACTATTGCTGGTTAAATGCACTTGGTGTGACAGCTTCACCCTGATGTAGGCTTTAGCCAAAAAACAACCACACCATTGAGGGTTAAATGCACTTGGTGACAGGCGCAGCTTGCCCCTGATTTAGTATATGGCCAAAAAAATGAACAGACTATTGCTGGTTAAATGCACTTGGTGTGACAGCTTCACCCTGATGTAGGCTTTAGCCAAAAAACAACCACACCATTGAGGGTTAAATGCACTTGGTCGCAGCTTGGATGCACTTGATCGCAGCACCGCACAAGACACAAAATGGCCGCCGATCACCCCAGAAAAAAGTGACTGACAAACGGTCTGGGCAGCCTAAAAACAGTGAGTGAGCATTTGAATTTCAGCAGCTCAATGATGCACAGCTGCAGATCGATCGATTAATCAAGTGAAGTCCTTTGGAGGAGTTAATCTGCCTAATCTCGCCCTACTGTCGCATCCGCAACCTCTCCCTACGCTAATCAGAGCAGAGTGACGGGCGGCGCTATGTGACTCCAGCTTAAATAGAGGCTGGGTCACATGGTGCTCTGGCCAATCACAGCCATGCCAATAGTAGGCATGGCTGTGACGGCCTCTTGGGGCAAGTAGTATGACGCTTGTTGATTGGCTGCTTTGCAGCCTTTCAAAAAGCGCCAAGAAAGCGTCACAAAAGCGCCAAGAAAGCGACGAACACCGAACCCGAACCCGGACTTTTACGAAAATGTCCGGGTTCGGGTCCGTGTCACGGACACCCCAAAATTCGGTACGAACCCGAACTATACAGTTCGAGTTCGCTCATCCCTAGTTATCAGCCACTCTCACATAGGTTGCCCTCCTGCCTTGCCAGTTAAGGAGTATTGTCTGTCTGCTTTACGCTCTAAATTAATAATTGTACCTACTTATTTGAGGATTCTCAATTCTCTCCCCACTCCAGCATACAGCCCTATGTCCCAGATAAGTCAGGGCATGATGATTTGTGTAATTGCAGTTAAACCAATCAAGATGTGAGGAGATAGAAATCGACACTTTGTAATCCAGGAAAATCAGTAGCTGTCAGTCAGAGTTGCTCTGCACAGCTGCTTATAATTCAGGGTATATAATGTACCTTTTTCCATGTTAAGTATGTTAAACTGATAATACATCCAATTATTTCAGTAACTCTTTAAAGTGAGTTACCATTTCACTTTGACGTAAGTAGATCTTTTGTTTCATTCCCTATTCCTCATTTATTTATCTTTTCTATCTGTTGGCAGTTTTTCTTTTTTACAACAATTTATTCCAGGGGAGAACACAAATGACTCAGGATGTAAGAATAGCACATATCACAAAGCAACTGTCACATTTTCTTTAATACATTTTGATAGCCATGTTAGGAAAACATGCTTGTGAAATATATGACTTAAGGACACACTTTAAAAGAAGAATATGTTGATCACTCCAGTAGATTTAATGTAAGGATGAGTGAATCAATCCATAATGAACCATGTCCGTTATGAATTTCACAAAAATTTGCACGTCAAACAAACCCATTGCTTTGGACGAATAAATTAAAACAGTGTGCAGTACATGACCCTGGGAGGAGGTGGAAGGGAGGGCTTGCACTAATTGTCTCACAGACTGACAGACAGCCTGGATCAGCCAATCAGGCAACAGGTAAGTAGATGCCTGTGCAGAACAAGAAGAACTCATTCTGTTGAGCTGTTAATATGATTGGAAGAGTGCATGCAGTTTCTGACAGAAAACTCTTCTAGTGTAACAGGGACAAGGTAGGGAAAGAATAGAAATAAATAATTGTGTAGAATACTAGGGACTTTGATCAGGGAAAGGAGCTTGAGGGAGTGAGGGGCTTGGCCACAGTGCTTAATAATACAGCTGCTGCGAAACCTACGTTTTGCTGTTGTGTGCTACAAAACCAACCACTTGCAAGAACAAAATTATTTTTTTTTCTCATTTGAAGACAGAGAGAGCTGTCTTTTCCCCCAAAACCTCACGTTTCTACATATTATTTTTGCTAGAATGCCCCAATAGCATTTGGCTGCTGATCACTTTCAAATTTTTTCAGTGAATTACTGTATATCTCTCTGGTGTTATTAAACATTTCATCATAGCAAAAGCTCAGTGGGGGGAAAATGTCAGTGCATCTTATGGGGCAAATTATGGATGTGCTTGTTAGTACAGGAGGACCGGGAAGTGGCGAATGCAGCGTTCCCCAGTCTCTGTACTCACTGCTTCATGGTCTTCCTCAGCCACTCAGTCTGCTGTGATTATGCAAAGGGTGAGGACGTTGGCCCTCTGTGACCTAATGCTGTGCTCACCTGGTAGGAAGAAGAGCATGGATAACAGGTGTGGCATTCGAAGCAGGAGTGGTACGTTGATTTTTTTATCTGATCTGGGGTTATTCACATGGAAACCTGATCTGAGGCCTGATTGGGGGACTTATGTAGGTCTGAGTGGGGGTTATTCACATGGAAGTCTGATCTGAGGTCTAATTGGGGGAATTATTAAATTCTTATATGAGGTCTGATTTGGGGGCATTCACTTGGAGGTCTGAACTGAGTTCTGAATGGGGGACTTATTAATATGTAGATCTTATCTGATATCTGATTACGGGACTTATATTATTATGGAGGTCTAATCTGAGGTCTGATTGGGGGACTTATTAACATTGGGGGTCTGTTCTGAGGTCTGATTAACATTGGGGGTCTGATAATGAAATAATAAAATAAAATAATAAAATAGTCAAATCCCACACTGAACTTTTCTGCATTGTATTATTGGTGTCGTGGGAGGAGAATAATCGCGTTACAAGATATGTGTAATATGTGTTTTATGCAAATGACACAATAGTAAAATCTTACACTGGCCTTTTCTGCATTGTTATATTGTTGTTGTGGGGGGAGGGGAGAGAAAAATTTCATTACAAGTTTTTTACATATGTTTTGACAGTTTGTGTAAGGGGAAGGAAATTTTATTGTGCCTTTGTCTTTAAGTTACCGAAAATTATGCTTGCAATTTTTCTATAACCATTCCATAATTTATGTGACCGTGTACAAAACCCATTACTTCATTTAGGAAAATTGTGAGTTTACATTGAGCCTTATTACCAAAGATCCAGGTATTGCCTTCCCAAAGCCAGAATGTGGGCAGAAGCAGCACCAGATATCCGTCCAGAAGTAGTAGTAGTAATAGGCCACAGTTATACCTGGCTTCAGCGAGGTACAACATTATTGAGGAAAAAGAGGCTGATATTGTGGCTCAGTCCTCACTCAGTCACAGCAGGATGATGTGGAGGTGACTTTTCAGTTTGACACTGTGCCTTGCAGCTAGGGGTCACAGCATTCCGCCTGCTTCTCCTACTTGCACCCCTAGAGAAGGCTTCCTCTCTTCACTGCCCCCTCCTAGTGGGGCATCTTCTTTTTTCCCTAAGAAAAGGCAACAAAACCCCACTACACACTCCGAAAGTAGTCAAGAGAGTTTCCCTGTTGATGACTAAGAGCAGTCACCATTTTGAATGCCATAAGGAGGAGTTTCTGGGGTAAGGCAGGGGACCCTGTGCATACAAATAAGTCACAGGGGCCTGATGGTATACACCCAAAGCTATTAAAAGAGCTTAGCAGTGAACTAGCAAAACCATTAACAGATTTATTTAACCAATCACTGGTAACAGGAGTCATCCCAGAAGATTGGAAATTAGCAAATGTTGTGCCCATTCACAAGAAAGGTAGTATGGAGGAATCGGGCAACTATAGGCCAGTAAGCCTGACATCAATAGTGGGGAAATTAATGGAAACCATACTTAAGGAGAAGATTGTGGAACATCTAAAATCCCATGGATTGAAAGATGAAAAACAGCATGGGTTTACTTCAGGAAGATCATGTCAAACTAATCTTATTGATTTTTTTTTAATGGGTGACTAAAATAATAGATGGCGGAGGTGCAGTAGACATCGCTTATCTAGACTTTAGTAAGGCTTTTGATACTGTCCCACATAGAAGGCTTATCAATAAATTGCAGTCTTTGTGCTTGGACCCCCATATTGTTGAATGGATTAGGCAGTGGCTGAGGGACAGACAACAGAGGGTTGTAGTCAATGGAGTAAAGACCATGGTCTTGTTACCAATGGGGTACCTCAGGGATCTGTTCTGGGAGCCATATTGTTTAATATCTTTATCAGCGAAATTGTAGAAGGCCTCAATGGTAATGTGTGTCTTTTTGCTGATGACACAACGATTTGTAACAGGGTTGATGTTCCTGGAGGGATACACCAAATGGAAAAGGATTTAGGAAAACTAGAGGAATGGTCAAAAATCTGGCAACTAAAATTTAATGTTGATAAGTGCAAGATAATGCACCTGGGGCGTAAAAACCCAAGAGCAGAATATAAAATCAGTGATACAGTCCTAACCTCGGTATCTGAGGAAAGGGATTTAGGGGTCATTATTTCAGAAGATTTAAAGGTAGGCAGACAATGTCATAGAGCAGCAGGAAATGATAGCAGAATGCTTGGTTGTATAGGGAGAGGCATTACCATTAGAAAGAGGGAGGTGCTCATGCCGCTCTACAGAGCACTAGTGAGACCTCATTTGGAGTATTGTGCTCAGTACTGGAGACCATATTTCCAGGCGGATATTGATACTTTGAAAAGAGTACAGAGAAGAGCTACTAAACTGGTACATGGATCGAAGGATAAAACTTACCAGGAAAGATTAAAGGACCTTAACATGTATAGCTTGGAAGAAAGACGAGACAGAGGGGATATGATAGAAACTTTTAAATACATAAAGGGAATCAATAAGGTAAAAGAGGAGAGAATATTTAAAAGAAGAAAAACTTCTACAAGAGGACATAGTTTTAAATTAGAGGGGCAGAGGTTTAAAAGTAATATCAGGAAGTATTACTTTACTGAGAGAGTAGTGGATGCATGGAATAGCCTTCCTGCAGAAGTGGTAGCTGCAAATACAGTGAAGGAGTTTAAGCATGCATGGGATAGGCATAAGGCCATCCTTCATATAAGATAGGGCCAAGGGCTATTGATAGTATTCAGTATATTGGGCAGACTAGATGGGCCAAATGGTTCTTATCTGCCGACACATTCTATGTTTCTATGTTTCTTTCACATGGTCCCTATTTTGCATCACAATTGGCTTATAATTTGTTAGCCAAAAGCAGGAGTGGGTACAAAACACAGAAGACATGCAAATATTCCATTCACGTGTCATCTCTGTTTTGGATGCACTCCTGTTTTTTTTGGCATTAGCAATACTGATAGATTACTGACCAAATACTGACCGAGTGAAGGCGGATGCTCCACAGACAGGATCCGTTTTTTGGGGGGTTATTGTTCTGATGGATCAGAGGAAGGGCAAAATAATCTGTGACTTCAACACAAACTTACTGCTAACACCCACTACACTCTGTTTGGGGGGGGGGGGGGGGGCTCTACTTGTATAAGCGTTTAATAGAACAGGTTCTGTAGAAATCTATGTGGAATCAGTGAATTGGTGTAAAAGGAGTGTGCTCTTTCATGCTATAGTAGGATCTTGGGCCTCTGCACTGTTCTTTAAAACCTGGCGCTAACATTGACCTGTAAGACTGAGTTCGCACTTGAGTTATTTGGTCAGTTTTGGCCCCGTAACTGCCCAAATAAGTGAAGTATGCAATGATTCGAAGAGCGACTCCTGTGTTCTACATGTCATACTAACTGAAAGTATTGTTTCGCTACTACAGAAGACTCCCTATGCATGTTACTGCATAAGGCACAGAGTTCTACACCATTGTAAAGGCTCTTTACAGCCAGGAAATAGCCATTTTTTACGCAATTTAACACTAATAAATTCGGTTCAAACCAAATGTTTTGGGAAAATTTGGTGAACCGGCCGAATCCAATTTTTATTTTAAATTTGCTCATCTCTAATGATATTGTATAAGTGAAGCTACTGCATGTCATGATTAAAGGTGACCTAAACTGCAAAATTGATTTTTCTATTGCATAAAACATGAATGCACTGTTAAATGTTATCTACTCTGTTCACTACAGCAGTAAAATAAAAGTTGTGTCCATTGCAGCTTATTGTGTACAGCAGTTTACCCAAAACTTATAGGGTTCTTATATACCCTTGGGCTTTTACAGGTTATTGTGTATAATTGAAAATTAATTCTATACACTATTTCTCATCACAACCGACTGATTTTGAGGTTACCTCAAAGAGATGCTGGGTGTCACGGACGGTGTACAGGAAACAAGACAAAGCAACATGCATATATGACTGAATGTCACGGACGGTGTACAGGAAACAAGACAAAGCAACATGCATATATGACTGAGTGGATCCAAAGCTAAGGAACCAAAAGGGAGACCCCTGCACAAGACCTGAGACTTTCCCTGGCTGCTCAGCCTATGCAAAGATCCGAAAGGTGGAAGGTTGCATATCCACGTACCTCGACTATATAACCCCTGAACACCCTACAATAGTGAGGGGACACGACCACCGGCTCCCTACACCAGACACGGAGGGAGTCAGGGTCACCTGGGATCCAGCAAACAGAAAATAACAGATAAATGTTCAGCACTTAACTTTGTAGCAGACTGGAAAACAAGTTCACCATGCACACACACTCAAGGAAGTAGTATAAGCTGCCCCAGTAATGCATTATGGGGCGGAATTTAAAGGGATGCAATCAGTCCAACTCCATGACAGCTGAGAGAGGCTAACGAGATGAGGAACTGAACAGCACAACAAAGAGAACTCAAGGAGGAGGTTCTGAAAGGCCTCTGTCAGAGCTTCTCAGCTGTCTGGTTGTGACAGTACCCCTCCCTCTACGAGTAGACTCCGGACACTCAGAGCCCACCTTCTCAGGATGGGACCTATGGAAAGCCCTGATGAGACAAGAGGCCTTAATGTCCATCACTGGGACCCACATCCTCTCCTCAGGACCATAACCCTCCCAATGAACAAGGTACTGAAGAGAACCGCGGACAAGACGAGAATCCACAATCCTAGAGACCTGAAATTCAAGATTCCCATCAACCATAATCGGAGGAGGAGGCAAAGGCGAGGGTACAATGGGTTGAACATAAGGTTTCAATAAGGACTTATGAAAAACATTATGGATCTTCCAAGTCTGAGGAAGATCAAGACGGTAGGCAACAGGATTGATGACAGACAGGATTTTGTAAGGCCCAATAAACCTAGGACCCAACTTCCAGGAGGGAACCTTCAATTTGATATTCTTGGTAGACAACCACACCAGATCACCAACATTCAGGTCCGGACCAAGCACACGTTTCTTATCTGCCACACGCTTATATCTCTCACTCATGCTCTTTAGATTATCCTGAATCTTTTGCCAAATAGATGACAAAGACGAGGAGAATCTGTCCTCATCAGGTAAACCAGAAGACCCCTCTCCCGAGAAAGTCCCAAACTGCGGATGAAACCCATATGCACCAAAAAATGGGGACTTATCAGTTGACTCCTGACGATGGTTATTTAAAGCAAACTCAGCAAGGGACAAAAAAGAACACCAATCCTCTTGATTCTCCGCCACAAAACAGCGCAGATATGTCTCCAGATTCTGATTGACGGTCTCTGTCTGGCCATTCGACTGCGGGTGGAAAGCAGAAGAGAATGACAACCGAACCCCCAAGCGAGAACAGAAAGCCTTCCAGAATCTGGAAACAAACTGCGTGCCCCTATCAGAGACTATGTCTGAAGGAATACCGTGCAATTTGACAATGTGATCAATAAATGCCTGCGCCAGTGTCTTAGCATTGGGCAAACCAGGAAAAGGGATGAAATGCACCATTTTGCTAAAACGGTCCACCACCACCAGAATCACAGTCTTCCCCGAGGAACGAGGCAGGTCCGTTATAAAGTCCATGGACAGATGTGTCCAAGGACGGGAAGGAATGGGTAAGGGAAGGAGAGGACCTGATGGCCGTGAATGAGGGACTTTGGCACGAGCGCAAGTCTCGCAGGCTGCCACAAAACCCTCAACCGACTTACGAAGCGCAGGCCACCAGAATCTCCGAGCGATGAGATCCAGTGTGGCTCTTGCCCCCGGGTGCCCAGCAAGGACCGTATCGTGGTGTTCCTTAAAAATCTTGTGATTTAAAGCGAGAGGCACAAACAACCTCCCAGGAGGACAAAGATCAGGAGCCTCTGACTGGGCTGCCTGCACCTCTGCCTCCAATTCAGAAAAGAGAGCAGAGACCACCACACCTTCAGCCAAAATGGGAACCGGGTCTTCAAAATTCCCGCCTCCCGGAAAACAACGTGACAGGGCATCTGCCTTCACATTCTTAACTCCAGGGCGGAACGTGACCACAAAATTAAACCTAGAAAAGAACAAAGACCATCTGGCCTGTCTCGGGTTCAGACGCTTGGCTGACTCCAAGTAGGCCAGATTTTTATGGTCAGTAAATACGGTAATAGGGTGTCTGGCTCCCTCTAGCCAATGGCGCCATTCCTCAAAAGCCAACTTGATGGCCAACAATTCCCTATCTCCCACATCGTAATTTCTCTCTGCGGAGGAGAGTTTTTTCGAGAAAAAGGCACACGGTCGCCATTTGGCAGGAGAGGAACCCTGAGACAAGAGCACCCCCACACCCACCTCAGAAGCATCAACCTCAACTATGAAGGGTAAAGAAATATCAGGTTGCACCAAGATGGGAGCGGAAGCAAAACTCTCCTTGATATTAGAAAAAGCCTTACGCGCCTCTACTGACCAAGAAGAAAAATCTACCCCCTTTCTGGTCATATCAGTGAGTGGTTTAACAATAGAGGAATAATTCAAAATAAACTTCCTGTAATAATTGGCAAAGCCCAAAAACCGCATCAGCGCCTTCTGATTATCAGGAAGCTCCCACTCAAGCACAGCGCGGACCTTCTCGGGGTCCATGCGAAAACCAGAAGCGGAGAGAAGGAAGCCCAGAAATTGAATTTCTGGAACCGTAAACACACATTTTTCCAGTTTTGCATATAATTTATTCTCCCGCAGGATGAGCAAGATTTGACGTAAATGTTCCTTATGAGTTTTGAAATCAGGAGAAAAAATCAAAATGTCATCCAAATACACTAATACAAATTTTCCCATCAAATGATAAAAAATGCTGTTCACGGAATGCTGAAAAACGGCTGGGGCATTCATCAAACCAAAAGGCATAACCAAATTCTCAAAATGGCCCTCAGGGGTATTGAAGGCCGTCTTCCATTCGTCTCCTTCTCTGACCCTGACCAGGTTGTATGCCCCTCTTAGATCTAATTTGGAAAATACTTTAGCCCCAACAACCTGGTTAAACAGGTCCGGGATCAGAGGAAGCGGATAAGGGTCACGAATAGTGATACTGTTCAGCTCCCTGAAATCCAGACAAGGTCTTAAAGAACCATCTTTTTTCTTAACAAAGAAAAAACCAGCGGCAACAGGTGACTTCAAGGGTCGTATGTGTCCTTTTCTCAGACTCTCAGAGATATAAGCACGCATAGCGATCCTCTCAGGTTAGGAAAGATTGTATAAACGAGATTTAGGCAGTTTGGCGCCTGGGATGAGATTAATAGGGCAATCGTACTCCCTGTGCGGGGGCAAACCCTGAACTCCACTCTCAGAGAAGACATCCAAAAATTCAGAGAGAAAAGATGGTACAGTCTTAGTAGCAACCTCAGAAACAGATGTCGTGAGGCAATTCTCTCTGCAAAAGTCACTCCAACCATTAATTTGCCTCGCTTGCCAATCAATGGTGGGGTTATGTTTAGTGAGCCAGGGTAGCCCCAACACTAGAGGAGTAGGCAAACCGCTAAGGACGAAACATGACACATCCTCAACATGAGCATCACTCACAATTAAACGGATATTGTGAACTATGCCCTTCAATGATTTCTGAGAAAGTGGAGCGGAATCAATAGCAAAAACCGGAATATCCTTTCCCAAAGTGCGCACCTGGAAACCATGAGTTATCGCAAATTGATTATCAATGAGATTGACCGCTGCTCCACTATCCACAAAAATCTCACAAAAAATGTTCTTGCTCTCTAGCGCCACCCTAGCCGGCAGGACAAAACGGGAACTACAAGCAAACGGAAAACCTTCAATTTCCGCCTCAACCCTGCCAATAGTAACAGACGGAACATTTTTAAAAGTTTGTTTCTTTATTACTCCCAGAAAACTGCCTGAATCTCCTAGAGGGACAAATATTTGCCAAATGATTTATACCTCCACAACAAAAACAAACCCACCCATGCGAGCTGAATCTTCTATTGTCAGAAGCAATCAACCCCAGCTGCATGGGCTCCTGCTCAGAAGGGGCTGACAGCGACTGAGACCCCTGCGCACAGAATGGGACCGCTGCACTGTCCTGGGACTGAGTATGACAGGAAGGGGACAGCTCTCCTCTCTCTCTAAGACGCCTGTCAATACGAACGGCCTGAGACATAGCAGAGTCCAAAGAAATAGGCCTCTCATGAAAGGCAAATGCATCTTTCAATCCCTCTGAAAGACCATGGCAAAATTGACTTCGGAGTGCAGCACCATTCCAATCAGTATCAACTGCCCATCTCCAAAATTCTGAGCAGTATATTTCTGCGGATTGTTTTCCCTGGCATAATAGACGTAGTCTAGACTCAGCCAGAGCAATACGATCCGGATCATCATATATCTGACCCAGGGCTAAAAAGAATTCATCCACTGAACGGAGAGGCCGTGCCCCCTCCGGCAGCGAAAAGGCCCAGGACTGAGCGTTACCCCTGAGCAGCGATATAATGATCCCCACCCTCCGTTCCTCATCACCAGAGGAATGGGGAAGAAGGCGAAAATGGAGTTTGCAAGCCTCTCTAAAACGCACAAAATTCTCACTACCCCCGGAGAACGTATCCGGGAGCGAGATCTTAGGCTCAGAACAAACTCCATGAACGCAAGCTGAACCGGTCACTTGAAGCTGAGAAAAAGTCTTACGGAGATCAGCTACCTCCAATGAAAGACCCTGGAAGCGTTCAGCCAAAAGTGAAACCGGATCCATGCTTGAGACGGTTTTAGGTGGCTTATAATGTCACGGACGGTGTACAGGAAACAAGACAAAGCAACATGCATATATGACTGAATGTCACGGACGGTGTACAGGAAACAAGACAAAGCAACATGCATATATGACTGAGTGGATCCAAAGCTAAGGAACCAAAAGGGAGACCCCTGCACAAGACCTGAGACTTTCCCTGGCTGCTCAGCCTATGCAAAGATCTGAAAGGTGGAAGGTTGCATATCCACGTACCTCGACTATATAACCCCTGAACACCCTACAATAGTGAGGGGACACGACCACCGGCTCCCTACACCAGACACGGAGGGAGTCAGGGTCACCTGGGATCCAGCAAACAGAAAATAACAGATAAATGTTCAGCACTTAACTTTGTAGCAGACTGGAAAACAAGATCAGCATGCACACACACTCCAGGAAGTAGTATAAGCCGCCCAGTAATGCATTATGGGGCGGAATTTAAAGGGATGCAATCAGTCCAACTCCATGACAGCTGAGAGGTTAACGAGATGAGGAAATGAACAGCACAACAAAGAGAACTCAAGGAGGAGGTTCTGAAAGGCCTCTGTCAGAGCTTCTCAGCTGTCTGGTTGTGACACTGGGTCACTAATCCTCCGTCCTGATTATCCTTCAAAATAGTTTCCCTCTTACTGAGCTCTCCTTGCTCCAATTTCTCCTAAATGGAAGGCCTATCTTTCTGTTCAGATGCTAGACCAAACCTCTTCCTTGTGCTAGTCACTTAAGTGATTTTATGCTTTCCATTGCAATAAAAAATGGTGACAATGGGCTTAAAACCTTAAAAGAATGGATACTCACTATCACTGATCCCTCATTCTGATGCTGCCCCTGTCCCTGCTGCTCTCCATTTCCTTTTCTGGTTTCAGAAGCCAGGAAAGCTAGACGAGACCCTCTCAGCCAGTCAATGATGAGCTGAGTGGTCCTTTCTTGGCATCTCTAGTGTGTCAAGCTAAGACTTGATGGAGAACAGCGGGGACCAGGGCAGAAGTGTAACAGCAGCAGCAGGGCAATAGAAACAATGAGTATCAATTTTTTAAAGCTTTAAGCCCCTTTGAGCCCAAAATCTTAAAGTTGTGCAGTGATTTATATTGATGGCTTATCCTCAGTATAGGTCATAAATATCTGATCGTTGAGGGTATGACATCCAGAACTTTCCCCGATTAGCTGTTTGACGAGGAGGCAGCACATGCGAGTGCTGCTTTCTGGTCTATACACTAAACGTTGTTTTCTCTGGAGCGACAGCATGGTGTAATTACAAGTACTCGCTCCATTCAAGTGTATGAGAGTACTTGTCATTACAGTGCACTTCCAAGATGAAGATGAAATGAATAGGGAGGGGCTCTCGCATGGAGCACTGCCTCTTCAACAAACACTTGATCAGTGGAGGTGCTGGGTGTCGGATCCCACCAATCTAAAATGGATGACTTATCCTGTATCATTATGGCCAAAGTCAAGAATCTTCCAGAATGTTCCCTTTAGGCATATACTGCAAACCAAGGGCATAGAAAATTGGTTGTATTAATGGAAGGTACACAGGGTTGTTTGTCAGTCACAACTGGGCTGTAGTAACATCTGGGACATGATAAGAACTTCATTTAGGGAGCTCATGGCTGATGCTATTTTTATGTGATCAGCATGAAAAGCTATTAGCCTTCGAGAAGGAGGTCACTAAAACAGATGGATGGACTTTTAGTAATTTGATTGTGGCACAGTTGAGAGTCTATTATTTTATGCATATAGCTTTTCATGAAGGCAATTTCTCTAGTTCAGTGTTTTGGTTGACATTAAGTCAAAAGGGTCAAAAGAAATGAAGTGCCCCGATTAATCATTTTAAGGATATGCCTGTGTGGGCAACTTAAAATTATCCATTTAGAGCACTGAGGAGAAAACAAATTTATCTTCAGCTCCATTTACTTTCCACAATATCAGTATAAAAAAGCATTACTTACAAATGGCTTTAATTTTAAGAGACCAGAAGCTCATATTAGATAAGTAATGTCTTTGACATGACTTACTACCCACCAATAATTTTATAATTGGAAAATTATTATGAATAGAGATGAGCAAATTTGTCAAAAATTCGATTTGGCTGGTTTGCCAAATTTTCCGGAACAATTTGCCCCGATCCGTATAAATTTTCGGCGAATCACATTAAAAAAATGGCTATTTCCAGGCTGCATAGAGCCTTTATATGGGTGTAGAACACTGTGCCTTGCAGTAACACGCATAGGGAGTGTGCTGGGGTAGTGAAATAATACTGTCAGTCAATATGACATGCAGATGACAGCCTTCGCTATTAGAATCACACTGCACACTTCACTTATTTGGGCAGTCACTGGGTCAAAACTGACCAAATAACTCAAGTATAAACTCGGCCTTACTGGTCGATGTTAGCGCCAAGAAGAAGCACACTCCTTTTACACCATTGTCAGCTGATTCCACATAGATGTCTACAGAACCTGTTCTATTAAACGCTTATACAAGTAGAGCCCCCCTGACAGAGTGGAGAGGGTATCAGCAGTAAGTTTGTGTTAAAGTCACTGATTATTTTGCCCTTCCTCTGATCCGTCAGAACAATAACCCACAAGAAAACGGATCCTGTGTGGAGCATCCGCCTTCATTTGGTCAGCATTTGCTCAATAATATATCAGTATTGCTAAAGAACAAAATAATAATGTGATATTGTAAAATCCGGTGTCTCTATGATAAATCTGCAGCATGAGGGCCCTGTGTGGCTTCTATACACTTTCAAAATAATCCTTCAGCAGGGCGAATAGATCATTTCCATGATGACTGGGAACCCGTGATGTTTTCACCAAACGAAGAGACTGGGGCTTGCTTGGTTGGTTTGAATCTTGACTAACTTTGCTACTCTTCCGGGCTCCAAGCTATCTTGAGTCTTTGTCTTCTCATTGTATGTAGCTACTGAAGGCCTGTTCATGCCAGGCAGGTTTCCCCACAGAAGTATCTTGGTCGAAGAGCAGCCAATACTGCACTTGCAGCAATCTTGACAGGATTCGTCTCCAGGTGGAGAGGAATTGTTTTCTTGGCATGCTTTCTCCATCGCAACACCACATTGTTGAATAAACCGAAGACTGCCCGATTCTCTCCTGTAGTAGACAATATTTAAATTTTATTAGTAAATGTATTAAATATTTTACTATTAAACTAATTAAATATAATTAGGATGCCCTCCTTTTAATTTCTATGATGACTGGGAACGCGAAATGTTTTCACCAAACAAAGAGACTGGGGCCTGCTTGGTTGGTTTGAATCTTGACTAACTTTGTGACTCTTCCGGGCTCCAAGCTATCTTGAAGCTTTGTTCTCTCATTGTCAGTAGCTACTGGAGGCCTGTTCATGCCAGGCAGGTTTCCCCCAGAAGTATCTTGGTCGATGAGCAGCCAATCCTGCACTTGCAGCAATCTTGACAGGATTCGTCTCCAAGTGGAGAGGAATTGTTTTCTTGGCATGCTTTCTCCATTGCAACACCACATTGTTGAATAAACCGAAGACTGGCCGATTCTATCCTGTCGTAGACAAAAGTTAAATTTTATTAGTAAATGTAGTAAATATTTTATTATTAAATTAATTAAATACAATAAGGATGCCCTCCTTTTCATTTCCATGATGACTGGGAACCCGTGATGTTTTCACAGAACGATGAGACCGGGCCCTGGTTGGTTTGAATCTTTTTTTTTTTTTTAAACATATTTATTTTGTTTTCAAAGCCGTAAAGCATGACAGTAGGTTACAGGGTAAAATGTAACATGGAAAGGTACATAATCTTCAACAATTTTTGAAATCAAGGCATCAATGTAGAGGAAGCACGCACTTAGATGACCTACATATGCAAATCAGGTACATTGTATGAACATTCTGACCATATTCACAACTACCTGTGTGTGGAGGAATTTTCTCAGGTTTGGAGCATAAAACTATGCGCGGAGCTGTTTAGTCTAGAGTAGCCTAAATGTCATTAGGGTCGAGATGCTGGAGGCAAACCCCTGCATGAGGGGCAATCCAAGCTTAGAAGGCTCGAGGTATGTGTGGGATATGACAACAGAGCATATGAGAAAGGATGTGTAAACAACCAGGGGGGGGGGGGGGAGTGCCTATGAGCTATTGGAGAATCTAAAGGTGGACCAGAGTGACCAACGCTTCAAAAAGGTCGGGTGTGTGCGAGATTCCCAAGCAGATAGTTCTTCAAAACGATAAAGCTGGTCCACCTTAAGCTTCCACTGCTCGATTGTCGGCAACGAGGTCTGGAGCCAGTGTTTGGGGACGAGTAGACGTGCTGCAATCAAGAGCTGTTTGAAAAGATGTAATGATTGTAGTGGATGGCACTCCTCTTGATGGTAGTCGGTGCTCAGTGGAAGGGGTCTATCAGAGTATACTCATATAAACCACGGCACTCGAAATATTGCAAGATAAGATTCTTTTTTATTTATTGTCCATCCCAAATGGATCTTTTTATAGGTACACTGGCCAACGTTTCGGTCTGTTTAAGACCTTGATCACGGCCTGAAAAATATATAGGTACAACATTTTTTTAGTACCTCATAGGTACAATATTAATGGACAATAATTGGTACAGAAATTGTCAAAACAAAATAATAGAAAAAGTATTACAACTTCAATAGATGTCTATCATAAAGAGACAGTAGAATAAATGAATTAAGTGCGCCATATGAGGCAGGCTGGATAATGCTTGGCAGGACGTAGGAGTTGTCTGTGTCTTCGTTGTAAGAATTATATAGAGACCTGTACATAAAAGGGTCATAGAGTATGTAAGTACAAGTTATTCTAATACTGCAATCGACGATATTGGTTAAAGCAAAATCATACTTGTGTGGTCACAGAGTATGGTCATTGATTAGCCTATGAAGAAAGCTCACAGAATAATCATATCAAGAAGACTTGCAAATATATAAATGTCCTGGGTTTGACATTAAATATAGATTCTGGGGAACGGTGCAAACATGTCTACTGGATAAGCTTGGAGCTGATGAGAGCCATATTAATGTAGCTATACATTGATATACCTTGTGAGGGCCATATCAATGTAGCTGCATGATGGTATACCTTGTAGTCAGGATTCACACAGATAGGTAATGGGGATCAACGACAAAACAAAGTATAGTGGATCCAGGAGAACACTAATATTAAGCATATATAGATATATATAGAGAACCGCTACAAGTAGTGCGTCTGGCATAATAATATAACATAATAAGTAGGGATGAGCGAACTCGAACTGTATAGTTCGGGTTCGTACCGAATTTTGGGGTGTCCGTGACACGGACCCGAACCCGGACATTTTCGTAAAAGTCCGGGTTCGGGTTCGGTGTTCGTCGCTTTCTTGGCGCTTTTGTGACGCTTTCTTGGCGCTTTTTGAAAGGCTGCAAAGCAGCCAATCAACAAGCGTCATACTACTTGCCCCAAGAGGCCATCACAGCCATGCCTACTATTGGCATGGCTGTGATTGGCCAGAGCACCATGTGACCCAGCCTCTATTTAAGCTGGAGTCACATAGCGCCGCCCGTCACTCTGCTCTGATTAGCGTAGGGAGAGGTTGCGGCTGCGACAGTAGGGCGAGATTAGGCAGATTAACTCCTCCAAAGGACTTGATTAACTGATCGATCTGCAGCTGTGGATCATTGAGCTGCTGATCCTCAATTGCTCACTGTTTTTAGGCTGCCCAGACCGTTTGTCAGTCACATTTTTCTGGGGTGATCGGCGGCCATTTTGTGTCTTGTGGTGCGCCAGCACAAGCTGCGACCAAGTGCATTTAACCCTCAATGGTGTGGTTGTTTTTTGGCTAAAGCCTACATCAGGGTGAAGCTGTCACACCAAGTGCATTTAACCAGCAATAGTCTGTTCATTTTTTGGCCATATACAAAATCAGGGGCAAGCTGCGCCTGTCACCAAGTGCATTTAACCCTCAATGGTGTGGTTGTTTTTTGGCTAAAGCCTACATCAGGGTGAAGCTGTCACACCAAGTGCATTTAACCAGCAATAGTCTGTTCATTTTTTGGCCATATACAAAATCAGGGGCAAGCTGCGCCTGTCACCAAGTGCATTTAACCCTCAATGGTGTGGTTGTTTTTTGGCTAAAGCCTACATCAGGGTGAAGCTGTCACACCAAGTGCATTTAACCAGCAATAGTCTGTTCATTTTTTGGCCATATACAAAATCAGGGGCAAGCTGCGCCTGTCACCAAGTGCATTTAACCCTCAATGGTGTGGTTGTTTTTTGGCTAAAGCCTACATCAGGGTGAAGCTGTCACACCAAGTGCATTTAACCAGCAATAGTCTGTTCATTTTTTGGCCATATACAAAATCAGGGGCAAGCTGCGCCTGTCACCAAGTGCATTTAACCCTCAATGGTGTGGTTGTTTTCTGGCTAAAGCCTACATCAGGGTGAAGCTGTCACACCAAGTGCATTTAACCAGCAATAGTCTGTTTATTTTTTGGCCATATACTACATCAGGGGCAAGCTGCGCCCGTCACCAAGTGCATTTAACCCTCAGTAGTGTGGTTGGTCAAGCTGTGACACCAAGTGCATTTAACCAGCAATAGTCTGTTCATTTTTTGGCCATATACTACATCAGGGGCAAGCTGCGCCCGTCACCAAGTGCATTTAACCAGCAATAGTGTGGTTATTTTTTGGCCATATCCCAGTCTAATTCTGTCACTAAATCCATACCGGTCACCCAGCGCCTAAATACTAGGCCTCAAATTTATATCCCGCTAAATCTCTCGTTACCGCTGTCCTGTTGTAGCTGGGAAAGTTATTTAGTGTCCGTCAAAGCACATTTTTTGTTCTGGGTTGAAGTACAATTCCCAATTTAGCAATTTCATAATTTAGTGGTTTCTGCTATATCAGAGCTATTTGAAATCTATCCCTAAAAGGGTATATAATATTCAAGGTGCACATTGGGTCATTCAGAATAACTTCACACACACCCGCTACTGTGTATTTCCAAGTCTAATTCTGTCACTAAACCCATACCTGTCACCCAGCGCCTAAATACTAGGCCTCAAATTTATATCCTGCTAAATCTCTCGTTACCGCTGTACTGTTGTTGCTTGGAAAGATATTTAGTGTCCGTCAAAGCACATTTTTTGTTCTGGGTTGAAGTACAATTCCCAATTTAGCAATTTCATAATTTAGTGGTTTCTGCTATATCAGAGCTATTTGAAATCTATCCCTAAAAGGGTATATAATATTCAAGGTGCACATTGGGTCATTCAGAATAACTTCACACACACCCGCTACTGTGTATTTTCAAGTCTAATTCTGTCACTAAACCCATACCTGTCACCCAGCGCCTAAATACTAGGCCTCAAATTTATATCCTGCTAAATCTCTCGTTACCGCTGTACTGTTGTTGCTGGGCAAGATATTTAGTGTCCGTCAAAGCACATTTTTTGTTCTGGGTTGAAATACAATTCCCAATTTAGCAATTTCATAATTTAGTGGTTTCTGCTATATCAGAGCTATTTGAAATCTATCCCTAAAAGGGTATATAATATTCAAGGTGCACATTGGGTCATTCAGAATAACTTCACACACACCCGCTACTGTGTATTTTCAAGTCTAATTCTGTCACTAAACCCATACCTGTCACCCAGCGCCTAAATACTAGGCCTCAAATTTATATCCTGCTAAATCTCTCGTTACCGCTGTACTGTTGTTGCTGGGCAAGATATTTAGTGTCCGTCAAAGCACATTTTTTGTTCTGGGTTGAAATACAATTCCCAATTTAGCAATTTCATAATTTAGTGGTTTCTGCTATATCAGAGCTATTTGAAATCTATCCCTAAAAGGGTATATAATATTCAAGGTGCACATTGGGTCATTCAGAATAACTTCACACACACCCGCTACTGTGTATTTCCAAGTCTAATTCTGTCACTAAACCCATACCTGTCACCCAGCGCCTAAATACTAGGCCTCAAATTTATATCCTGCTAAATCTCTCGTTACCGCTGTACTGTTGTTGCTGGGCAAGATATTTAGTGTCCGTCAAAGCACATTTTTTGTTCTGGGTTGAAATACAATTCCCAATTTAGCAATTTCATAATTTAGTGGTTTCTGCTATATCAGAGCTATTTGAAATCTATCCCTAAAAGGGTATATAATATTCAAGGTGCACATTGGGTCATTCAGAATAACTTCACACACACCCGCTACTGTGTATTTCCAAGTCTAATTCTGTCACTAAACCCATACCTGTCACCCAGCGCCTAAATACTAGGCCTCAAATTTATATCCTGCTAAATCTCTCGTTACCGCTGTACTGTTGTTGCTTGGAAAGATATTTAGTGTCCGTCAAAGCACATTTTTTGTTCTGGGTTGAAGTACAATTCCCAATTTAGCAATTTCATAATTTAGTGGTTTCTGCTATATCAGAGCTATTTGAAATCTATCCCTAAAAGGGTATATAATATTCAAGGTGCACATTGGGTCATTCAGAATAACTTCACACACACCCGCTACTGTGTATTTTCAAGTCTAATTCTGTCACTAAACCCATACCTGTCACCCAGCGCCTAAATACTAGGCCTCAAATTTATATCCTGCTAAATCTCTCGTTACCGCTGTACTGTTGTTGCTGGGCAAGATATTTAGTGTCCGTCAAAGCACATTTTTTGTTCTGGGTTGAAATACAATTCCCAATTTAGCAATTTCATAATTTAGTGGTTTCTGCTATATCAGAGCTATTTGAAATCTATCCCTAAAAGGGTATATAATATTCAAGGTGCACATTGGGTCATTCAGAATAACTTCACACACACCCGCTACTGTGTATTTTCAAGTCTAATTCTGTCACTAAACCCATACCTGTCACCCAGCGCCTAAATACTAGGCCTCAAATTTATATCCTGCTAAATCTCTCGTTACCGCTGTACTGTTGTTGCTGGGCAAGATATTTAGTGTCCGTCAAAGCACATTTTTTGTTCTGGGTTGAAATACAATTCCCAATTTAGCAATTTCATAATTTAGTGGTTTCTGCTATATCAGAGCTATTTGAAATCTATCCCTAAAAGGGTATATAATATTCAAGGTGCACATTGGGTCATTCAGAATAACTTCACACACACCCGCTACTGTGTATTTCCAAGTCTAATTCTGTCACTAAACCCATACCTGTCACCCAGCGCCTAAATACTAGGCCTCAAATTTATATCCTGCTAAATCTCTCGTTACCGCTGTACTGTTGTTGCTGGGCAAGATATTTAGTGTCCGTCAAAGCACATTTTTTGTTCTGGGTTGAAATACAATTCCCAATTTAGCAATTTCATAATTTAGTGGTTTCTGCTATATCAGAGCTATTTGAAATCTATCCCTAAAAGGGTATATAATATTCAAGGTGCACATTGGGTCATTCAGAATAACTTCACACACACCCGCTACTGTGTATTTCCAAGTCTAATTCTGTCACTAAACCCATACCTGTCACCCAGCGCCTAAATACTAGGCCTCAAATTTATATCCTGCTAAATCTCTCGTTACCGCTGTACTGTTGTTGCTTGGAAAGATATTTAGTGTCCGTCAAAGCACATTTTTGTTCTGGGTTGAAGTACAATTCCCAATTTAGCAATTTCATAATTTAGTGGTTTCTGCTATATCAGAGCTATTTGAAATCTATCCCTAAAAGGGTATATAATATTCAAGGTGCACATTGGGTCATTCAGAATAACTTCACACACACCCGCTACTGTGTATTTTCAAGTCTAATTCTGTCACTAAACCCATACCTGTCACCCAGCGCCTAAATACTAGGCCTCAAATTTATATCCTGCTAAATCTCTCGTTACCGCTGTACTGTTGTTGCTGGGCAAGATATTTAGTGTCCGTCAAAGCACATTTTTTGTTCTGGGTTGAAATACAATTCCCAATTTAGCAATTTCATAATTTAGTGGTTTCTGCTATATCAGAGCTATTTGAAATCTATCCCTAAAAGGGTATATAATATTCAAGGTGCACATTGGGTCATTCAGAATAACTTCACACACACCCGCTACTGTGTATTTCCAAGTCTAATTCTGTCACTAAACCCATACCTGTCACCCAGCGCCTAAATACTAGGCCTCAAATTTATATCCTGCTAAATCTCTCGTTACCGCTGTACTGTTGTTGCTGGGCAAGATATTTAGTGTCCGTCAAAGCACATTTTTTGTTCTGGGTTGAAATACAATTCCCAATTTAGCAATTTCATAATTTAGTGGTTTCTGCTATATCAGAGCTATTTGAAATCTATCCCTAAAAGGGTATATAATATTCAAGGTGCACATTGGGTCATTCAGAATAACTTCACACACACCCGCTACTGTGTATTTCCAAGTCTAATTCTGTCACTAAACCCATACCTGTCACCCAGCGCCTAAATACTAGGCCTCAAATTTATATCCTGCTAAATCTCTCGTTACCGCTGTACTGTTGTTGCTGGGCAAGATATTTAGTGTCCGTCAAAGCACATTTTTTGTTCTGGGTTGAAATACAATTCCCAATTTAGCAATTTCATAATTTAGTGGTTCCTGCTATATCAGAGCTATTTGAAATCTATCCCAAAAAGGGTATATAATATTCAAGGTGCACATAGGGTCATTCAGAATAACTTCACACACACGCTTCTGTGCATTTCCAAGTCTAATTCTGTCACTAAATCCATACCGGTCACCCAGCGCCTAAATACTAGGCCTCAAATTTATATCCCGCTGAATTTGAATACAATACATTGGGCCAAATAATATATTTGTTGTTGTGGTGAACCATAACAATGAGAAAAACATCTAGTAAGGGACGCGGACGTGGACATGGTCGTGGTGGTGTTAGTGGACCCTCTGGTGCTGGGAGAGGACGTGGCCGTTCTGCCACATCCACACGTCCTAGTGTACCAACTACCTCAGGTCCCAGTAGCCGCCAGAATTTACAGCGATATATGGTGGGGCCCAATGCCGTTCTAAGGATGGTAAGGCCTGAGCAGGTACAGGCATTAGTCAATTGGGTGGCCGACAGTGGATCCAGCACGTTCACATTATCTCCCACCCAGTCTTCTGCAGAAAGCGCACAGATGGCGCCTGAAAACCAACCCCATCAGTCTGTCACATCACCCCCATGCATACCAGGGAAACTGTCTCAGCCTCAAGTTATGCAGCAGTCTCTTATGCTGTTTGAAGACTCCGCTGGCAGGGTTTCCCAAGGGCATCCACCTAGCCCTTCCCCAGCGGTGAAAGACATAGAATGCACTGACGCACAACCACTTATGTTTCCTGATGATGAGGACATGGGAATACCACCTCAGCATGTCTCTGATGATGACGAAACACAGGTGCCAACTGCTGCGTCTTTCTGCAGTGTGCAGACTGAACAGGAGGTCAGGGATCAAGACTGGGTGGAAGACGATGCAGGGGACGATGAGGTCCTAGACCCCACATGGAATGAAGGTCGTGCCACTGACTTTCACAGTTCGGAGGAAGAGGCAGTGGTGAGACCGAGCCAACAGCGTAGCAAAAGAGGGAGCAGTGGGCAAAAGCAGAACACCCGCCGCCAAGAGACTCCGCCTGCTACTGACCGCCGCCATCTGGGACCGAGCACCCCAAAGGCAGCTTCAAGGAGTTCCCTGGCATGGCACTTCTTCAAACAATGTGCTGACGACAAGACCCGAGTGGTTTGCACGCTGTGCCATCAGAGCCTGAAGCGAGGCATTAACGTTCTGAACCTGAGCACAACCTGCATGACCAGGCACCTGCATGCAAAGCATGAACTGCAGTGGAGTAAACACCTTAAAACCAAGGAAGTCACTCAGGCTCCCCCTGCTACCTCTTCTGCTGCTGCCGCCTCGGCCTATTCTGCTGCTGCCGCCTCGGCCTCTTCCTCCGCCTCTGGAGGAACGTTGGCACCTGCCGCCCAGCAAACAGGGGATGTACCACCAACACCACCACCACCACCTCCGTCACCAAGCGTCTCAACCATGTCACACGCCAGCGTTCAGCTCTCCATCTCACAAACATTTGATAGAAAGCGTAAATTCCCACCTAGCCACCCTCGATCCCTGGCCCTGAATGCCAGCATTTCTAAACTACTGGCCTATGAAATGCTGTCATTTAGGCTGGTGGACACAGACAGCTTCAAACAGCTCATGTCGCTTGCTGTCCCACAGTATGTTGTTCCCAGCCGGCACTACTTCTCCAAGAGAGCCGTGCCTTCCCTGCACAACCAAGTATCCGATAAAATCAAGTGTGCACTGCGCAACGCCATCTGTAGCAAGGTCCACCTAACCACAGATACGTGGACCAGTAAGCACGGCCAGGGACGCTATATCTCCCTAACTGCACACTGGGTAAATGTAGTGGCAGCTGGGCCCCAGGCGGAGAGCTGTTTGGCGCACGTCCTTCCGCCGCCAAGGATCGCAGGGCAACATTCTTTGCCTCCTGTTGCCACCTCCTCCTTCTCGGCTTCCTCCTCCTCTTCTTCCACCTGCTCATCCAGTCAGCCACACACCTTCACCACCAACTTCAGCACAGCCCGGGGTAAACGTCAGCAGGCCATTCTGAAACTCATATGTTTGGGGGACAGGCCCCACACCGCACAGGAGTTGTGGCGGGGTATTGAACAACAGACCGACGAGTGGTTGCTGCCGGTGAGCCTCAAGCCCGGCCTGGTGGTGTGTGATAATGGGCGAAATCTCGTTGCAGCTCTGGGACTAGCCAATTTGACGCACATCCCTTGCTTGGCGCATGTGCTGAATTTGGTGGTGCAGAAGTTCATTCACAACTACCCCGACATGTCAGAGCTGCTGCATAAAGTGCGGGCCGTCTGTTCGCGCTTCCGGCGTTCACATCCTGCCGCTGCTCGCCTGTCTGCGCTACAGCGTAACTTCGGCCTTCCCGCTCACCGCCTCATATGCGACGTGCCCACCAGGTGGAACTCCACCTTGCACATGCTGGACAGACTGTGCGAGCAGCAGCAGGCCATAGTGGAGTTTCAGCTGCAGCACGCACGGGTCAGTCGCACTACAGAACAGCACCACTTCACCACCAATGACTGGGCCTCCATGCGAGACCTGTGTGCCCTGTTGCGCTGTTTCGAGTACTCCACCAACATGGCCAGTGGCGATGACACCGTTATCAGCGTTACAATACCACTTCTATGTCTCCTTGAGAAAACACTTAGGGCGATGATGGAAGAGGAGGTGGCCCAGGAGGAGGAGGAGGAGGAGGAGGAAGAGGGGTCATTTTTAGCACTTTCAGGCCAGTCTCTTCGAAGTGACTCAGAGGGAGGTTTTTGGCAACAGCAGAGGCCAGGTACAAATGTGGCCAGCCAGGGCCCACTACTGGAGGACGAGGAGGACGAGGATGAGGAGGAGGTGGAGGAGGATGAGGATGAAGCATGGTCACAGCGGGGTGGCACCCAACGCAGCTCGGGTCCATCACTGGTGCGTGGCTGGGGGGAAAGGCAGGACGATGACGATACGCCTCCCACAGAGGACAGCTTGTCCTTACCCCTGGGCAGCCTGGCACACATGAGCGACTACATGCTGCAGTGCCTGCGCAACGACAGCAGAGTTGCCCACATTTTAACCTGTGCGGACTACTGGGTTGCCACCCTGCTGGATCCACGCTACAAAGACAATGTGCCCACCTTACTTCCTGCACTGGAGCGTGATAGGAAGATGCGCGAGTACAAGCGCACGTTGGTAGACGCGCTACTGAGAGCATTCCCAAATGTCACAGGGGAACAAGTGGAAGCCCAAGGCCAAGGCAGAGGAGGAGCAAGAGGTCGCCAAGGCAGCTGTGTCACGGCCAGCTCCTCTGAGGGCAGGGTTAGCATGGCAGAGATGTGGAAAACTTTTGTCAACATGCCACAGCTAACTGCACCACCACCTGATACGCAACGTGTTAGCAGGAGGCAACATTTCACTAACATGGTGGAACAGTACGTGTGCACACCCCTCCACGTACTGACTGATGGTTCGGCCCCATTCAACTTCTGGGTCTCTAAATTGTCCACGTGGCCAGAGCTAGCCTTTTATGCCTTGGAGGTGCTGGCCTGCCCGGCAGCCAGCGTTTTGTCTGAACGTGTATTCAGCACGGCAGGGGGCGTCATTACAGACAAACGCAGCCGCCTGTCTACAGCCAATGTGGACAAGCTGACGTTCATAAAAATGAACCAGGCATGGATCCCACAGGACCTGTCCGTCCCTTGTCCAGATTAGACATTAACTACCTCCCCATAACCATATATTATTGGACTCCAGGGCACTTCCTCATTCAATCCTATTTTTATTTTCATTTTACCATTATATTGCAAGGCTACCCAAAGTTGAATGAACCTCTCCTCTGCCTGTGTGCTAGGCCTAAATATATGCCAATGGATTGTTGCAGTGGTGGCTGACGTGAAGCCTCATTCTCTGCTATGACATGCAGACTGATTCTCTGGTGACATGAAGCCAGATTGTCTGTTACGGGACCTCTCTCCTCTGCCTGGGTGCTGGGCCTGAATTTATGACAATGGACTGTTGCAGTGGTGGCTGACGTGAAGCCTGATTCTCTGCTATGACATGCAGACTGATTCTCTGCTGACATGAAGCCAGATCCTCTGTTGCGGGACCTCTCTCCTCTGCCTGGGTGCTGGGCCTAAATTTATGAAAATGGACTGTTGCAGTGGTGGGTGACGTGAAGCCTCATTCTCTGCTATGACATGCAGACTGATTCTCTGCTGACATGAAGCCAGATCGTCTGTTACGGGACCTCTCTCCTCTGCCTGGGTGCTGGGCCTAAATTTATGAAAATGGACTCTTACAGTGGTGGGTGACGTGAAGCCTGATTCTCTGCTATGACATGAAGACTGATTCTCTGCTGACATGAAGCCAGATCCTCTGTTACGGGACCTCTCTCCTCTGCCTGGGTGCTGGGCCTAAATATCTGACAATGGACTGTTGCATTGGTGGGTGACGTGAAGCCTGATTCTCTGCTATGATATGAAGACTGATTCTCTGCTGACATGAAGCCAGATTGTCTGTTACGGGACCTCTCTCCTCTGCCTGTGTGCTAGGCCTAAATATATGCCAATGGATTGTTGCAGTGGTGGCTGACGTGAAGCCTGATTCTCTGCTATGACATGCAGACTGATTCTCTGGTGACATGAAGCCAGATCCTCTGTTACGGGACCTCTCTCCTCTGCCTGGGTGCTGGGCCTAAATTTATGAAAATGGACTGTTGCAGTGGTGGGTGACGTGAAGCCTGATTCTCTGCTATGACATGCAGACTGATTCTCTGGTGACATGAAGCCAGATCCTCTGTTACGGGACCTCTCTCCTCTGCCTGGGTGCTGGGCCTAAATTTATGAAAATGGACTGTTGCAGTGGTGGGTGACGTGAAGCCTCATTCTCTGCTATGACATGCAGACTGATTCTCTGCTGACATGAAGCCAGATTGTCTGTTACGGGACCTCTCTCCTCTGCCTGGGTGCTGGGCCTGAATTTATGACAATGGACTGTTGCAGTGGTGGCTGACGTGAAGCCTGATTCTCTGCTATGATATGAAGACTGATTCTCTGCTGACATGAAGCCAGATTGTCTGTTACGGGACCTCTCTCCTCTGCCTGGGTGCCGGGGCCTAAATATCTGAGAATGGACTGTTCCAGTGGTGGGTAACGGGAAGCCAGATTCTCTGCTATGATATGAAGACTGATTCTCTGCTGACATGAAGCCAGATTGTCTGTTACGGGACCTCTCTCCTCTGCCTGGGTGCTGGGCCTAAATTTATGAAAATGGACTCTTACAGTGGTGGGTGACGTGAAGCCTGATTCTCTGCTATGACATGAAGACTGATTCTCTGCTGACATGAAGCCAGATTGTCTGTTACGGGACCTCTCTCCTCTGCCTGGGTGCCGGGGCCTAAATATCTGAGAATGGACTGTTCCAGTGGTGGGTGACGGGAAGCCAGATTCTCTGCTATGGAACCTCTCTCCAATTGATTTTGGTTAATTTTTATTTATTTAATTTTTATTTTAATTAATTTCCCTATCCACATTTGTTTGCAGGGGATTTACCTACATGTTGCTGCCTTTTGCAGCCCTCTAGCCCTTTCCTGGGCTGTTTTACAGCCGTTTTAGTGCCGAAAAGTTCGGGTCCCCATTGACTTCAATGGGGTTCGGGTTCGGGACGAAGTTCGGATCGGGTTCGGATCCCGAACCCGAACATTTCCGGGATGTTCGGCCGAACTTCTCGAACCCGAACATCCAGGTGTTCGCTCAACTCTAGATAATAAGACATGTGATGAAGACAGACCTTAGTGCAGGAGACCGGAGGTATCAGGGAGGACCTGGTGTGTCCGTGCTGGTAGCGAGTTTAAATAGGGAGATAGGGGAGATTTGCGCAGGCGCCGGCGTCTCTCTGCTTTTGCCGAGATATCGCGAGGACAGTGACGTCACTCGCGCATGCGTAGTGATTCGTATTCACAGGTTAGATAGAGCCAGGGCTCGCTTTGTATTGCGCATGCGCTGGGAGATAGAGGAACGTATCTATGAGAATCGCTACAGTACTGGATACTATATGATGTACTGTATATGTTGAATGTACAATATAATCGGCTCCAAGATGTATACTATATATGAAAGTCTATTATGGCAACTAATAAATAACACTCTATGATAATATACTACGATAATATACTACACTCTATGATAATATACTACCTGTGTTGTTGAGACTATGGGGGTCATTTTGTCTGTGGAAATAGGAGAAAAGAAAGTTAAATTTATAGAATATACAATTTTCTAAACAAATAATTAATAACAGCATACAAATGGATATCCTAATAGACTTATTGCGTTATAGTCTATTTGTTCGTATGGGTGCTGAGTTTATGGAAAAGAACATATGAAACGTCAAATCTAAGGAATATGGTTTTCTTTGATTCCTTACAGAAAGTTGTTTATAGGTTAAGTTAAATCCTGAAATCAAAATCCCTGTTCATTCCATGGGGGAAAAGAGTCTTTAACTCGAAGATCCAGAAGGATTCCCGTTCTTTGAGACGAGCGATTCTATTGCCTCCGCGTCGGCTTTGTGGCACATATTCTAGCACCTGGAATTGAAGCTGGTTGATCTGATGTTTATTTGATATAAAATGATGTGGGACCGGGAGTTCAGTTCTATTGCATCGGATGTCGGACTTATGTTTGGATATACGGTCACGTACGCATTGGGTCGTTTCGCCTACATATGCAAGGCCACATGGGCATTTAATAAGATACACTACAAAGGATGAGTTGCAAGTGTAAAAATCTTTTGCTTGGTAGATTTTGCCTGAGTGGGGATGTGTAATCCTATTTCCCTTCATGACATTGGTGCACTGGGCACAATGTAAGCATGGGTAGGTGCCCGTCTTGCGGGGGGCCAGAGTGGTTTGTCGTATTTGTGGTAGGGATGAGCCCACATCAGCCTGTACTAATTTGTCTTTGAGATTGGTGGGACGTTTATAGCACATACGGATTGGGTTACTGAACTCGGATACTTTGGGATATGACCGTGCTAATATGGACCAATGTTTTTTAATTATATTTTGGATCTTTGATGCAAAAGGATGGTAGGTTGTTATGAAAGGAATACGTGAGGAAGCTACAGGTCTGGAGGAGCATGAATGAGTTTGTTGGGCTAGGGTCAGTTCGTCTTCAAGTAATCTGATGGGGTAGCCTCTATCCGTGAATTTGCTTGCCATTTCTTTAAGGCGTTGTTTGCAGAGTGAGGGGTCGGCTACTATTCTAGTTACTCGTGTAAACTGAGATCGTGGTAAGGATTGCTTGGTATTGCGAGGGTGACAACTGGAATAATGAAGCAGTGTGTTACGGTCAGTGGGTTTTCGGAAAAGATCAGTGGTTAATGAGCCGGTTGGAGTCCTAACTACCAATGTGTCTAGAAAGCTTATCCTGTTTGAGTCCGTATGAGAGGTAAAAGAAAGATCCTGATCTTGTTGGTTAATGTGGTCAATAAACTGTTAGAGTGAGTCACTATCGCCGGTTCAGATACAGAAAATGTCATCGATGTATCGATGCCAAGTTAGTGCAAATTGTTGAAAAAGAGAGTTAGAGTAGACATAATCTTCCTCAAATTTTGCCATAAAGGCATTTGCGTAGGGTGGCGCTACGTTAGCACCCTGCATATGTAGGCGAAACGACCCAATGCGTACGTGACCGTATATCCAAACATAAGTCCGACATCCGATGCAATAGAACTGAACTCCCGGTCCCACATCATTTTATATCAAATAAACATCAGATCAACCAGCTTCAATTCCAGGTGCTAGAATATGTGCCACAAAGCCGACGCGGAGGCAATAGAATCGCTCGTCTCAAAGAACGGGAATCCTTCTGGATCTTCGAGTTAAAGACTCTTTTCCCCCATGGAATGAACAGGGATTTTGATTTCAGGATTTAACTTAACCTATAAACAACTTTCTGTAAGGAATCAAAGAAAACCATATTCCTTACATTTGACGTTTCATATGTTCTTTTCCATAAACTCAGCACCCATACGAACAAATAGACTATAACGCAATAAGTCTATTAGGATATCCATTTGTATGCTGTTATTAATTATTTGTTTAGAAAATTGTATATTCTATAAATTTAACTTTCTTTTCTCCTATTTCCACAGACAAAATGACCCCCATAGTCTCAACAACACAGGTAGTATATTATCATAGAGTGTAGTATATTATCGTAGTATATTATCATAGAGTGTTATTTATTAGTTGCCATAATAGACTTTCATATATAGTATACATCTTGGAGCCGATTATATTGTACATTCAACATATACAGTACATCATATAGTATCCAGTACTGTAGCGATTCTCATAGATACGTTCCTCTATCTCCCAGCGCATGCGCAATACAAAGCGAGCCCTGGCTCTATCTAACCTGTGAATACGAATCACTACGCATGCGCGAGTGACGTCACTGTCCTCGCGATATCTCGGCAAAAGCAGAGAGACGCCGGCGCCTGCGCAAATCTCCCCTATCTCCCTATTTAAACTCGCTACCAGCACGGACACACCAGGTCCTCCCTGATACCTCCGGTCTCCTGCACTAAGGTCTGTCTTCATCACATGTCTTATTATGTTATATTATTATGCCAGACGCACTACTTGTAGCGGTTCTCTATATATATCTATATGCTTAATATTAGTGTTCTCCTGGATCCACTATACTTTGTTTTGTCGTTGATCCCCATTACCTATCTGTGTGAATCCTGACTACAAGGTATACCATCATGCAGCTACATTGATATGGCCCTCACAAGGTATATCAATGTATAGCTACATTAATATGGCTCTCATCAGCTCCAAGCTTATCCAGTAGACATGTTTGCACCGTTCCCCAGAATCTATATTTAATGTCAAACCCAGGACATTTATATATTTGCAAGTCTTCTTGATATGATTATTCTGTGAGCTTTCTTCATAGGCTAATCAATGACCATACTCTGTGACCACACAAGTATGATTTTGCTTTAACCAATATCGTCGATTGCAGTATTAGAATAACTTGTACTTACATACTCTATGACCCTTTTATGTACAGGTCTCTATATAATTCTTACAACGAAGACACAGACAACTCCTACGTCCTGCCAAGCATTATCCAGCCTGCCTCATATGGCGCACTTAATTCATTTATTCTACTGTCTCTTTATGATAGACATCTATTGAAGTTGTAATACTTTTTCTATTATTTCGTTTTGACAATTTCTGTACCAATTATTGTCCATTAATATTGTACCTATGAGGTACTAAAAAAATGTTGTACCTATATATTTTTCAGGCCGTGATCAAGGTCTTAAACAGACCGAAACGTTGGCCAGTGTACCTATAAAAAGATCCATTTGGGATGGACAATAAATAAAAAAGAATCTTATCTTGCAATATTTCGAGTGCCATGGTTTATATGAGTATACTCTGTTTGAAAAGATAACTTGGAGAGGGTTGATTTGCGTCTGTATAGTGGGACAGCAATGCGCCAAGTGGAGACATCTTTACCGATTCACGGCAAATTTGGTTGCTTAAACAAAAGATATCTGCCCACCATTTGCTTATAACTGGACAGTTCCACCAAATATGGAGGAAGGTCCCAGTCCCCTCGGAGCACCTCCAGCACCTGTCCGAGGAAGACACAGCGAAGTGTGCAGATCTAGATGGGGTAATATACCATTGGGTCAGTATTTTGTATCCATTTTCCTGGATGCGCACGCATCGGGAAGCCTTATGGGGGGTGTTAAATAAGTCGGGCAGATCATTGAAGGGTATAGTTAACCCGGTTTCTCTTTCCCAGTTGTGTATAAAAGATGGCTTAGCGATAAGTGGTGGGCTGCGCAATTTGCCATGTATTTGCGATATTATTTTCCTCGGGGGTTTAGAGCTGATGATGAGGGCTTCAAACCAACCTATTGGACGAAGGAGTTCACCTTCAGTGTTGTTTCTTATTAGAAAGGACCTAATATGAGGAATCAAGGTAAGGTCGCATGGATTTGGGTTAAGCAGAGTATGTATGGCTGCAGTCTCTAGTGGTTTCCCAGGGAGGTCCACGAGGTCTCTAATGGGCAAAGAGGAGGATTTGATATGTTTAGAGGAAGATTGCAGTAATAATGGAGAGGATGCACCTAAGATATCTGCAATCGTTAGGATAGGGGAAGGGAAGGGAATTGAGTATTGGGAAGAGTTCAGCCATCTCCAGGCATCTAGTGTTGCTTTTAGAATTGGATAGTTAGGCAGTGCTATATGTGGTGGAAATTGGTGTCCTAGTAGGGTTGTCCGAAAAGAAGTGACTAGTATGCTTTGTTCTAGGCTAACCCAAGGTTTATCAATGGGGTTGCGGAGCCAATCTATTGCTCTAGCTAATAGTATTGCTTTTCCATACAGTTCAGGGTCAGGGAGGCCAATGCCGCCTAGCTGGCGTGGATGGGCCAAGAGTTTGTAGGAAAGTCTGGCCTTTTTGCCGTTCCATATGAAGTTTCTAAATTTTTGTTTCAGGGATGTGTAAAATGAATTGGGTATAGGTATTGGGAGGACCTGTTGCAGGTACGTCAGGCGCGGTAAAATCAAAGAGGTAAGGAGATTTTTACGCCCAAACCAGGATAACATTGGCGCCCTGGTCTGTAAATTGTCTATGGCTGAAAATAGAGAGTTTTTAAGGGGGATGTAGTTTAGTGAAAAGAGATCCGAGATTTGGGGGCTGATCTTGACTCCTAAATAAGTGATAGTTGGGGATGACCAGTTAAAGGGGGAATTTTTCATCAGTTGGGACCTGGTATGAGTGGATATTCCAAGTGTAATGATCAGCGATTTGCTAGCATTTATCTTAAAGTTTGAAATAGAACTATATTGTTGTAGGTGATTTTGTATATAAGACAGGGAAGTGGTTGGGTTTGTTGTCATGATCATAACATCATCGGCAAATGCCGCAATTTTGTGGTCCCTTCCTCCCAAAGCAAAGCCTCTGATGCTATGATCATTCCTAAACGTGGATAGAAGGGGTTCCATAGCCAAAACAAAAAGGAGGGGGGACAAGGGACAGCCTTGGCGGGTGCCATTGTGTATACGAAAGGGCAATGAAAGACTACCATTAACCATTACCAGGGCAGTGGGACCAGGTAGACCAAAGCCCAGAAGAACTTGTCTTAAATATATCCAATTGATCCTATCAAACGCTTTTTCTGCGTCGGTGCTGAGTAGAAGGAGAGGGGAGGAATTATGCTTGGCATGACATATTGCGTTGATAACTCTCGCAGTGTTATCTTTGCCCTCTCTATTGCGGACAAAGCCCACCTGGTCCCCATGTATCAAAGAGGGGAGGAAGTTTGCCAGTCGGTTGGCCAACATTTTAGCTAGCAGTTTGAGATCCAAATTCAGGAGGGAAATGGGTCTGTAATTAGCGCAGAGTGTGGGATCCTTTCCCTCCTTGGGGATCAGTGCTATGTGTGCGGTCGTCATATCTCTAGATAGGGCGTTACCCTGCAATGCAAAATTGCATACATTAAGGAGGTGTGGGAGTAGCTGGGTCTTAAAGGCTTTGTAATATGTTGACGGGAGGCCGTCAGGGCCAGGACTTTTCCCTAGGGGTAGTTGGGAGAGAGCTACGGAAAGTTCCTCGATAGAGAAAGGAGCTGCCAGTAAGGTTCTCTGATTATCGGCGAGTTGAGGGAGGGTGTTCGCCTCTAAAAAGGAGGAGATTAAAGATAGATGGGCCTCAGAGGATGAAGGGGGCGGGATATTATAAAGCTCTTCGTAAAATTTTCTAAATTGGGTAGCTATTTGGTTTGTGGCAAAAATTGTGTCGCCATTTGGGGACTTTAGTTGATGTATGTAATTGCTGTCTCTTCTTGCCTTAATTCTATTCATCAAGAACTTAGTAGTCTTATCGCCATGAGCATAAAATTTATGCTGCGAGTTTAGATAGTATTTGGCGGATTTAGCATCCAATAAAGCTTTTAGTTCTGCCCTAAGACTAGAAAGGTCTTGACGCTGAGAATCGGCTAGGGAACGTTTGTGTTGGGTCTCTAGCTTTCTAATTCTAGTAAGAAGAGATGTTATCTTCTGTTCTCTGATTTTCTTAACGTGTGATCCAATACTAATGAAGTGTCCCCTTATGAAAGGTTTGTGTGCGTCCCAGAGAGTTTGAGGGGATATAGAGGGGTCGTTATTCATTTTAAAGTACTCCTCTAGTAAGGAAGAGACTTTTGTAATGATTTTGGGGTCTCCTATAACGGATTCGTTCAGGCGCCAATTAAAACATGGGAAATTACGTGTAGGGGACGTGACCGTGAGAAAAACAGGTGCATGGTCGGAAATATGAATAGATCCGATCTTGGCCTCTGAGCAGTGCTGGAGGGGCTCCTTGGACACAAATAAGTAGTCGATACGGTGGTACGTATTGTGAACATGTGAAAAGAAGGTGTAGTCTACATCGCTAGGATGAAGAGAACGCCAAGAGTCAACCAGATGCAGGTTCCAGAAACCCTCTCTCGCCCTTCTCAGTGAGTTCAGGGAGTGAGCTGATTTATGGGAAGAGACATCTAGCTCAGGGTCGAGCGCAATATTAAAGTCGCCTCCCAGCACCACAATACCTTCTTTAAAGGACTCAATGAGTTTATACAAGCTGGCAAACCAGGATATTTGTTTGTTGTTGGGAGCGTACAGGTTGATAAATGTGTATGTCTGAGGGCCTATATTCCCTTTCACTAAGAGATATCTCCCCTCTGGGTCTTGAGTGTGTTCAGAGTATTTAAAAGGGATTTTTCTTTTAAAACCGATGCTGACACCTCCGGAAGCCGACGAATTACCACCACAATGGAACCACACAGGATAATGTGAAAATTCCAGGTTGGGGTAATGGTTGAACCGGAAGTGTGTCTCCTGGAGAAGCAACACATCTGATCCCTCTTTGCGTAGCATTGCTAAAATTTGGCTTCTCTTAGAAGGGGAGTTAAATCCTCTCACATTGTATGTAGCAATGTGTAGATCAGCCATGATCGTTCAGAGAGTGGGGATCAAGGCGCGTCAATGTGTCAGTCCCCCAGGGGAGAGCACTTACCGGTGAGGTATCAGTCAGCTGGTCAGAAGAAAAGGATGGGATCCATAAGCTAGAGTGGAAACCTCTACTGAGTTGTGACAATAGAATCATGTACCTTAGAACAAACTGGGGAAAAAAAGAAAACATTAGAACAGGAAAAAAACATTTCAAGCATAGGGTCACCCCTAAGCTAGTCATCTTGGGGGGAAAAGGTCTAGTGACCGAATTGTGTGCCGTCTAGTACATTAACAAGCAGCCTGCTTGGAATAAAAGGTCCCTCCACTAAGGGAGAAGTTGTTGACTATTTACGAAAAGGCTAGCTAGCTAGTGGCAAGGACTGAGCAAATCTTGTGTTAGGAAATTGGACAGAGCTAACAGACCAATTAGGTAGAAAGCGAGAGAATAAGGACTGGACATGAGACAGTAGTAAAGGGACAAAAGTGAAGTGGGGGAGGAAAGACATACTGGAAGACAGACAGACAATAGGTTACATCAAATGGTTGGGTCTTCTCTGGATTACGGTGAGACAAGTCCGTTCCGTGAGACGTCCGCTGTTATTCGTTCAATTGTAGATGAGATTCTGGCAGTCAGGATATACCGGACGAAAGACAGGAATGGGCCAAAGAAAGTTCACCGGTCTTGGGTAAGTCTCATTGGGGTCATCTGCCTCCCCTTCTTACCCGTTTTATGGGCTTTAGGGGTATGCATCACGGTGAAGGGCGTAACGGTTGGAATCTCTGGAAGTGCAGCAACATCTTGAAATAAGTCCCAATTTTCAATCTGGAAGGGAGGGATTTGCAAAACGTCATACATTGCATCCAGATCCGCATGTGAAGAAATGTTGAAACGACGTCCATCATGGGAAAAAGATATGCCAAACGGAAAGTTCCATTTATATTGGATCCTATTAGCACGTAGCCATTCTGTCAGGGGTTTCATGACCCGGCGCTTTCTGAGCGTGGAGGGAGCTAAATCTTGATAAATGGAGACTTGCGCTCCTTCAAAAACGAGGTCAGGGCGGTTTCTGGCCGCTTCTTGAACTGCAGCTTTAACTTGGAAGTTCAGAAATTTACAAATTATGTCCCTGGGGGGATCTTCTGCTTTGGGCTTAGGGCGAAGAGCCCTGTGTGCTCTCTCCAGTGTTATTTCTGGGGTGAAATTTGGGCCGAGGAGTGAAACGCAGAGGTGTCTGACCGCATTTGGGACGTCACCTGGGGCAACCGTTTCAGGAATCCCACGTATCCGGAGGTTATTGCGGCGCCCCCTATTCTCCTGGTCTTCCAGGGCATTATGCAGCTCATTGAGGTAAGCGCTGCACTTCTGTAATGAAGTAGACGTAGCCCTTTGATGTTCCAGCACCATGAACTGTTGTGTCTCGAGGGCCTCTACCCTATCTCCCACTTGCCTCATGTCCTGGCGCATCGCTGCTATCTCGCTCAGGACAGGCTCCATGGCTTTGCACAGGCCCTGTTTCAGATAATGCCGGGTTATGGGGAGAGTCCCTTTACCTTGCGGCTCATCGGAGATACTTTCATCATCGGACCTCTCCTGCACGCTGGCTCTGTGGGGCTGTGCGGGCTGAGTCGGCGCCATCTTGATTTCTCGCGCCACAAACGAGGACGCCGCTTTCTTGATAAACTTGTCCATTTCTCTGCTCGCTGGCAGGGTTTTTTGCTGAGTCGGGTGCTCACCGAGTTTAGGGTTGCCAATTTTCACCATAGTGAGGCTGATAGCTGCAGATTGCTAGAGGTTTAGACGGCGGTAGTGCAGGAGCTCAGCAAAGTGCGGCCATCACCTGGTTGGTTTGAATCTTGACTAACTTTGTGACTCTTCCGGGCTTCAAGCTATCTTGAAGCTTTGTCTTCTCATTGTCTGTAGCTACTGGAGGCCTGTTCATGCCAGGCAGGTTTCTCCCAGAAGTATCTTGGTCGATGAGCAGCCAATACTGCACTTGCAGCAATCTTGACAAGATTCGTCTCCAGGTTGAGAGTAATTGTTTTCTTGACATGCTTTCTCCACCGCAACACCACATTGTTGAATAAACAGAAGACTGGCAGATTCTCTCTTGTCTTAGGCAACATGTAATTTTTATTAGTAAATTCATTAAATATTTAATATTAAATTGAACCAAAACTTGATTAAAATTATAATAAAGTATATACTTTAGAATATTCTTAAATTTACCAAAACTGACCAAATAACTCAAGTATCAACTCATCCTTACAGGTCCATGTTAGTGTCAGGAAGAAGCACACTCCTTTTGCACTCTCGTCAGCTGGTTCCACATAGATGTCTACAGAACCTGTTCTATTAAACACTTATACAAGTAGAGCCCCCCAAACAGAGTGGAGAGGGTGTCAGCAGTAAGTTTGTGTTGACACCACTGATTAATTTGCCCTTCCTCTGATCCATCAGAACAATAACCCACAAAAAAACTGATCCTGATCCGAACAGCATTTACTCAATAATCCATCAGTATTGCTAATGCCCCCCAAAAAAACAAAAAAACAGGAGTGGGTCTAAAACAGAGATGACACGTGAATGAAATATTTGCATGTCTTCTATGTTTTGTATCCACTCCTGCTTTTGGCTACCAAATCATAAGCCAATTCTGATGGGACCATATAGGCCTTACAGCTGCTCCACAGAAAGGATCCAGTGTGCGTCTCATTTTTCCTTCCTTCTCACAGATCAGAAGAAAGATCAAACAAATGATCATCAGCCAGGCCAAAAGGCAAAATAGTGGACCAGTCATAAAGTGGGGAGGGTGGGAACAGCATGAGAAGTCCACAGAGTGGACCTATGACATAGTGGTGAGGTGTAAGCAGCATGAGGGGATTACAGACTGGCCCAATGACATTGTCTGGAGGTGGAAGCAGTATGAGGAGGCCACAGAGTGGCACAATGACCAAGTCTGGAGGTGGCAGCATCAGGAGAAAGCTACCGAGTGGCACAATGACAGAGCCTGTAGATGGCATCATTATGATGAGGCCACTGAGTGGGAAGGTGACATAGTGTGGATATGGCAGCAGCATGAGGATACCACAGAGTGGCAAGGTGACATATTGTGGAGATGACAACAGCAGCAGCAGCAGGATCCCACAGAGTTTCAAGGTGACATAGTGTGGAAATGGCAGTGGCAGCAGCAGCATGTGGAGACCACAGAGTGACAAGTTGATATAGTGTGTAGATGGCAGCAGCATGATGAGACCACAGAGTAGCAAGTTGACATAGTGTGGAGATGGCCGCAGCAGCAGGATAACATAGGGTGGCAAGGTGACATAGTGTGGAGATGGCAGCAGCAGCAGCAGGATCCCACAGAGTGGCAAGGTGACAGTAGTGTTGAGATGGCAGTAGCATCAGCAGCATCAGCAGGATACCATAGAGTGGCAAGGTGACATAGTGTGGAGATGGTGACAGCAGCAGGAGGAGACCTCAGAGTGACAAGCTGACATACTGTGGAGATGGCAGCAGCAGCAGGAGGATACCACAGAGTGGCAAGGTGACATAGTGTGGAGATAGCAGCAGCAGGAGGAGACCACAGAGTGGCAAGGTGACATAGTGTGGAGTTGGCAGCAGCAGGAGGAGACCACAGAGTGGCAAGGTGACATAGTGTGGAGATGGCAGCAGCAGGAGGAGACCACAGAGTGGCAAGGTGACAGAGTGTGGAGATGGCAGCAGCATCAGGAGGATACCATAGAGTGTCAAAGTGACATAGTGTGTAGATGGCGGTAGCAGCAGGAGGAGACCACTGAGTGGCAAGGTGACATAGTGTGGAGATGGCAGTAGCAGGAGCAGACCACAGAGTGGCAAGGTGACATAGTTTGGACATGGCAGCAGCAGCTGCATCAGGAGACCAGAAAGTGACCAGGGAACAGAGTGTGGCGGTGGGTGGCAATAGCAGTACCCGCTGGAGAAGGTAGGTGAAATAAGGAGCACTTGGCATCAGAAGCATGGCATCAGCCGGGTTGCAGCTTCAAAGTAGTAGCTGAGACAGGTACTAAGTAGAAACCGGTCTCTTGTATCAAAGTGTTGATGTGGCACCATCGATGATCTAGTCTGATGCTTCAGGAATTGGTAGTTGGAAATCCTGACTGATCCACGCCTGATTCATCTTGACAAAGGTCAGTTTTTTCACATTCTGGGTGGACAGACGAGTTCTCCTTGGGGAAACTATGGCCCCCGTTGCACTAAACACCCGCTCTGATGCCACTACTCTGCTAGTTGCAGCCACAAATCTAGTTTGGCTACCTGCTGGTTCAGGTCCTGCTCCAGGTCTACCTACTGCTGCTGGTTTGAGTAGTTTCTTCACTATGCGGGTGAAGAAAGCTACTCATCAGCTACTCTAGACTCAGGCTTCTGCTGATGGAGCTGGTACTTCTCCTGTCACCCCACCCCTTCCCAGCAGCCATGGCAGTGGAACGTGAGCGCAGAGGGCCCCCCGGTCAGACCTGCGAGAGGATGGATGATGGGGCCGATAGGCAGCGGCCAACTGACTACATAGGATGCCTCTGTAGTAGTTTAGTTTGTCCTCCATCTCGGTGGGTGTAAAAAAGGCCCCCATTCTGGATCAGTAGCAAGGGTCCAACAAGGTGGAGAGACAGAAGTCATACCTCTGATGAATGGTGACAATTCGGCTGTCACTACTCAAGCAAGTGAACATGCAGCGGGCCATTTGTGCAAGTGACTCGGAGGGACTCCCTGTCTCCACTGCATACTGCCACGGTGTGTCGGGTACTCTGTCTCGTCTTCCTTATCATCCTGTAGCTCCTCTGGCTACATCTGCTCGTCCTGTCCTGTCAGCTGAGTAGAAAAACCACCCATTTGGCTACACATTGCCTCTGCTCCAATGTCCTCCTACCCCTCCTCCAGTTCAGCCCTCACAGGGCTCATGTGGCTGTGAGATCGAGGCGCCACATCTCCTGTACCCTGACCAGCCATTGAGCCATTGTTACCACCATCTGTTCCAGGACATGAAGCAGTGGAATGACGACTTTCATCCCGTAGTCCTGGCGGCTGAAAAATAACGTGGTATCCTCAAAGGGCCTGAGCAAGCGGCAGATGTCATGCATTAGCTTTCAGTGGCTGACATCAAAGTTACACAGTGGAGTACTCCTATCCGCTTGCCTCATCAAGAAATCGTTGATGGCCTTTCTCTGTTCGTATAGTCGGTCCAACATTAGCTTTCAGTGGCTGACATCAAAGTTACACAGTGGAGTACTCCTATCCGCTTGCATCATCAAGAAATCGTTGATGGCCTTTCTCTGTTCGTATAGTCGGTCCAACATTTGGAGGGTGGAATTCCAACGGGTGAAAACGTCGCAGAACAGCCTATGTTGGGGGATGCCGTTCTACCGCTGCAACTCAAGGACGGTGTTCTTTGCGGTATACAAATGGCTGAAGTGCATTCAAAGTTTCCTGGGCATTTTTAGGATGTCTTGCATATGGGTGGGAGACTTCAGGAACCGCTGGACAACCAGATTGATCACGTGTGCCATGCAGGGCGCAAGGCTCAGACTTCCTTGATGCAGTGCAAACACAATGTTCTTCCCCTTGTCGGTCACCATAGTTCTAATTTTGAGTTGTCTGGGAGGAAGCCAGGATTCGATTTCTTGATGCATCACATGGAGCAGTTCCTCCCCTGTGACACCGCCAAGCCCTGCACATGTGGTATGCTGGAGGGGCACTGTAACTTGTCCCTGCAGTGGAGGCTGAGCACATGGTGGAGGATGAGGAGGCAGATGAGAAAAAAATGACAACTATTAGACAAAGAAGATTATAGCACTATATTAGCTAAATTGCTCTATATTTATTTTAATTTTTTTCGAATATTCACTATATTGCTATATATTAGTTTTTTAGAATATTCGTAATATTCTAAAACAAGAATATATAGCAATATAGCGAATATTTGAGATTTTTTTTAATCAGTACACATGATCCCTCCCTGCTTCTAGCTTGTGGGCCAATGAGAAGGCTGCAATATCTTTGACTTTAGGAGTAGTGTTGATTGCAAATTTTCGTAATGCAAATTTTTGTAATGAGAATTTTCGTAATGCGAATTTTCGTAATATAATAATTTGCTGTATTGTTATATATTCTTATTTTAGAATATTACGAAAAATGAATATATAGCAATATAGCGAATATTAAAAAAAACAAATATAGAGCAATTTGGCTAATATAGGGCTATAATGTTCTTTGTCTAATAGTTGTAATTTTTTTCTCATCTGAAATTCTCATTGGAAAAAAAACTATAAAAAAAAAGATTATAGCACTATATTAGCTAAATTGTTCTACATTCGTTTTTTTTTTTTTGGGGGGGGAATATACAATATATTGCTATATATTCTTGTTTTAGAATAATACGAATATTCTAAAAAACAAATATATTAGTTTTTTAGAATATTCATTATTTTTTTTTATCTGTACAGTTTTTCCACTTTGGCATACTCCTCCCCGACAAACGTCCCCGTCACCATGGGAACGCCTGGGGATTAGAATATACTATCGGATCTGAGTTTTCATGATCTCTTTTATTCTCATTAAAAAAATTGCATTTCGAAAAGTCGCAATCAACACTACTCCTAACGAATATTCGAATTCGTGAATATTCGACGAATATTCTACAAAATATTAGTGAAATAATGCAAATTCGATATATAACCCCTGCCGCTCATCACTAACCGCTAGATGACACAGGGAGCTCAGACCTCTCGCTGCGACTACTGCTGCCACGACCCCTTACTCTTCTACGACCTCTGCTTGTGCCATAAACATTCATGCCTCTGCCACTCCTCTGTGCATGTCCTGGCACTTCTCTGCCTGACATACTTGTAGCTGAACTAAACAAATGAAACAGAAATTAAAGCACCCCTAAAAGCGACAAATATATTGTTCTTTTTGTACTGAAATAGGCCACAAAATTATTTCTGTGCAAATAACACCAAATGTGAACAGCGTCTATTTTTCTGGTATTGTACTGAACTGACAATAAATGGTTTTTCTCTATTTCACTAGAAAAATGACAATAAACACTTTTAGTGCAAATAAAACCAAATGTGAATGCCATTGGTTTTTCTCTTTTTATATAGAAATATGACATTTAGGCCTCATGCACACGACAGTATTTTTTCACGGTCCGCCAAACGGGTTTCCGTTGTTCCGTGATCCGTGTCCGTTTTTTCATCCGTGTGTCTTCCTTCATTTTTGGAGGATCACCAGACCAGAAAAGTGAAAAAAAAATCTAAGTCAAGTTTGCCTTGAAAATGATAGGAAAAAAACCGACACGGATCACGGACGCGGATGACAATCTTGTGTGCCTCCGTGTTTTTTCACGGACCCATTGACTTGAAAGGGTCCGCGAACCGTTGTCCGTCCAAAATATAGGACAGGTCCTATTTTTTTGACGGACAGGAAACACGGATCACGGACACGGATGACAAACGGTGCATTTTTCGAGTTTTCAACGGACCCATTAAAAGTCAATGGGTCCGCAGAAAATCACAGAAAACGGAACAACGGACACGGATGCACACAACAGTCGTGTGCATGAGGCCTAAATGGTTTTACCGCAAATAACACCAAATGCAAATGGCGTGTATTTTTCTCTAGAAATATGACAAGAAACGCTTATAGCGCAAATAACACCAAATGTGAACAGCGCCTATGTTTTGCATATTGCACCGAACTGACAATAAATGGTTTTACCGCAAATAACACCAAATGTGAACGGCATGTATTTTTCTCTTTTTCTATAGAAATATGACAAAAAACGCTTTTAGCGCAAATAACACCAAATGTGAACAGCATCTATTTTTCTCTTTTTCTCTATAAATATGACAAGAAACGCTTAGAGCGCAAATAACACCAAATGTGAACAGCATCTATTTTTCTCTTTTTCTCTATAAATATGACAAGAAACGCTTAGAGCGCAAATAACACCAAATGTGAACAGCATCTATTTTTCTCGTATTGTACTGAACTGACAATAAATGTTTTTAGAGCAAATAATGTGAACAGCGTCTATTTTTCTTGTATTGTACTGAACTGACAATAAATGGTTTTATCGCAAATAACACCAAATGTGAACGGGGCGTGTATTCTTCTCTTTTTTTCTAGAAATATGACAATAAATGGTTTTACCGCTAATAACATCAACTGTGAACGGCATGTATTTTTCTCTTTTTCTATGGACATAAGACAAAAAACGCTTTTAGCGCAAATAACACCAAATGTGAACAGCGTCTATTTTTCTTGTATTGTACTGAACTGACAATAAATGTTTTTAGAGCAAATAACACCAAATGTGAACTGTGTCTATTTTTGTTGTATTGTACTGAACTGACAATACATGGTTTTACCGCAAATAACATCAAATAAGACCATGGACCTTTTGAATGGCCGACAAGTTGGCCGGAAAGTTATGCCACATTTCCCGTGTAGTGGTCTCTGAAGGGCAAATTTATTGACCTGGTTAAAACAGTTTATATGTCCTAACAGGCATACTGTAATTGCTGCACAGTAATGGGGGACATTGTTAAATCCTATACTGTCAGTGTAAAAAAATGGCTACCATAATTTTGGGACTAGAGATAAACATAACGAGGGAGCTCCTTTAAGTAATTAATTAATTAAATAGATAATGTACAGCATATAGCCAGCTTCATCCACGTGTTTGGTTCAGGAAACATGCTCCATGAGATGGTTGCCTTTCCTGGATCAAACACTGCTCCTCGGAATGGAACTTGCAGCATAAAAATTATCTATGTTGTTGTTGTCTGTGCTGCTTAGAAAACTATAAAATTATATATATATATATATATATATATATATATACATATATATATATATATATATATATATATATATATATATATTGAAAACGGCTGCATTGAGCAGCTGAAAACATTGCTGTGTGAGCTATGGGTGAATAAACTGCATCATTTAAACTGGAGTGCTGCCTATAATATACATTATATACTGTATATTATTCTAAGGGCCATCTTCTTGGCCAAATTTTTAGATTCAGCACAGAAGAAAATATATGGGTGCAAATATTTGCAACCAATAGTCTGTTCCTTATTGGACCTGTATAGTTCACACATGCACTTGGTAGGAGAAGACTATAGCATTGACACTTGAATTGGTAAACTATCGCAAACCCTACATATTACTGAAATATGCCATCCTTAATGTGCTATTACTCTACTAACATGGAGTTTTAACTTTCTCTCTCTGCAGTTTGACATGCAAAGGATAACACTGGAGGAATTAAAGCACATTCTCTATCATGCATTTCGGGATCATTTAACAATGAAGGACATTGAAAACATAATCATAAATGAAGAAGAAAGTTTAAATGAAAATTCTGGAAACTGTCAAACAGAGTTTGAAGGAGGTAAGAACTGTTATATGATTTTACATTACATACAAAAATGGATTTTAGCAATTGTACACATCACAATTGCTACTTCTACCTATATTGGTACGTTCATTACTAAATTCTTTGGTTTTGACCTCAACCCATACATACTAACTTTTCTGTTCACACAAAGCAGGCGTAAATGTAAGTTGTCATATATACAGATGAGTCCACAACTTAGCTTAGTTCGAATTTGATTAAGATCTTAATTTTCTCCAATCAGTTCAATACAATATTGTAACATTGTATAATATATACAAATGTTCACTGCGCTCATACTGTATCATACCCTCCAGTCCTTTGGACTACAAATTGCTACCCCACACTAGACTATGATATCACAACCATACTGTATATATTGTTCAGATAGCTATATTTGGATAGCTATCTTAGCTGTCTTACATTTAGACCTTTTTCTAAAACAGGTGTAGAAAATGGTAAATGAGACGTGCCTACCAGCCCGTGCCTAATTTATCCCCCCGATATTGCCAAGAGTCATGTGGAAACACGCTCCACTTGTGTAGGTACAAAAAACAACCAAATCTGAGTGACATCACTACTGCTGCTTTGGAGCCCACACCAGGACACTCTAATCTGAAGCATTTCAGAAAAACATGGCAACCTTTTTCAGGGTTACTGGTTTGCTGCATTATTCCTTGGTTTAAGACACTCTTCCTCATTCTAGAGTGTAAAAGCTTTAATTATCCACCTTCTTGGGCAGCTGTCTTTGCTTGGACCAAAAATTGGAAACTGGCAATAGAGCACAAAGGACTTCTCCATATGATTCATATGACAGCTGCTATATTTGTTTGGTCTATATAGTGTAAGAAAATAATGTTTTTAGTAGTTAAAGTTAACCATATATGAGATCTTTTTTATTGGACCACTTTGGAGACCCCACACTGTATAAGGAATTTATCCGCTAATATTTCACCATGATAACTAGGGACTGGAATAGCACTGAGAATCAGGTTAGTGTTCATACATTCTGATACAAAGACTAGTGTAACGCTACACATATGCTTATCCTAATGCGTATCCTAGTGTAGTGTGGGGTAGCCGTTTATGTCCTTTGGACTGAACTGGAGGGTGTTATACCTACTTTATAATAATTGACAATACTGCAAATAAATAATCATTTCTTATCCTCTACAAATTAAACAGTTTTTGCTATTTGTCATTTAGATATTTTTATTTGATTATGAGGAATATGCAATACAGTTATCCTAATTACATGTTCTAGTATATGTAGTATTCTGTGATATTCAAGAAAGTAAAATAAAATAAAAAGTTCTAATATGTGAAAATTCAAGCTTGATTTTTAATTAAAATGATTATACCTTTAGGTAACCCTTATGTGAAGCTGTAGACTATAAAATATATAGGAATTGGATAAACTGAACTTTGCAGCTGCTAAGCTGTTGAACATACTCCCTTTGAATTTAAATTCCTGTTCGAGTTAAGATGACTATTCAGATCTAAACAGTGTAATTCTGGAAACCTGGAGTATAATCCAGCTTCAGCAATTCACTGTCCATCTGTAACTAAATTGGTTTTGGAAAGAAATCTGAGGATCGGTTCGTTCAGACCTGCCCCAAAATATGGCTCAAAGGCGCAACTTTGTTCAATGATTTATATACACATACTTAGAAATACACAAATTTGCGCTGATATAGACTTTCTTTTGAACTGTATTTGGATTTTAACTCGCAACACACAGCACCTGAAATTTTATTATGTAATAGCTAAATCTTGGTAAACACGATCATCTAGAGTAGGACAAGCAATATCTCAGATTTTTATCTTTTCAACATAATATCTTCAGACATATGGAGAGACATTTCTTAAGTCAGCTTTTTTCCATGCCGGTATGAAGACCCTCTGCACTTCGTTCAGCAGTGTTAACTGTATGACAGCCCTCTTGCTGGAGTAGATTAACCTCCCTGGCGGTATGATTCTGTCAGGAATTTTGTACCAAAAGTGGTACAATTTTTTGCATAAATATTTTGTGGGCACAAATGACAGTAAAATGGCAGGCAAGGGGCACTGTACAGTCATCAAATGTCAGATCTGAGGTTATACAGTGTAATCCTCTCAGATTACAATGTATAACCTCTTTTATGTGTGTTTGTCACTTTTTATGTTTATATTTATTTGAATTTCCCGCCAAGTTCCACTCCTATGCACAGCTGCTGCTCGCAGGGAACGGAACCAGGAAGTCAAATGCCAGCCGGTGTTCTGCTAGATCTCTATACCTTGCGAAAAGTCTATACCGGAAGTGACGCGGCCTGCACAGGAATCAGCTGGAGGAGGGTGTGCGCTGCACTGCGCAAGTGAACATCCACTGGCTTAGGAAAGAATCGTTGCAGCGCCAAGATAGATGTACTTCGTGCACCGCACATGCGCACTTAGGAGTAAAGAGATTTTGCAGTGAAAAATGTTGCATCAGATCTCCGTACCCCTGAGTGCACACGTGCGCACTCAGGGGTAGGGAAATCTGATGCAACATTGTGCGCTTCAAAATCTCTATACCCCTAAGTGCGCACGCGCGATACACGAAGTACATCTATCTTGGCGCTGCAACGATTCTTTCCCAAGCCAGTGGATGTGCGCTTGCGCAGTGCACACCCTCCTCCAGCTGATTCCTGTGTGGCCACGTCACTTCTGGTATAGAATTTTCGCATACAACAAGATACCCCCTCCCTCAGCATCCATGCAGCTCCCCCCCATACAACAAGATATCACCTCCCTCGGCATCCATGCAGTTGCCCCCTCACATACAACAAGATACCCCATCCCTCGGCATCCATGCAGCTGCCCCCCACATGCAACAAGATACCCCCTCCCTCAGCATCCATGCAGCTGGCCCCCACATACAACAAGATACCCCCTCCCTCAGCATCCATGCAGCTGCCTCCCGCGGTGTACAATCTCTCACAGCACATCACCAACAGTTTCAGTACAAAATAAGTTACTAAATCAGTAGGTTCCGTGTACTTCTACAACGCTGCAGGAGTTTTTTAGTTCACTCCCCACGCTGCTGACCCTAACCAGCTCCATGATACATGTTTCCGATCCACGTGATCTAGGAGTGCCACGTGATGTTATGACGTCAGCAGGTCCTTCCCAAATATAGTATTTAGCCATTACCTATAGAGATCTGGCAGAACACCATCGCTCTCAGCGGAGGACATCGCTGGATTGCCGGCAGAAGGTGAAGGGACTCTGTAATGTTACCCCGAGCGTGACTCAGGCTTACTGCTCCTGGCAGCGAAAATTAACCCCGAGTCACACTTGGGAATACCGTCAGGGAGGTTAACATCATTTTCCATGTCAAATACCTGTTCCCCTCCTAAACCCCCCTTTTCTCTCCTCTTTGGAAAAGTGACGTAATGAAGGAAATGATTTTTGACCAGTATGGACAACTGATAGTTAGAACCTGTTAAATTAACAAGTTGACTATCTACAAAATATGAGTACAGTAATGTTAATATTGTGTATTTGTCCCACATTTAAGATACACACTGTGAGTAAAGGAAGCAAAAGCGTATAATATGCTTTTTCATCCCGCAGGGTCTTCATCATTAAATTAATATATTGTTTTACATTGGAACCTTATGGTGATGGATGGAACTGTATGATATTCATCTAAGGCAGTGATGGCTAACATCCAGAACTCCAGCTGTGGTGAAACTACGACTCCCAGCATGCTCCATTAATTTCTATGGCGTTCTGAAAAACAGCAAAGCAAGTGTGCATCTTGGAAGTTGTGGTTTTACCACAGCTGGAGTGCCGGATGTTAGCCATCACAGATCAAAGACATCCATTTAACATACAATATTGTGCAAAATGCTGTAAAAATAGAAGTGTTAGTTTATTTTTACCAGTTAAAATGCAAAGTAAATGAAAAAAGAGAAACATAATTTAAATCAAGGTGTCAGCAACAATTCTTCTAGGAACACTCACATTCAGTTTTTGAAGGAAATTGGCGGGGAGGTTGCTCCAAACAACTTGGAAAACAAACAATAGATCTTCTGTGGATGTAGGCCTGCTCAAATTATTCTTTCTATTTATGTAATCCAAGATAGACTCTGTGATGTTGAGATCAGGCTCTGTGGGGGGCCATATCATCACATCCAGGACTCCTTGTTCTTATGCTGAAGATAGTCCTTAACAACATTGGCTGTATGTTTGAGGTATTTGTCCTACTACAGAATAAATTTGGAGACAGATTCCTGCCTGATTCTCAGAGTCCCAAGAATCATCCCATTGTGAGATAGGTCAGCGCCTAAATAGCGAGGATCACACAATGGCTGTGCCATCTGGTTTACTAGAGCTTCAGTAAAAGGTTCTCTGTAAGGTGGACTCTGCTCTCAAGAAGCAAAATTCTATCAGTATAGATTTTTGATAGTGCTGACAAACATTATTTTTTTGCACTGTAAATTGTACTCACCTTAGGGGATTTGATTATAGTAATGATTCTGATCACTTATACCATAGACTGCAATAGCATACCATTGAAATCTATGGCATTTTGACAGACTTCCTGTTAAAGAAGGCGTGACTTAGCAGTCATTTCACAACCTCAACACACAACCGTAACAGTATACAGTTCACAAATATATTACTATATAGTTCCTAAATACTGGGGACAGATCCGGTGGCTTAAGGTCATTGCATTGAGATGATACTGTACTGTACATCACAGCATAATGAAGGTAAATGAGGTTGTGTTGCAACCCACAAGTTTCCATGATCAAACAATCACAGGGAATACAAAAGGTTTGGATTTCTTGTGAATGTTGGGTCATGGCAACTTGTGGTTCTCTATTCACTTTCACTAGTTGAGATGCTGCATTGTTACGCTTCAATTACCATATTGTGCACAAATAGTGCCAGACTATGTCCAAATTAAGTGAACAGACTGTGGCAGGTATACATGTATGTCGGGCTGATCGGCAGGTGCAGGAGCTGCACCCGCCCGATCAGCGGCACGGACCCCTGCTGCATACGCCAGCATCGGTAAAGACACCGATGCCAGCGTATTAACCCCTTGTCATTCCACGGTCAAGCTGCAAACCACAGCATGCAAAGGGTTTGGGGAGGGTACGGCTGCCCTTCCGCATCTCCATCGGGTCCCCGTGCTGCAGTGGCGGGGACCCGATTGCAGAGAAGGCAAGCCCGATGCCTTCCATAGGCATTGGTGCTTGCCGTCTACGAAGCCTGTGAGATCCAGCCTTTAGGCTGAGTCTTAAAGGCAGGCTGTCAGCATACAAGCTGACATGCAATGTATTATAATACTGGATGTATTGTAATATATTGCAGAGGGGATCAAACCACAGAAGTTGAAGTCCCAGAGTGGGACAAAAATTGAAAGTAAAAAATAAAATAAAAAAGTACTTTTAATAATAAGTATTGCCGCTTCTGTAACGACTGGATCTATGAAAATATCACATGATTTACCCCCTTACCTGAACGCTGTAGAAAAAATAAAATAAAAACTTTGCTAAAACAATATTTTTTTTATCACATCACAAAAAGTCCAACACCAAGCAATCAAAAAAGCATATGTCCCCCAAAATAGTACCAATCAAACCATCACCTCATCCCACAAATAATGAGCCCCTACATAAAACAATCAGGCAAAAAAATAAATAAATATGGCTCTCAAAATATCTGGACAATAAAACTTGATTCTTTTGTTTAAAAAATGCTTTATTGTGTTAAAAGTGAAAAAAAAAAAGTATCCCCGTGTCCGTAACAACCAGGTCTATTAAATTATCACATGACCTAAGCCCTCAGGAGAACACCCTAAAAAAAAAAGACGGTGTCAAAAAAGCAATTTTTTGTCAGCTTATATCACAAAAAGTGTAATACCAAGCAATGAAAAATTCACAAACACCATAAAGTAGTACCATTAAACCGTCATCTCATCCCGTAAAAAAATGAGACCTTACCTAAGATAATCGCCAAAAGAAATTAAAAAAACTTTAGCTCTCAGAATATGGAGACACTAAAACATGATATTTTTGTTGTTTCAAAAATGCTTTTACTGTGTAAAACTTAAATAAATAAAAAGTATAAATATTAGGTATTGCCACATTGACCTTTTGTATAAAAATAGCACATGACCTAACCCCTCAAGTGAACACCGTAAAAAAAAATGAAGCAGTTTATTGTCACTTTACTTCACAAAAAGTGTAATACCAAGTGATCAAAAAGTCATACGCACCCCAAACTAGTATCAGTTAAACCGTCATATTATCCCACAAAAAATGAGACCTTACCTAAGACAATTGCCAAAAAAATTTAAAACTATGACTCTCAGAATATGGAGACACTAAAACATGATTTTTTTTTGTTTCAAAAATGCATTTATTGTGTCAAACTTAAATAAATTTAAAAAAGTATAAATATTAGGTATTGACGTGTCTGTAACAACCTGTTGTATAAAAATATCACATGATCTAACCCCTCAGGTGAACACTGTAAAAAAAATAAAAAATGTGCAAAAAAAGTCATATGGACCCTAAAATAGTAGCAATCCAATGTCATCTCTTCCTGCAAAAAATTAGCCCCTACATAAAACAGTCCCCCCAAAAATAATAAAAAGCTATGGCTATGGCTATGCGATGTTTCTGTAGAATCAGGGTAATGAATATTGAGTTTTGTTTGGATGTTAACCCTTGCTTTGTTAGCACAATAAAAATGGATTCAAATGGAAAAGTTGCCAAAAATTTGAAATTCTGAAATTTCATCTACATTTTCCTTTAATTATTGTGGAACACCTAAAGGTTTAACAAAGTTTATAAAATCAGTTTTGAATACCTTGAGGGTGTAGTTTCCAAAATAAGATCCCTCTTTTGGAGTTTCTACTCTAGAGATGCATCAGTGGGTCTTCAAATGTGACATAGCAACTTAAAATTATCCCAGTGAAATCTGCCCTCCAAAAACCACATGCATGCTGGACCCCCTTTGGTTTTTATCATTTTTGGTGCCAAATGGCCTCCATTAAATCCATGGACTACAAGTACATTTGGTTGTGCACTCCTGATCAGCCTGTTTGCCTCATAGGCTTATTTTAATTAGCATGGGTATAAAGCTTAGTTTGCTCTGCATGCATGTTGGTACTTGTAGTTCCTGGATTCAATGGAGGCCATTTGGCACCAAAATTATAAAAACCAAAGGGGGTCCAGCATGCATGCGAAACCTACACCCCTGAACTTCAGGGTTGCTGTCATGGCACATGACAGGTGAACTTAGTGTTAGGTTCCTGTCTTACAGAGATCACCTTGACGTGTGGACGATGGGCTCAGAAACCTATGTACAAAATGTATTTGCCAAGCATCTCTAATTTATAAGCATAGCATTAGCAATATAATACATTTTTGGTTTGCAACGTGCTGTTGCATTGTATGTTTTGTTCTATGTTGTGTTCAGCCATAGCAACGTGCACCTGCGCATTGGGATGTGCTGACTAACCCCCCCTTTTTTTCTTTCCAAAAAAAGAAAATGTCATTTACAAAATGATCCAAACATGAAGTAGACATATGGGAAATGTAAAGTAATAAATATTTTAGGAGGTATCACTATCTAATTATCAATTTTCCCACATTTTTTGTAAATTTGGTATTCTTTATAAATAAAAATATTTTGACTCAAATTTACCACTGCCATGAAGTACAATATGTGATGAGAAAACAATCTCAGAATGGCTTGGATATGTAAAAGCGTTTTAAAGTTATCACATACAGTGACACATGTCAGATTTGCAAACAAAATAGCTTGGTCCTTAAGGAGAAAAATTGCAGGGTCCCGAAGGGGTTAAAAATATTATCATATCAAGGTTAAATAATATCATCTAACAGCTCCCAAATTAAAATCTCCATAGCACAATGTGCTGTGGTAATTGACAATAGCAAGAAATAAAAATGTGGTAGATTCGTTTTTTTGTACATGATTAATGAAAGGGACATATCATGGATTTACTATTAATTGCAATTACTAAGTGTATGCAATTAATAAACAAGTAACGTTAATAGAATCTCAACAATTAATTGCCTTTTCTGACTTTGCAACTTTGGAGGATATCTCCATCTTTCATGGGTAAAGTTCTTTTTTGTTTTATGAATTCTGGTCACAGGAAAATGGAAGCAGTACAGAATGCTTTCATCATTCATTTCCTGCTTTTACCAACTTGATTGCTCTGAAGATCAAAAGTACTGGTCTGTAGGAAAAGACTAAGAGGATTTCATTTTGTGTTTAGCAACACATTTTATATTTTTGCAGATTTATTTCCTAATGGCCATATATTTTGCAAAAGGGAAGAGATAAAAGGTCAGTTTAAAGGGGTTGTCCCTTAAAAAATATTATGCCGTTTTCAAACCAGCACCTGGATCTGAATACTTTTGTATCTGAATACTTTTTTGCATGTAATTAAAATTTTTGTATAGCCACTAAGTTATTCAATAAAATGTATGTGCATAGCATCACCTGCTCTTTGTTCTTTTTCTTATTTCTTTGTCTGGCTCACTGAGAAGGCCGCACATGCTCAGTTTCATCCCTCATTGTGATAGGTAGCGCATGGACACACACCCTTAGCTACAGCAGAAAAGACACTCCCCCTGAGCTGTCAGCTTGATATAAATCTAGCAGAGCAATGAATGGGGAGATCTTTGGATCCATGTGAGGCAAAGGGCTGGTTCTAGCTTTGTTAGAAACAGATTGTCATGTACTATATATATATATATATATATATATATATATACAGTACAGACCAAAAGTTTGAACACACTCTCATTCAAAGAGTTTTCTTTATTTTCATGACTATGAAAATTGTAGATTCACACTGAAGGCATCAAAACTATGAATTAACACATGTGGAATTATATACATAACAAAAAAGTGTGAAACAACTGAAAATATGTCATATTCTAGGTTCTTTAAAGTAGCCACCTTTTGCTTTGATTACTGCTTTGCACACTCTTGGCATTCTCTTGATGAGCTTCAAGAGGTAGTCACCTGAAATGGTCTTCCAACAGTCTTGAAGGAGTTCCCAGAGATGCTTAGCACTTGTTGGCCCTTTTGCCTTCACTCTGTGGTCCAGCTCACCCTAAACCATCTCGATTGGGTTCAGGTCCGGTGACTGTGGAGGCCAGGTCATCTGGCGCAGCACCCCATCACTCTCCTTCAGGGTCAAATAGCCCTTACACAGCCTGGAGGTGTGTTTGGGGTCATTGTCCTGTTGAAAAATAAATGATGGTCCAACTAAACGCAAACCGGATGGAATAGCATGATGCTGCAAGATGCTGTGGTAGCCATGCTGGTTCAGTATGCCTTCAATTTTGAATAAATCCCCAACAGTGTCACCAGCAAAGCACCCCCACACCATCACACCTCCTCCTCCATGCTTCACGGTGGGAACCAGGCATGTAGAGTCCATCCGTTCACCTTTTCTGCGTCGCACAAAGACACAGTGGTTGAAACCAAAGATCTAAAATTTGGACTCATCAGACCAAAGCACAGATTTCCACTGGTCTAATGTCCATTCCTTGTGTTCTTTAGCCCAAACAAGTCTCTTCTGCTTGTTGCCTGTCCTTAGGAGTGGTTTCCTAGCAGATATTCTACCATGAAGGCCTGATTTACACAGTCTCCTCTTAACAGTTGTTCTAGAGATGTGTCTGCTGCTAGAACTCTGTGTGGCATTGACCTGGTCTCTAATCTGAGCTGCTGTTAACCTGCGATTTCTGAGACTGGTGACTCAGATGAACTTATCCTTCGCAGCAGAGGTGACTCTTGGTCTTCCTTTCCTGGGGCGGTCCGCATGTCAGCCAGTTTCTTTGTAGCGCTTGATGGTTTTTGTGACTGCACTTGGGGACACTTTCAAAGTTTTCCCAATTTTTCGGACTGACTGACCTTCATTTCTTAAAGTAATGATGGCCACTCGTTTTTCTTTACTTAGCTGCTTTTTCTTGCCATAAGTCTATTCAGTAGGACTATCAGCTGTATATCCACCTGACTTCTCCACAACGCAACTGATGGTCCCAACCCCATTTATAAGGCAAGAAATCCCACTTATTAAACCTGACAGGGCACACCTATGAAGTGAAAACCATTTCAGGTGACTACCTCTTGAAGCTCATCAAGAGAATGCCAAGAGTGTGCAAAGCAGTAATCAAAGCAAAAGGTGGCTACTTTGAAGAACCTAGAATATGACATATTTTCAGTTGTTTTACACTTTTTTGTTATGTAAATAATTCCACATGTGTAGGGATGAGCGAACTCGAACTGTATAGTTCGGGTTCGTACCGAATTTTGGGGTGTCCGTGACACGGACCCGAACCCGGACATTTTCGTAAAAGTCCGGGTTCGGGTTCGGTGTTCGTCGCTTTCTTCGCGCTTTTGTGACGCTTTCTTGGCGCTTTTTGAAAGGCTGCAAAGCAGCCAATCAACAAGCGTCATACTACTTGCCCCAAGAGGCCATCACAGCCATGCCTACTATTGGCATGGCTGTGATTGGCCAGAGCACCATGTGACCCAGCCTCTATTTAAGCTGGAGTCACATAGCGCCGCCCGTCACTCTGCTCTGATTAGCGTAGGGAGAGGTTGCGGCTGCGACAGTAGGGCGAGATTAGGCAGATTAACTCCTCCAAAGGACTTGATTAACTGATCGATCTGCAGCTGTGGATCATTGAGCTGCTGATCCTCAATTGCTCACTGTTTTTAGGCTGCACAGACCGTTTGTCAGTCTCATTTTTCTGGGGTGATCGGCGGCCATTTTGTGTCTTGTGGTGCGCCAGCACAAGCTGCGACCAAGTGCATTTAACCCTCAATGGTGTGGTTGTTTTTTGGCTAAAGCCTACATCAGGGTGAAGCTGTCACACCAAGTGCATTTAACCAGCAATAGTCTGTTCATTTTTTGGCCATATACAAAATCAGGGGCAAGCTGCGCCTGTCACCAAGTGCATTTAACCCTCAATGGTGTGGTTGTTTTTTGGCTAAAGCCTACATCAGGGTGAAGCTGTCACACCAAGTGCATTTAACCAGCAATAGTCTGTTCATTTTTTGGCCATATACAAAATCAGGGGCAAGCTGCGCCTGTCACCAAGTGCATTTAACCCTCAATGGTGTGGTTGTTTTTTGGCTAAAGCCTACATCAGGGTGAAGCTGTCACACCAAGTGCATTTAACCAGCAATAGTCTGTTCATTTTTTGGCCATATACAAAATCAGGGGCAAGCTGCGCCTGTCACCAAGTGCATTTAACCCTCAATGGTGTGGTTGTTTTTTGGCTAAAGCCTACATCAGGGTGAAGCTGTCACACCAAGTGCATTTAACCAGCAATAGTCTGTTCATTTTTTGGCCATATCCCAGTCTAATTCTGTCACTAAATCCATACCGGTCACCCAGCGCCTAAATACTAGGCCTCAAATTTATATCCAGCTAAATCTGTCCCTAGTGCTGTAGCTGGGCGAGTTATTTAGTGTCCGTTCAAGCACATTTCTTGTTCTGGGTTGAAATACAATTCCCAATTTAGCAATTTCATAATTTAGTGGTTCCTGCTATATCAGAGCTATTTGAAATCTATCCCAAAAAGGGTATATAATATTGAAGGTGCACATTGGGTCATTCAGAATAACTTCACACACACCCGCTACTGTGTATTTCCAAGTCTAATTCTGTCACTAAACCCATACCTGTCACCCAGCGCCTAAATACTAGGCCTCAAATTTAAATCCCTCTAAATCTCTCGTTACCCACCGCTGTACTGTTGTTGCTGGGCAAGATATTTAGTGTCCGTCAAAGCACATTTTTTGTTCTGGGTTGAAGTACAATTCCCAATTTAGCAATTTCATAATTTAGTGGTTTCTGCTATATCAGAGCTATTTGAAATCTATCCCTAAAAGGGTATATAATATTGAAGGTGCACATAGGGTCATTCAGAATAACTTCACACACACGCTTCTGTGCATTTCCAAGTCTAATTCTGTCACTAAATCCATACCGGTGACCCAGCGCCTAAATACTAGGCCTCAAATTTAAATCCCTCTAAATCTCTCGTTACCCACCACTGTACTGTTGTTGCTGGGCAAGATATTTAGTGTCCGTCAAAGCACATTTTTTGTTCTGGGTTGAAGTACAATTCCCAATTTAGCAATTTCATAATTTAGTGGTTTCTGCTATATCAGAGCTATTTGAAATCTATCCCTAAAAGGGTATATAATATTGAAGGTGCACATAGGGTCATTCAGAATAACTTCACACACACGCTTCTGTGCATTTCCAAGTCTAATTCTGTCACTAAATCCATACCGGTGACCCAGCGCCTAAATACTAGGCCTCAAATTTAAATCCCTCTAAATCTCTCGTTACCCACCGCTGTACTGTTGTTGCTGGGCAAGATATTTAGTGTCCGTCAAAGCACATTTTTTGTTCTGGGTTGAAGTACAATTCCCAATTTAGCAATTTCATAATTTAGTGGTTTCTGCTATATCAGAGCTATTTGAAATCTATCCCTAAAAGGGTATATAATATTGAAGGTGCACATAGGGTCATTCAGAATAACTTCACACACACGCTTCTGTGCATTTCCAAGTCTAATTCTGTCACTAAATCCATACCGGTGACCCAGCGCCTAAATACTAGGCCTCAAATTTAAATCCCTCTAAATCTCTCGTTACCCACCGCTGTACTGTTGTTGCTGGGCAAGATATTTAGTGTCCGTCAAAGCACATTTTTTGTTCTGGGTTGAAGTACAATTCCCAATTTAGCAATTTCATAATTTAGTGGTTCCTGCTATATCAGAGCTATTTGAAATCTATCCCAAAAAGGGTATATAATATTGAAGGTGCACATTGGGTCATTCAGAATAACTTCACACACACCCGCTACTGTGTATTTCCAAGTCTAATTCTGTCACTAAACCCATACCTGTCACCCAGCGCCTAAATACTAGGCCTCAAATTTAAATCCCTCTAAATCTCTCGTTACCCACCGCTGTACTGTTGTTGCTGGGCAAGATATTTAGTGTCCGTCAAAGCACATTTTTTGTTCTGGGTTGAAGTACAATTCCCAATTTAGCAATTTCATAATTTAGTGGTTTCTGCTATATCAGAGCTATTTGAAATCTATCCCTAAAAGGGTATATAATATTGAAGGTGCACATAGGGTCATTCAGAATAACTTCACACACACGCTTCTGTGCATTTCCAAGTCTAATTCTGTCACTAAATCCATACCGGTGACCCAGCGCCTAAATACTAGGCCTCAAATTTAAATCCCTCTAAATCTCTCGTTACCCACCACTGTACTGTTGTTGCTGGGCAAGATATTTAGTGTCCGTCAAAGCACATTTTTTGTTCTGGGTTGAAGTACAATTCCCAATTTAGCAATTTCATAATTTAGTGGTTCCTGCTATATCAGAGCTATTTGAAATCTATCCCAAAAAGGGTATATAATATTGAAGGTGCACATTGGGTCATTCAGAATAACTTCACACACACCCGCTACTGTGTATTTCCAAGTCTAATTCTGTCACTAAACCCATACCTGTCACCCAGCGCCTAAATACTAGGCCTCAAATTTAAATCCCTCTAAATCTCTCGTTACCCACCGCTGTACTGTTGTTGCTGGGCAAGATATTTAGTGTCCGTCAAAGCACATTTTTTGTTCTGGGTTGAAGTACAATTCCCAATTTAGCAATTTCATAATTTAGTGGTTTCTGCTATATCAGAGCTATTTGAAATCTATCCCTAAAAGGGTATATAATATTGAAGGTGCACATAGGGTCATTCAGAATAACTTCACACACACGCTTCTGTGCATTTCCAAGTCTAATTCTGTCACTAAATCCATACCGGTGACCCAGCGCCTAAATACTAGGCCTCAAATTTAAATCCCTCTAAATCTCTCGTTACCCACCGCTGTACTGTTGTTGCTGGGCAAGATATTTAGTGTCCGTCAAAGCACATTTTTTGTTCTGGGTTGAAGTACAATTCCCAATTTAGCAATTTCATAATTTAGTGGTTCCTGCTATATCAGAGCTATTTGAAATCTATCCCAAAAAGGGTATATAATATTGAAGGTGCACATTGGGTCATTCAGAATAACTTCACACACACCCGCTACTGTGTATTTCCAAGTCTAATTCTGTCACTAAACCCATACCTGTCACCCAGCGCCTAAATACTAGGCCTCAAATTTAAATCCCTCTAAATCTCTCGTTACCGCTGTACTGTTGTAGCTGGGAAAGTTATTTAGTGCCCGTCAAAGCACATTTTTTGTTCTGGGTTGAAGTACAATTCCCAATTTAGCAATTTCATAATTTAGTGGTTCCTGCTATATCAGAGCTATTTGAAATCTATCCCAAAAAGGGTATATAATATTCAAGGTGCACATTGGGTCATTCAGAATAACTTCACACACGCTTCTGTGCATTTCCAAGTCTAATTCTGTCACTAAATCCATACCGGTCACCCAGCGCCTAAATACTAGGCCTCAAATTTATATCCCGCTGAATTTGAATACAATACATTGGGCCAAATAATATATTTGTTGTTGTGGTGAACCATAACAATGAGAAAAACATCTAGTAAGGGACGCGGACGTGGACATGGTCGTGGTGGTGTTAGTGGACCCTCTGGTGCTGGGAGAGGACGTGGCCGTTCTGCCACATCCACACGTCCTAGTGTACCAACTACCTCAGGTCCCAGTAGCCGCCAGAATTTACAGCGATATATGGTGGGGCCCAATGCCGTTCTAAGGATGGTAAGGCCTGAGCAGGTACAGGCATTAGTCAATTGGGTGGCCGACAGTGGATCCAGCACGTTCACATTATCTCCCACCCAGTCTTCTGCAGAAAGCGCACAGATGGCGCCTGAAAACCAACCCCATCAGTCTGTCACATCACCCCCATGCATACCAGGGAAACTGTCTCAGCCTCAAGTTATGCAGCAGTCTCTTATGCTGTTTGAAGACTCCGCTGGCAGGGTTTCCCAAGGGCATCCACCTAGCCCTTCCCCAGCGGTGAAAGACATAGAATGCACTGACGCACAACCACTTATGTTTCCTGATGATGAGGACATGGGAATACCACCTCAGCATGTCTCTGATGATGACGAAACACAGGTGCCAACTGCTGCGTCTTTCTGCAGTGTGCAGACTGAACAGGAGGTCAGGGATCAAGACTGGGTGGAAGACGATGCAGGGGACGATGAGGTCCTAGACCCCACATGGAATGAAGGTCGTGCCACTGACTTTCACAGTTCGGAGGAAGAGGCAGTGGTGAGACCGAGCCAACAGCGTAGCAAAAGAGGGAGCAGTGGGCAAAAGCAGAACACCCGCCGCCAAGAGACTCCGCCTGCTACTGACCGCCGCCATCTGGGACCGAGCACCCCAAAGGCAGCTTCAAGGAGTTCCCTGGCATGGCACTTCTTCAAACAATGTGCTGACGACAAGACCCGAGTGGTTTGCACGCTGTGCCATCAGAGCCTGAAGCGAGGCATTAACGTTCTGAACCTGAGCACAACCTGCATGACCAGGCACCTGCATGCAAAGCATGAACTGCAGTGGAGTAAACACCTTAAAACCAAGGAAGTCACTCAGGCTCCCCCTGCTACCTCTTCTGCTGCTGCCGCCTCGGCCTCTTCCTCCGCCTCTGGAGGAACGTTGGCACCTGCCGCCCAGCAAACAGGGGATGTACCACCAACACCACCACCACCACCTCCGTCACCAAGCGTCTCAACCATGTCACACGCCAGCGTTCAGCTCTCCATCTCACAAACATTTGATAGAAAGCGTAAATTCCCACCTAGCCACCCTCGATCCCTGGCCCTGAATGCCAGCATTTCTAAACTACTGGCCTATGAAATGCTGTCATTTAGGCTGGTGGACACAGACAGCTTCAAACAGCTCATGTCGCTTGCTGTCCCACAGTATGTTGTTCCCAGCCGGCACTACTTCTCCAAGAGAGCCGTGCCTTCCCTGCACAACCAAGTATCCGATAAAATCAAGTGTGCACTGCGCAACGCCATCTGTAGCAAGGTCCACCTAACCACAGATACGTGGACCAGTAAGCACGGCCAGGGACGCTATATCTCCCTAACTGCACACTGGGTAAATGTAGTGGCAGCTGGGCCCCAGGCGGAGAGCTGTTTGGCGCACGTCCTGCCGCCGCCAAGGATCGCAGGGCAACATTCTTTGCCTCCTGTTGCCACCTCCTCCTTCTCGGCTTCCTCCTCCTCTTCTTCCACCTGCTCATCCAGTCAGCCACACACCTTCACCACCAACTTCAGCACAGCCCGGGGTAAACGTCAGCAGGCCATTCTGAAACTCATATGTTTGGGGGACAGGCCCCACACCGCACAGGAGTTGTGGCGGGGTATTGAACAACAGACCGACGAGTGGTTGCTGCCGGTGAGCCTCAAGCCCGGCCTGGTGGTGTGTGATAATGGGCGAAATCTCGTTGCAGCTCTGGGACTAGCCAATTTGACGCACATCCCTTGCTTGGCGCATGTGCTGAATTTGGTGGTGCAGAAGTTCATTCACAACTACCCCGACATGTCAGAGCTGCTGCATAAAGTGCGGGCCGTCTGTTCGCGCTTCCGGCGTTCACATCCTGCCGCTGCTCGCCTGTCTGCGCTACAGCGTAACTTCGGCCTTCCCGCTCACCGCCTCATATGCGACGTGCCCACCAGGTGGAACTCCACCTTGCACATGCTGGACAGACTGTGCGAGCAGCAGCAGGCCATAGTGGAGTTTCAGCTGCAGCACGCACGGGTCAGTCGCACTACAGAACAGCACCACTTCACCACCAATGACTGGGCCTCCATGCGAGACCTGTGTGCCCTGTTGCGCTGTTTCGAGTACTCCACCAACATGGCCAGTGGCGATGACACCGTTATCAGCGTTACAATACCACTTCTATGTCTCCTTGAGAAAACACTTAGGGCGATGATGGAACAGGAGGTGGCCCAGGAGGAGGAGGAGGAGGATGAGGAAGAGGGGTCATTTTTAGCACTTTCAGGCCAGTCTCTTCGAAGTGACTCAGAGGGAGGTTTTTTGCAACAGCAGAGGCCAGGTACAAATGTGGCCAGCCAGGGCCCACTACTGGAGGACGAGGAGGACGAGGATGAGGAGGAGGTGGAGGAGGATGAGGATGAAGCATGGTCACAGCGGGGTGGCACCCAACGCAGCTCGGGTCCATCACTGGTGCGTGGCTGGGGGGAAAGGCAGGACGATGACGATACGCCTCCCACAGAGGACAGCTTGTCCTTACCCCTGGGCAGCCTGGCACACATGAGCGACTACATGCTGCAGTGCCTGCGCAACGACAGCAGAGTTGCCCACATTTTAACCTGTGCGGACTACTGGGTTGCCACCCTGCTGGATCCACGCTACAAAGACAATGTGCCCACCTTACTTCCTGCACTGGAGCGTGATAGGAAGATGCGCGAGTACAAGCGCACGTTGGTAGACGCGCTACTGAGAGCATTCCCAAATGTCACAGGGGAACAAGTGGAAGCCCAAGGCCAAGGCAGAGGAGGAGCAAGAGGTCGCCAAGGCAGCTGTGTCACGGCCAGCTCCTCTGAGGGCAGGGTTAGCATGGCAGAGATGTGGAAAACTTTTGTCAACACGCCACAGCTAACTGCACCACCACCTGATACGCAACGTGTTAGCAGGAGGCAACATTTCACTAACATGGTGGAACAGTACGTGTGCACACCCCTCCACGTACTGACTGATGGTTCGGCCCCATTCAACTTCTGGGTCTCTAAATTGTCCACGTGGCCAGAGCTAGCCTTTTATGCCTTGGAGGTGCTGGCCTGCCCGGCAGCCAGCGTTTTGTCTGAACGTGTATTCAGCACGGCAGGGGGCGTCATTACAGACAAACGCAGCCGCCTGTCTACAGCCAATGTGGACAAGCTGACGTTCATAAAAATGAACCAGGCATGGATCCCACAGGACCTGTCCGTCCCTTGTCCAGATTAGACATTAACTACCTCCCCATAACCATATATTATTGGACTCCAGGGCACTTCCTCATTCAATCCTATTTTTATTTTCATTTTACCATTATATTGCGATGCTACCCAAAGTTGAATGAACCTCTCCTCTGCCTGTGTGCTAGGCCTAAATATATGCCAATGGACTGTTGCAGTGGTGGGTGACGTGAAGCCTCATTCTCTGCTATGACATGCAGACTAATTCTCTGCTGACATGAAGACAGATTCTCTGTTACGGGACCTCTCTCCTCTGCCTGGGTGCCGGGGCCTAAATATCTGAGAATGGACTGTTCCAGTGGTGGGTGACGGGAAGCCAGATTCTCTGCTATGGAACCTCTCTCCAATTGATTTTGGTTAATTTTTATTTATTTAATTTTTATTTTAATTAATTTCCCTATCCACATTTGTTTGCAGGGGATTTACCTACATGTTGCTGCCTTTTGCAGCCCTCTAGCCCTTTCCTGGGCTGTTTTACTGCCGTTTTAGTGCCGAAAAGTTCGGGTCCCCATTGACTTCAATGGGGTTCGGGTTCGGGACGAAGTTCGGATCGGGTTCGGATCCCGAACCCGAACATTTCCGGGATGTTCGGCCGAACTTCTCGAACCCGAACATCCAGGTGTTCGCTCAACTCTACACATGTGTTAATTCATAGTTTTGATGCATTCAGTGTGAATCTACAATTTTCATAGTCATGAAAATAAAGAAAACTCTTTGAATGAGAAGGTGTGTCCAAACTTTTGGTCTGTACTATGTATATATATATATATATAATTTTTTTTATTACTCACTCATTTTTAACATTAATCATGGGATAACCGCTTTAAGCATTAACCATTAAAAGCTAATTGCTGAAAGAAGTCTCCTAATGCAAGATGTTTTCACCATGCAACATCTTTAAAATATAACTAGTTAGCAGCTACACTTTGGAAAACTTAATGCTACGTAACTCGTTTAATTTTTTTAATTTCCATTTTTTTTCTTATAAAAATGAAAAGACTTGTCCCTTTGTATCTCCTATTATTGCACATCTGTCATAAGAAATATGCAACATCTGTTAACCAAGTGATCAAATTTAAAATTACCTATATCAATCGTTCATGTGCTGCCAAAACTAATGGCAGCACATGATTGATAAGAAATCTGTGAGGAGATCACACAATATAATTTATTATATTCACGGCAGTATAAACTTTTAAATAGTTGTTTAACCCCTTAAGGACACATGACGTACCGGTACGGCATGTTTCCCGAGTCCTTAAGGACACATGACATGTGTTGTTCCGATCACTGCCGCCCGATGGGTGGTGATCGGAACAAGGTGCCTGCTGAAATCATTGAGCAGGCACCTTGGCTAAATGCGCGGGGGGGGTCCTGTGACCCCCCCCTGTCAGCGATCGCAGTAAACGGCAGGTCAATTCAGACCTGCGGTTTGCTGCGCTTTCTGCAGTTTCTGACCCCTGCCGTCCCTGACTGCAGGGATCAGAAACTTTAACATGCCCAAAATATAGATTTTAACCCCCCCTGCACCCCTGAGTGATTTTATGGCGGCGGGCGGTGCAGGGGGGGTTGCGGGCGGTGCGGGAGGCGGGATCGCGATCCCCGCCCGGCTCCTTTTGAATAATCATTGGTGGCCAGTGGTTATACCAGAGTGTCAGCACATTGCTGACACTCTGGTATAAAGGGCTGACATCTGTGCTGTGATGTCAGTCGTTTAACCCTTTCCATACCGCGGTCGGTACGTACTGCGGTATGGAAGAGCAGAGGTTAACAGTTGGGAGCTCCCTCCCTCTCCCATCGGGGGGCTGCTGTGCCTTTGCAGTCCCCAGACAGGATGGGGTCACAGAGGGAGGGAGACCCCCTCCTTACCCTTTCCCGTCTGCGCAGTTGTGGCCTCAACTAAGCAGGCGGGGAAGGTTACCATGGCAACAGGACGCCTTCTCAGGCATCCTGCTGTCCATGGTGCTGAACAGATCTGTGCTAAAGGAATAGATCTGTTCAGACAAAGTGTGAGTGAAATACAGTGCAGTACACTATATAGTGTACTGTACTCTATTATACAGACATCAGACCCACTGGATCTTCAAGAAACAAGTGGGTCTAGGTCCAAAAAATGAAAAAAATGTGAAAAAGTAAAGTTAAAAAAACCACACATTTATCACTATAAAAATATCACATGACCTAACCCCTCAGATGAAATAAAAAAATAAAAATAAAAACAGTGTAAAAAAAGCAATTTTTTGTCATCTTACGTCACAAAAAGTGTAATATCAAGCGATCAAAAATTCATATGCACCCCAAAATAGAGCCAATCAAACAGTCATCTTATCCCACAAAAAATGAGACCCTACTTAAGATAATCGCCCAAAAACTGAAAAAACTATGGCTCTTAGACTATGTAGACACTAAATCATTTTTTTTGATGAAAAATTAAATCATTGTGTAAAACTTACATAAATAAGAAAATTGTATACATATTAGGTATCGCCGCATCCGTGACAACCTGCTCTATAAAAATACCACATGATCTAACCTGTCAGATGACTGTTGTAAATAACAAAAAAAAAACGGTGCCAAAAAAGCTATTTCTTGTTACCTTGCTGCACAAAAAGTGTAATATAGAGCAACCAAAAATCATATGTGACCTAAACTATTACCAAAACTAAACCTGCCACCCTATCCCGTAGTTTCTAAAATGGGGTCACTTTTTTGGAGTTTCTACTCTAGGGTTGCATCAGGGGGGCTTCAAATGGGACATGGTGTCAAAAAACGAATCCAGCTAAATCTGGCTTCCAAAAACTATACTACGCACCTTTCCCTCTATGCCCTACTGTGTGCCCGTACAGTAGTTTACGGCCAGATATGGGGTGTTTCTGCAAATAACAGAATCGGGGCAATAAATATAGCATTTTGTTTGGCTGTTAACCCTTGCTTTGTTAATAGAAAAAAAAATATTAAAATGGAAAATTTTCCAAAAAATCTAAATTCTGAAAGTTTATCACCATTTGCCATTAACTCTTGTGGAACAACTAAAGGGTTAACGACGTTTGTAAAATCAGTTTTGAATACCTTGAGGGGTGTAGTTCCTAGAATGAGGTGATTTTTGGGTGGTTTCTATTATGTGAGCCTCACAAAGTGACCTCAGACCTGAACTGGTCCCTAAAAAGTGTGCTTTTGAAAATTTCTGAAAAATTTTCAAGATTTGCTTCTAAACTTCTAAGCCTTGTAACATCCCCCAAAAATAAAATATCATTCCCAAATTGATCCAAACATGAAGTAGACATATGGGGAATGTAAAGTAATAACTATTTTTGTAGGTATTACTATGTATTATAGAGTAGAAGTAGAGAAATTGAAACTTGGAAATTTGCTATTTTTTACAAATTTTTGGTAAATTTGGTATTTTTTTTATAAATAAAAATAATATTTTTTTTTACTTCATTTTAACAGTGTCATGAAATACAATATGTGACGAAAAAACAAATTTAGAATGGCCTGGATAAGTCAAAGTGTTTTAAAGTTATCACCACTTAAAGTGACACTGGTCAGATTTGCAAAAAATGGCCTGGTCCTTAAGGTGAAATAAGGCTGTGTCCCTAAGGGGTTAAATCACAGCTTTAGAACTTGCATCTCACTGCTAGCAAATCTGGATGGTCTTATGTATCCACACACATAGTTATTGTATGAGCGAGCATCACTGTTTGGGCAATTATAATCATTGTCATTGTGCGTATACAGTAGATATTTGTATTATATTTTTTGGTTAAATATCAAAAATCTGAATGAGAATATATATGAAAACATTTTTCATTGTATATCAACAATGAATGTTGTCTCCTAGACTGCCATACCCACCAGAAGCCATGCCCTCTCTTAGGAGTTTAGGCCATTTAGTGGATACAGGTGCCTAGCTAATGGAGTTGTCCCATCTACCTGTTTCCATGGTGAGATAGGACTAAGCACTGGCTCTAGGTGGCCAGGGTTACATAAGCAGTTAAGCTTGTTCTTTTACTCTGTTTGCGTAGCTCCCATTCACTACAATTGGAGTTATGAAAACACAGGACTATCTGCTAGCCAGAAACATGGACATGATTTTGGGTAAAGCATTAACAGTTCATTCACTCGATGATTGGGTGGCACATGTACACTAGCAAATTATTAGGAATGAGCATTATATTAACGTTTAATCCATATAACCCACCAGTAATCAGTTTGTGTAAATGGGCCTTTACCCACTTTCCCTCATGCTTGAAGATATCTTCCATTTATTGCTGGCATGCTATGTGTACTATGACACAGTCCCAATGGCAATGAGACTTCTTTTTATAAGTACTAAAGGAAATTAAAGTGTATGTATAATAGTGCTTAGTAAGCTAATATAGTTAAAAGTTCAAAATGTAATCTCACTGGAAAAAAGCTAAGTGCAAAGATAGTAATAATGCTAATAATATTTTCACTGCACATGTTAACCATTTGTGCTGTTACTTCATTTTAATCCAAGTTAATTAACATAGTACAGAATGTCCTAAAATATAATTTATCATTTACCAGGGAATACCGGTAATAAAAAAAATAAAAAATTAACCATGATTTTAGCCTTCAAATGTTTCATTCATATTCCACATATTTAAAAGTAATTCATTATCCCACCCTCATCTCATTATTATTTATATATTCCATAGTGTTGATCGAGCACCAAAGTGCTCAGGTGCTCGAGTAGAACACTTTGGGATGCTCGGGTGCTCTACAGAGCACCCGAGCACAATGGAAGTCAATGGGAGAACCCATGCATTAAGCAAGGCACCCCCTGCTCTGTAGAGGGGAGGGTGTCTGATTCACAGGAAAAGGTCAGAAATTGATGGAAACATCACTGAAATGGTTCGGGAACAGCATGGGGAGGATGTCTGGATGGATCTTGGACTCCCAGGTTGCTGCTGAGAATGATATTCCGAGTAGTACGCCACTTTTACAGACTGATAATAATACGCACAAAACCAAAGATAAAACCGATTTTAGAGTAAAATTTTTTAGGAAACGTTCTTTCTTGTATATTTTCTTGGATATATAGTGAAAGGGCTGCCAAAAATTACAAGGAACCGGCACTCCAATACACCCTATATTACACATAAAGGAGGGCATTATACACACCCTTGAAAAATTATGATTGATTGCCTGCTGGTTACCCTCAAAAAACATTAGGAGCAAGGGCCTGCTGGTTACCATCAAAAGCATTAGGAGCAAGGGCCTGCTCGTGACCCTCTAAATTATTAGGGGCGAGGGCCTGCTGCTGATCTGACCATCTAAAACATTAGGGGTAAGGGTCTGCTGGTAAGCTGACCCTCTAAAACATTAGGGGCGTGGGCCTGCTGATGATCTGACCATCTAAAACATTAGGGTTGAGGGTCTGCTGCTGAGCTGACCATCTAAAACATTATGGGTGATGGCCTGCTGCTGAGCTGACACTCTAAAACATTAAGGTCGAGGGTCTCCTGCTAAGGTGACCCTCCAAAACATAAGGGGCGAGGGCCTGCTGCTGACATGACCATCTAAAACATTAGTGGCGAGGGCCTGCTGCTGATCTGACCATCTAAAACATTATGGGGGTGAGGGCCTGCTGGTGGACCCTCTAAAACATTAGGGGTGAGGGTCTGCTGCTGAGCTTACCATCTAAAACATTAGTAGCGAGGGCAGCCTAATAAGCATGTAGATATGATGGAGGAGGAGGAGGACGAGAAAAGGAAGATTGAACCATATACCCTTTTTTGTGGTGGAAGGGGTTCATGGGAATACAGTGTATTCAACACACCATAAAAGCCACATTTAAAGGGCCTTTATGTTTAGCCGCTTTCCTTTGGTGGAGTAGAGAAGTCAGGGGCAATCCAGGCCTTGTTGATTTTGATAAGAGTCAAACTATCATCATTTTCAGTTGACAGGCGGATGCGCTTATGAGTTATCATGCCTGCAGCAGCACTAAATACCCACTCTGACAAAACGCTAGTGGCAGGGCAGGCCAGCACCTCCAAGGCGTAGAGCGCCAGTTCATGCCACGTGTCCAGCTTGGACACCCAGTAGTTGTAAGGCACAGAGGGATTACTGAGGATGCTGACACGGTCTGCTATGTACTCCTTCACCATGTTCCAAAACTTTTCCCTCCTTGTGACACTTGGCTGTGCATCAGGATGAGAGTGCTGGCGGGGTGTCGTGAAACTGCCCAGGCCTTGGAGAGTGTTTTCCTGCCTCTGTGGGAACTGCTGTGTGTTCCCTTTGTCTCCCCTCCTTGGTTGCCCAAGGAACTACATAATCTGCCACTAGCATTGTCAGCTGGAAATTTTTGGAGCAATTTTTTCACAAGCACCTTCTGGTATCGCATCATTTTGCAAGTCCTCTCCACCACAGGATCGAAAGATGAGAAGTTCTCTTTGTAGCGGGGGTCAAGAAGGGTGAACAACCAGTAATCGGTGTTGGCCAAAATGCGTCTAACACAAGGGTCACAGGAAAGGCAGCATAACATAAAGACAGACATGTGTACCAGAGTCCCAACAGACAAGACTTCGCTGTCCTCATCAGGAGGATGACTCTCAATCTCCTCATCCTCTTCCTCCTCTTTGGCTGAACAGATGGAATGAACCTGCTATGGGTACTACCCTCTGTAGCAGAGGCAACCATCTCCTGCTTCTCCTGCTCCTCATCATCATCCAATTCGCACTGAGAAGACGAACTGATGGTGGTCTGGCTATCACCCTGTGTACTGTCTTCTGCCATTTCCACCTCTTCCATATGCAAAGCATCCGTTTTCATTGTGAGCAGCAAGCGCTTCAGTAGACACAGAAGTGAGATGGTTATGCTGATAATAGCGGCATCGGCGCTCAACATCTGTCTTGATTCCTCACAAAGGTCAGACCTCCATGCCCACTCGTCGTTTGTGAAGAGCAGAAGTTGACTGGAAATGCGACGACCATGTTGCAGTTGGTATTCCACTACTGCCCTTTGTTGCTCAGAAAGCCTGGCCAATATGTAGAACGTGGAGTTCCAGCGTGTGCTCACGTCGCACAACAGCCAGTGATCTGGCAATTGCAAGCGCTGCTGCAGTGTTGCCAGACCGGCAGCAGCTGTAGATGACCTTTGAAAATCGGCACACACATGGCGCACCTTCACCAGTAGCTCAGGCACATTAGGGTAGGTTTTGTGAAACCGCTGAACCACTGAGTTGAACACATGGTCTAGGCATGGTATGTGTGTGTGCTTTCCGAGCTCCAAAGCGCCACCAAATTACGGCCATGATCAGACACAACCATGCCCGGTTGTAGGTTCAGTGGAGAGAGCCACAGCTCAGTCTGGTCCCTTATACCCTGCAACAGCTGGGGCGGTGTGCTGTTTGTCACCTAAGCAGATTCGTTTCCACATGGCCTATTGCCGCTTCCCCACTGCAGTGCTACACTGCTTCCAGCTACGGACTGATGGCTCACTGGTGCTGCAAGATGAGAATTCAGAGGTGGAAGTGGAGGAGGAGAAGGGGGGGTTGCAGCCACTAATGTAGGTGGTGGCAGAAATCCTGATGTAAGTATGGCCCACAATCCTTGGCGTCGGTAGTACCAGTACCATCCCAGGGTACGACTCGCTTTCGGCCTCCACAGTGTTAACCCAGTGTGCCGCCAGGGAAATGTAGCATCCCTAGCCAAAAGCACTTGTGAGTTTTTAAGTGGAACTTCCCAATAATTGCATTGGTCAGGGCACGGGTGATGTTATGGGACACATGTTGGTGAAGGCGGGGACTGCACATTGGGAAAAATAGTGGCGGCTGGGGACTGAGTAACGAGGGATTACCGCCGCCATCAGGCTGCTGAAAGCCTCAGTGTCCACAAGCCTAAATGGCAAAATTTCCAGGACCAGCAATTTGGAAAGGTGCACATTTAGTGCTATGGCCTGTGGGTGGGTGGCTGGGTATTTGCGCCTTTGTTCAAAGGCCTGGGGTATGGACATCTGTACGCTGCGCTGGGTCACAGAAGTGGATGTGCTAGCTGATGGTGCTTGAGAAGGTCCAGGTGCAGGGTGGGAGGCATCCGGGTCTGCATCTTAGACAGGGGATTGGCCAGCACGTAACACAGGGGAAGAGGAGGCAGTGGTGTGACCCGTAGACATTGATCGTGGACCCAGGCATTCGGCCCACCTGTTAGAGTGCTTTGATGCCATGTGGCAGATCATGCTGGTGGTGGTGAGCTTGCTAGTGTTCACATCCCTGCTCTTTTTGGTACGACACAGGTTGCAAATGACAATTCTTTTATTGTCCGCACTTTCCTCAAAATAGCGCCAGACTGTAGAACACCTACCCCTTGGGAAGGGATATTGCCGCAAGGGGGTGCTCCGGCGAACAGTTGCAGGCCTGTTTGGTGTGGCCCGCTTTCTCCATTTTGCCACCCCACTGCCTCTTCCAGCCTGTTGCGGTACTGTGGATCCCTCCCCCTCTGTTCTGTTGTCCTCGCTCGGCTTGCCACCTTCCCAGGTTGGGCTAGTCATTTCATCGTCCACCAACTCCTCTTCCACTTCCTCACTCTGGTCATCCTCTTGACTTGTTGACCTAACAAGAACCTCACTTATTGACATCTGTGTCTCATCCTCATTATTAAAGTCTTGAGAAACAAATTGCTATTGCCTTATTGGCAACTGTGTCTCATCATCATCATCCACCTTGTGAAACACAAATTGCCATTCCCCACCATCATCTTCTTCTAACTGTGGATTCTCAAGAGTTTGGGAATCATAGCACAAGATCTCCTCATGTCCCTCTTTAAGCGGGCTTGGTGAGAGGCTCAAATCAAGAGATTGCCCTGAAAAGAGCTCCTCGGAATATCTAAGTGTGTGATAAATGTTTTGCCATTGTGGAAGGAAGGGGGATCAGGGTGAGGATTCTGTTGACCAGACTCTTGGCTAATGAGACTGTACTTTGTGGAAGACAGGGTGGTGCTTAAACACTGGAAGCATTATCTGCTGCAATCCAACCAACCACCTGGTCTCACTGTTGTGACTTTGAGAGTGGAGTCCTGCGCCGTCCTGCAAACTGGGACATGAAGCTAGGTATTGTGGATGAGTGTGTTTCTTGTGCTCTGGCAGCAGGCACAGTTTCACCATTACTGGGGCCACGGCCTCTGCGAGCACCATCCCTTACTGCTCGCCTTGAGCATATTTAATGGTATATATGCTTGCAAGTATATCACACATACAGTAGCGCAGGTTTTGTAAGTGTATGCGCAATTAAATTAGACTGAATGTCACAAATATTTAGGATATGCAAACGTTATACAGGATATATAGCGCAGGTAATGTCGCTGTCACCAGCCTCGAAAAAATTAGACTTAATGTCACAGATATTTAGTATGCGCAAATGTTATAAAGAGATGTAGTGCAGGTAATGTAGCTGTCACCAGCGGCCAAACAATTGCGCTGAATGTCACAGATATTTAGGATGCGCTACTGTAACACAACAGATTTAGCAGAGGTTGTGTCACTGTCAGCAGCGGCCAAACAATTGTACGCAATTTAGCACAGGTTGCGCTAATAATATATATTGCATCCAGATGAAACAATAGTCCTTAAAAGGACTTTTGGGTCTCCAAATCCTTTCAACACTAAACAATTCCTGTCCCTACACTATCTGTCCTTTCTGCTGCAGCTCTCCCTGACTAAGACTGAGCCGAACCACGTGTCATCGGGTGCCAGTAACCAACATGGCTACAGTATTGCAGTGAGGGCCAGCACTTCCCCACATGTTTATTTGCTGCATTGCAGCTAACAAACGTTCGGGGAGGAGACTCAAGCACACGCAGTGTTGGGCTGAACACCGTGATTAGCCGAGCATCGCGATGCTGGAGTGAAAATAGTGTTCAGGCAACACTAATATTTTTGCCTCCTAAAATTTATTTGAAATTTTATAAAAAGTATTACATTCTCCATTCTCTTTTAGAAAGCCGTATAGTTTAAACAGTCGTGGCTGGACGTTCCTCTTCTACTTTGGATGCTAACAATTTTATTGATAAGGGCTACACTTGTAAATGCAAGTAATACAATTAATGATGATTTTGGAGCTTTATATACTAAATAAAGCCCCATCTACATTATATGGCGCATGTTCATTTTAAGAAACTGTTTACTCCACCAATGATTCTGCTGACTTGATGGATTATTTCATTGAGCGAAGGTCCAGGCTTAAATTGATTTTAAATGTCCTTTTTAAAGATATAATAAAGGCTTTAAATAAAATGTCAGATAGTGTAGTGATGAAAGACTTGCTGTAAGAAGAGAAACACAAATTTTATTTGGATGAATGGGACATATCCTGTAAGTTAACCTGGCAGTAGCAGACACTGTACTTTGTTGAAAAATCCTTATATTACAGCAAGACACCATTCTAGGTCATTACTTTATACAATTTTACCAGAAATGAATTAATTTTCGGACAATATGAATATGTATTTTTTTTTTATTGAGAAGGCCAAGTGAATAGAATTTTTATATTTTTTTTATATTTTGGAAAACTTATTTTACTTCTACTTTTTATTATGCCATTCACCATAAGCAATAAATATTTTGATATTTTAATAGTTCAGGCATTTTCTGATATGACTGCACCAATGATCTTTTTTTATATTATTTCTTTATATCTGTTAAATGAGGATAGGGGAGCAATTTGACTTTTTATATCTTGCTTTTTATATTTTTAAAACTTTTTTTTCACATTTGTTTTTAGTCCCCCTAGGGGTCTTTAATGTGTCCTTCTACCGTAGACTGCATTGATTGACCATTGCAGTCTACGGGAGAATCAGAACAGCCCCCAGATGCCATAAAATAAGGTTGTGGGGGAGCCATTGGGTCTCCAGGAGCATCAAGCTCCTGGCAAATGATCACTTAGATGCTATGGTCACAATTGACTATAGCATCTGAGGAGTTAGTAGTTCATTATTAGAGTTGTCTCTAATCACAGAATTTACCACTGCTTGTCTGCTGTGTAAAACAGCTCTTGATTAGGCTTTATCCTCAATGACCTGACATCCACAGTATATGTGCAGTGGATGTTGGTAAGGGGTTAAGAAACTCAACTCAACCCTTACACCTTTCTTGTAAGAAAAAAAATTGAACACAAGGGATCCAGGCAATACTCCCTTAGTAAAAGGGAATTTAAACAATTTCTTATCCAGAAAGACAAAAGTTGACTCTCTAGTGCCACCAACTTCATAGCTACAATATAAGTCATTGGAATATACTCTAAGTCAAAACCAGAATCTTTTCCATAAGATGGTGAGACTCCTCCCTGTTTGAGGATTTTGCCTTTTGTCAGTACAAAACAGAATACTGGTTGCCTGGGTGAAAGACTTTTGAGTTGGGTCTGAGGGAGCATGACCTTTGACATTGCAGACCCACCTCAGGGGCCTCTTACCCAGCTAACCAGTACCCTGATCTGCACTGATGAGGGACAAAACCCCCAGACCATCTGTTTGTGGGTGAGTGCCTCTTTCTTTTGGAAAATACTCTGATTTTAGCTTATACAGGTATCCCCGTTCAAGCTCCAAGGTCTGTTTAACTGATCAATTGACTTATATGATAGCTATCCAATAAGTGGCACTAAAGAGAAAGCTTTTCTCCTCCTGGATAAGAGATTATTTATATTCCCTAATGAAATAGAGCATGAAACCAACATTATCTGGCCCAATCTGTCTCCAAAGGCACCATAGCAGCCACATAAGCTGCCTGTAAGCAGGGCAGGTGCAAGGATTTTTGTCAGCACAAGCGAAGCTACATTTTGGTGCCCCCCCTCACAGCTCACCTGGCCCCGGTCCCGTCTGCAGCAGCTGGCTTCTCCTCTGTGTGGTCCTGGTATCTTCTCTCTGCTTCAGACAATCGCTGGTTTTAGAGCCGTATTTTTCACCTTCTAAGACGCACCTGCCTATAAGATGCACCTAGGATTTAGAGGAGGCTAATAAGAAAAAAAAATGTTTCATTGCACCTCAGGTCAGACCAGCAATCAGACCCCCAATGTTAATCAGACCTCAGATCAGAATCATGCTAGTTAAGAATAATGTCTCCATGTCAGCCATCAGCCCCCCATGTGAGCCATCATGCCCCCATGTCAGCCATCATGCCCCCATGTCAGCCATTATGCCCCCATGTCAGCCATCAGCCCTTCCATGTCAGCCATCAGCAGCCCCATGTCAGCCATCATGCCCCGCATGTCAGCCATAATGCCCCCCATGTCAGTCATCATGCCCCCATGTCAGTCATCATGCCCCCATATCAGCCATCATTCCCCCATGTCAGCCATCATGCCTCCCATGTAAGCCATTATGCCCCCAATGTCAGCCATCAGCACAAATAAAATAAAATACAAATAACTTACCTCTCCTGCTCCTCGATGCTGCCGCTCCTCACCACCAGTGCTCTCTCTCTTCTTCCTGGTTCTCATCTGTCAGCTGTGAAGGATGCGCACAGTGAGGTCACATGGTGCACAGCCCTTTACAGCAGACAGCCAAGCGGAGGACCAGGAAGCGGTGAGTACAGATGCTTCACCGCTTCCCGGGCCTCCGGTACTAATGAAGCGCTTGCAAAATGGAAGTGCTTCATGAGTATTCGCCCCATAAGACCCAGGAGTGAAAAGTTTCATTTTTCCGCTCACCCGTCTCTGCGCCCTAAGGCAGCCGCTTGGTCTGCCTTATTATAGCTCCGGCCCTGCCTGTAAGCTACTTATGAAGTTTGTTCCCATCTTATACATTTATTGCATGTAGCTCAGCTAGGATATACCGAAGCATCATTTAGTCAACTCATTATCCTTTCTGATGGAAGTGTCACTTTGAGACAGACTTCAACCAAATACTTGTAATGCCTCTATTTTTTAAACTGCAGACTCTGATTTTCTTTCCTCACAATTTGTATCCTAGTCTTCATGCTTATCCTCAGTGGTTCTAGTTATTCCTATTCTCTCAGGATAGAAATGGACACCTCTGTTTGAAATATTCAAGTTCCTTTCAAAGTGATGCCTGGCATGAGTTACATTTAAACTGTTGAGATTTGGACATATTTGAACTTTAACTTTTAGAACTGAAATGCCAATGCACAACTTAACTTCATTTATTGAGCATAATAAAATTTTTTGGCTGTGCTAACACAATTCGAAAGCTTTTTTTTTTAATAACCAATTAGTTGAAATTTCAACAGAGGTGAACTAAGGACTTGAGTGCTTAAATGGGATTTTGCAGTCATAACTGGATATTATATGTTGTAACATTCTCACAGTAATAGTTATTTCCAACATCAGTAAATTGCTATTTATATTTGGAATCAGTTTAATTGTCGCATTTAGAGATGAGCAAATCGATTTGACACAAATCAAATTAATTACGATTTTCCCCAAAAATTTGGATTTTACAGTTGCTGCCATTTTACAGTTCAGAAGAAAAAGAAGACATCTTTGACCATTTTCTAACTTTAAAAAAAATTAGTAATGCAGTACATTATTAAACAGTCAGCTTGTAATAGTCCACTACCATCTGTTTACCCATAGCCATAAATGTAGCTGCATCCTTGTCATCACCAATGCTGTCTTGACATTAAAGAGTTTGAAAGGGTTTGAATATGGTCCTAAGAGACCGCAGAATCATACATGACTTTTCAGGGCAAGTGGGGCACTTTCAATTTAAGTCGAATTTATTCAGACTGAATCAATTCTGCTGGCCAATTTAACCGAATTGGACCTGATTGCACAGTTATACTCTTGTTACAACAACCAAGATTGGAGAAAATTCTGATTGTGGCCATTTAACCCATCAGAAACTGTGGTCAGTAGCACCTTTGTACCTCATTACCTCCCTGCCATATGATCGTTGGGTGCCGATGCTTGTCATGGCTGCCAGAGGCCTAACAATGGCTTCTGGATTTGCCATCTATGGAAATTAATGGCAGGTCTTTGAATATGGATTCATAAAAACAAATGTTTAAGAAAAAAGTGATTTTGTGGTACAAAAGTAATAAAATATAAATCTCAAATATCCTGAGGGACTAGTCACAAAAAGTAGATCAAAACTCAACAAAAAAATTACTAAAACTTAAGTTTTAATCAAACTGCCGCCAGGCAAGATGTCTGACGCTGTCTGACTTGTCTGTCAGGGGAACCCATGCAATTGCATTGTTTGCTTGATGGTAAAGACTGCCTATGCCAGTATCAGTTGGTTTTTGTATGCTATAGTTCCCCCTATATGTATAGGACAGGCTATTACCTATTGAGGGTCATTTTGGTTATAGCCTTTATTTTAGTTTTATTTGATTCAAAGTTAAAAATAATAAAACTATAAACCTGTCCCCGACTGCTCCACGTTGGTGGTTGGGCATTTAAAAATGGCACCTTTTTGCAAGTACTAAACAACATGCACCCAGGACTAATGTATGCAATTGGCAATAACATCAAATGCATCCATTTAACCCATCAGGTGCCGTTGTCAAATGTGTCCATGTCAACTGAGAGATTAAATACCAGGAGTGTGTGCTTCCGAACGTGTACCAAGGATTGGGTGAGCCAAATTTAGTGTACTCAGGAGTAGTATGAGGCTGCCACAAATTATTTCTGTGGAGAGCCTGCCTCTAGCTGATTGATAGGAGGTGCAGAGGTGCTAGTTCCAATGTGACAACCAGGATGGTTGTGACGTCGCTCTTCCTACATAGGCTGGGATAAGTATTTATGAAATGGCAGGGCTCAGTTACCAATCATGGGACATGTCAAGGCAGGTTGTTGTGTCTGCAGACTGCTTTTGATCGACTTGAGGCTGTGGGATCTGAAAATAATTGGATCTGGGCCCAGCTGGGCCTAGCTGGAGCAGAGAAAAATGGTCATATGTGGAAAGCCCCAGGTGAATCACTGGGAGTGGCTGTGAAGTTCACAGGCCTTTGTTAAGCTTTGTTAAATGTTCCCTTAGTTCAAGCACCGTACTACTACCACCATAAGCAGAACTGTTGATGCACTCTTTGCTCTGCTGAAGTTTGCCATGACAATCCAATTGCTGCAGCCTTCCTCTGGCTATCCTTCTGTTGTATAGTACCTCTGCGCCATGTGAATGATTGCACACTCATGCATTAGAGGCCACTTAGAGTGACTCATCTTTCTTAAAGGGGTTTCTTCCGATTTATGACCTTTACTACAGACTATACAGACCACTAGGCTCCACTCAATGACCCATACAGCTGGCAGGGCAGTGATAGAGCTGTAGCCAAGTGACTGGGATCAGGTGAAAGTATTACCACCACAGGTCCTGCTGTGCTATGAGGTATGTACAAAAGGTCATAAAGGTGAATAGCCCTTTAAGGCCAAAATTGACTATCTTAAAATAACCCGTATGGAAGAAATGCATACTCTGAACAGATCCTGGCATAATCCGTATCACTTCTGTGAAAGAGACCTAAAGCTGCCCCTTGTTCAGGATTTTGAGGTAGTTTTGAGGCTTAGACCAGATGTGGGCTCATTACAGAAAATAAGTAGAATGTGCTTTCTTATTGCTCACTGTAATATGTACATCTATAAACCTAAAAATGTTGCTAGAAAAACAACTATAGAATGCCCAATAAAAATATAAATACTTTATTAAATCATCAATTGATCAGAAAAAAAAGACATTTTCACAGAAATACTATGGAGAATTATTTTATTCTAGTTAGTTTTCGTGTGGTCATGGTATGAGGACTGGAGGTGTGCGAGTAGAGGAGCAGTTTCTACATGGGCCAGAAATTTGGTGATGCAAAATCAAAAAGAAGATATCAACATAAAGATAAATCATGACACATGCACTTGAAAGGAGTGATATATGGGACTCTAAATATACATACTCTGGGTATTCTTTCATTTGTGTGGTTGGAGTCATGATTATCTGACAATGAATCTGCTATGACATATGGGCTAGATTATTGTGATTTTTTTTTTTTATGGTAGTAGATTCACATAGGTTGTAACTGAAACATGATACCTTTTAAGGATTTTTGCAAATTTTTTGGTGATGATGTGCCTGACTGGGCTGGTATAACCACCATTGATGGTACCAGCTAGATTTGGGCACACCTATCACCCCTTAGTATGAATTATTAGTTTTATGTATATTTTTTATTATGGATTTTGGAGTTTTCACTCCGATAATATTTTTGCACAGGACATGTCACCGTAGGTTGCAATACAGCCAGTATTAGAAGACTTTGTCGATTATTATGGTCTTTTGTACGAGTATAGATGGTGATTTTTTCACAATTATGGTTTTGGGATAACTGATTGTGTATGTGTCCAGTATTGTTGGGATGTGACGATGGGCCCGACTGCACTGGACCCACTATGTTTAGGTGGGCCCAGCTACACTCGGGTCCATCGATCATCCCCTGCAGTGCTCCACACTCATTATGAATTTTTTCCTTCTGAATGGTTGTGGGATTTTTTATGTAATGTGATAAATCAAATGGGTCACTGCAATCCGCTCTGAAAATATTTATGTGGGAGTAAAACTCCATATGGTCTATGCAAATTTCTTTTGAATGGGCTGGATAGGACGCGACTTCTATTGAATAGGGTCTACACTTCTATAGAATGGGTCACTTAAATTTGTCTTTGATAATATTGGTATGAGAGTAATATCATCTCCGTCTTTGGAAAATTATTGTTCTCATCTATACATATACATAATTGATGTACACACATCATATCTCAGAGGAAATATATATTATATCACATAATCATGCACATAATGTTTGTTGATGATAAATTGTTGTAATTTTGTATGGAATCATGGTGTCATGGATATGTAAATTTATTGCTAAAAATTATGGGATCCAATTCATATAAAATCAATCGAGCGCACAAGCGCTCGATTAATAGGTATTGTGACGAAACCAACCTCGCCACAGTGTTTTGGAGGGGGCTGGTTGCTAGCCTCTTGCCTCAGGATTATGGCCCATACTAACTTTAAAGAAAACAGGCCGGCCGCACAGCTTAAATCTGTCTTTGGAATTGTGTTTTATGTTATTATGCGTTCAGTTAAATTGTATGTTATGTGAGGGCACCCAGATAGCTAATATTATTGTATTCGTGTATTCTGAGTGCCATTCACCTAATGATATGCACTCAGACTTGAGCTATCTGGGGATATGTTAAATGTCTGTGTTTGCTGTGGGGGTGTGCCATTGTGTGTTTGGGTGGTGATTCCTGTCCTGTTGTCTCCACGTGTGTATTGGTGTTTTCCCTTTGTCCTGAGACATAATTGGATTGCTCCTCGGGTGTCGCCAGGCAGAGAGGAGGAAACCATGATGCATTGTGGGGATGTGTTGTGTCTGTGTATCCTGAATTTCTGCATATCTGTCCTGTGTCGCAGTCTCCATTCTGGTCCCCTAAGGGCGTGGCCACCAGATGGGGACCTGCATAAATACGGGCGGGTAGCCCTCAATAAAGTGTTCCTGTTTTATCCTTCATCATGCTGAGACTGGTGTTTGGATAACTGATCAAAACTGGGGGATTGCTATACGCTGACGATTTGCTATACTCCCCTGGCATAACTACTAGCTCTTGTAAGAGCTGTTCCTGCTCTCTGGCTGTAGGAGAGGTTCACCCACTGGAGCCTGGAGCCTTGTCGTAGGTCCAGTGTGGGTGGAGGACGGTGAGACCCCAACCAAGCTGCGGCGGTTCGTGGGGTCTGCAGGGCATACGGTGTCAAGTGGAGTGCTTGGAGTCCTCGGAAAGCACTAGGAGCATCTATCGACGGAGGTACCCGGTCGGGGTGCTAGGAGATCTGTTACAGGTATCAGCTGAGTTATATCAATTATTTACATATGTATAGCTACATGAGGGGTATAAAGGGGGAGCCATGGCCACATTCTCATTAACCTCCTGACGAAGCTGAGGCAAAACACGCGTCGGGGTTCTTGCCTGCCTTGTGTTCGGTGTCTCAGCCCTTCATCATGTCTGTGGGTATGTTCACGTTCCCAGTGGGTACTTTTGTGTAAGAGTTTGTTATTTTGCAGCCTGCTATTTATGATCTGTTGTATAGGGGCATATTTCATCTGGATTTATTAAATGGATGTTATGCGATTATGTGCTCTATAGTATTGCTATTTTGGGCTGTATTATTACACACTAACTCTCCACTGGGCTGTGCAGTGAGTTGAACATCACATTCACTTGTAGCGGATATTTACTTGATACTTTCTACTTGTGACTCACCTTACTGCATATTGCACAGACATGTATTCCATCTGTCTGGCGGGTTTTTGAGGCACCGACGTGGGGGACTACTGCATCCAGGTTGTTTTTGCTGATTATTCTCCATAGTAATTCTGTGAAAATGTCTTATGAATTTTTTGATCAATTGATGATTTAATAAAGTATTTATATTTTTATTGGGCATTCTATGGTTGTTTTTCTAGCAACATTTTTAGGTTTATATGATTGGTTCTCTGTTTGCCCTCACTTATGGTATTATAGGGAGGCCTTTTTTCCTCTTTTTTCGGTTCTATGTTAATATGTACATCTAGTTTTGGCTTCAAAACTCCACCAGGAACAAAACCTGAACATGTACGGGCATGTTTGTTGTGCTAAAAGACCAGACATAAAGGAAGTTAAAGAGGCAGGACAGAAAGTAGAATGCCTTTACTGACTTTACAAAATTGTATCCAGAAAATCATCCACCCATTTTTTTTTATATAAAAATTGTATAGAACATTAATATATTGGTTGTTAATATGAAATTTTTTTATGAAAGTTTCTCTTTCATCATAAAGATAATGATAAGCATGATAATGATAAGATGGAGATAAGCAAAGATTTGAAGAATTCGATTTGGCAGTTTCGTTAGCCAAGAAATTTGATTAGTTATAAATAAATTTGTCATGAATCATATAAATTTAGGTATACCCAGGCCTTAGGGTATGGCCACAAGAAGAACTGTGTGGCCAATTAGCCTGTAGCTGCCTTTCGTTTAATAATAAAGACCGCACTGTATAGTCCTTCTTCATTGTTAAATGACCACCTTTAAACAGGGGCTGTTGCTGGTATGGGGTTTGGCTGGTTAGATGGGGGCACAATATGCATATTATTGCTGTTCTTGCCTACAATCTCCTGGGGGCTATTTGACAGTAAAACAGAATATTAATCAGCTATGGCATACCCACTTCTCCAACGCCAGAGCTCCCCTGTCCTACAGGTGGGAGCCCTTCTTCTGTCAACTGCTTTTCCTCCTTTTCCACATCATCTAATATCGATGAGAATGTGTCATCACGAACATCCAGCTCCTCCTCTCTTGCTTTTCCTCCTTTTCCACATTATCTAATATCGATGAGAATGTGTCATCACGAACATCCAGCTCCTCCTCTCTCTGCATCTTGCTGACTTTTCTATGACATGGAGACTTTGAAGGATGATTTGGAAGAAGTAAAGCCAGCAAAAGATGAGGATGATCATCAGTAAGACCTGGCCCCCTAAGGGGTGCAGACTGGATGGTATTGGTTGGCACGCTGGCAGTGGAATAATAAAGGCTTCCATCTTATTGTTATTGAATTACATTTACGGCTTATGTAGGAATAAGGAAATGTAGGAATAAATAAAAAAAATTAATGCAGCATAAGTCTCCCTGCACTCTCCCTCTCCAATATTCCTCTATTAATCATTTTTAGCAACACTATCCCTAGCACATGAGCTCTTGCCACGTCTCTCCCTATACTCAGCTCACAGGACAATGGCGGAGACCGAGCAGGATGAGAGTTTTATAGGGCTGTGACATCACAGGGCATTGTCTGTGGATTGGCTGACTGCATGGAATTATAGCTGATCTCGCGTTCCCTGGCTTCATATTTTTACTTTGTAACACGTACGGCCACATTTTAGGGAAAAACTGATTCGTTACCACGAAATGCAAGAAAATTTGGTTCATTGCAAATCAGAGTTTTCCTAAACTTAGGACCGAATTCTGCTTCTAATGCTTTGCTTCGCTCAACAATAGTAATGATATTTATGGGTAATCTATAGAACAGTTTGTGTGTATCGACCTTACAGCAAGTTCTACCATAATCTACAGTCTAGCATTTGTTAATGGTTTACAGAAGAATTTGCATGGATTCATATAATCTGTAACAAGGCTACTGTCACGGTGGAGCTCAGTGCCCCCCACCATCTCACTATCTGGGGTGGGAACGGACCCTGCATCACTTACCTATGCCGGCGGCCAGTCCCCACTAGCTCCCCTCTGCCTTCCAGTAGCGGGGATGCAACTTTCCCTTTGTGATGGTGCCTGAGCTTTAGGTTGCTAACTTCTGTGTGTTTATTATATTGACCCTTTGCTACCTGCACTGATCTTTAATTGTTTTATGGGTACACACAAACTTTGCCTATCCTGACTGTTCCCTTGGTGTTTTGCATCAGTTTCTCTGACTCCCGTGGGTCACCTGCCAACTACACCAAAACTATTCCAAGAGGTAGCAGTGTGGTGACTCCCGGCAGCGAAGTCCAGCTCTCTGTACCGGGTTTAAAGGGTGAATATCAGGGGACCACCTAATAATGGAAGACCAATTTTTTGACACAGTGCTTCCACAACCATTGTCCATTACATTATATATACATTACAGTATAAAAATGCTAAAATTGAGATTTCTCATACTGCAATCCTAAATAAAGACATTGGAATAAGTAAGCTATATAATAAGTATAGTACTAGCTAAAAATTCCTAATAACTTTAAACAATTTACGGTATCTTTTTATATTGTAAGGAGAGCTTCCCCTGAGGAATGATGCAACAAATAACTTTTATTTTCTTCACAACAGTGGCAAGTCAATTTGCTCAGAGACCCTTGAATTCAAACTGTACAGTACTCCAAATGGTACACCAAAGTTGGATTACATCTAAAATTAATGTAATCTTCCGTTCCATCCTATGGTGCTACTGTGGGTCTTTGGGGTGTGACTCCCTGCAACAGCCTGCCCGACTTTGTCACTTCCTGCATGGTTGCAATAGTCACTTGAATAGATCTGTCCTGAATTTGGTCTGTCTCTAGGTCTCTAAGATACAGAGTGATGTCAAAGTAACATTCCGCATTCTAGTTAGAAAGAGGTGCATCTATTTAAGGGCAACTTGTAACAGCAGTATAACAACAGTATTATTAGTAGTAATTCACATAGGTCAACTTTAAATCCAGACACATTAACATTAGCTTGCAGCAAACAGTGCAACATTTACAGTAAATCTTCGCTTTACTCAGAAGGAAGGATCAGTCTATCACTTGGCTATTCTTCTTTCAGCCTGCTGGATTTAACACTTTTTATCTAATCTCCAACAAACTTCTCATATTTCACAATGCTTAACTAGACTAACTAGGCCTTCCTCTAGGACACTAACCATCTTTCTCTGTCTCCATGTCTGAGCTGATACATTCATGGATCACAAATAACCCGAGAATGGCCTCCAAACTGTATCAGTCTGACTATACAGTACCTTTCAAGCACTTTGAATCTCCGATTCTCTTTCTTCAGCCCACACCAGCAGTCTCGTGGCAAATTACTTATGAACCCCACTGTACAGCTTCCCTAATTTGCAATCTTAACTGTAACGGATCTCCTGGCACCCCAACCGGGTACCTCCGTTGATAGATGTTCCTAGTGATAAATGTAACGGATCTCCTGACACCCCGACAGGGTACCTCCGTCTATAGATGCTTCTAGTGCTTTCCGAGGACTCCAAGCACTCCACTTGACACCGTACGCACTGCAGACCCCACGAACCGCCGAAGCTTGGTTGAAGTCTCACCGTCTCCTACCCACCCTGGACCTACGACAAGGCTCCAGGCTCCAGTGTGTGAACCTCTCCTAAATCCCGAGAGCAGGAACAGCTCTTACAAGAGCTAGTAGTTATGCCAGGGGAGTATAGCAAATCTTCAGCGTATAGCAATCCCCCAGTTTTGATCAGTTATCCAAATACCAGTCTCAACATGATGAAGGATAAAACAGGAACTTTATTGAGGGCTACTCGCCCGTATTTATGCAGGTCCCCATCTGGTGGACACGCCCCTAGGGGACCAGAAGGGAGACTGTGACACAGGACAGATATGCAGCAATTCAGGATACACAGACACAACACATCCCCACAATGCATGATGGTTTCCTCCTCTCTGCCCTGGAGACACCCGAGGAGCAATTCAATTATCTCTCAGGACAAAGGGAAATCGCCAATACGCATATGTAGACAACAGGACAGAAATCACCATTTAAACACACAATGGCCCAATGGGACAATAGAAACACACCCAGCATATTCCTCCCCTCTGTCTAGGAGATAATTGAGTCAATTTCTGTATCTGCTCAACTATCTCCTACGCTGAAAAGTTACACTTCTTATAAATTGTTACAACTTTTACAGAGTTTACATTGTACATACATATAACTTATATCAATTTAACCAGTATAACTTGGGGACAAACCTATCCAAAATTCACTTGAATAGGTTAAGGGGTTTAAAAGTTAGTAAAAGTATCTTAAAGGGCCGTAATCCTGAGGCAAGAGGCTGGTAAGCAGGCCTCTCCAAAACCCAGTGGCGAGGTTGGTTTCGCCACACTAACCTTTACATAATAACAGAAGGGCATGAAACAAGAAACCCACATTGAGCAGAGCGGATCTAAAAGCTTGCAGCGCTTTGATGTCCATGTGATGAAAATGAGCCAAACGGATCCATCCTGGCACACAATGTAAGTCAATGGGGACGGATCCGTTTTCACTGACACTGGCACAATAGAAAACGGATCCATCCGACTTTGACTTCCAATGGTGTTCAAGACGGATCCATCTTGGCTATGTTAAAGATAATACAAACGTATCCATTCTGAACGGATGCAGACAGTTGTATTATCTGAATGGATTCGACCATGACGGATCGGCACAAAACACGAGTGCGAAAGTAGCCTAACACACATAGATTAAAACAGGAAAAAACATATGGCAAGTTATAACTAAGAGGCATGGACTGGACTAGAATAACCACAAAAACAAAACTACACTGACAAGAAGCAAACTAGGCAAGGAACAGGAACCTGATGAGCAAAACTGTAACAATGTTTTGAACTTTTGACTTTGCAGGCTCCATACCCCAACATCTACTACAGCTTGGAACATGAGAATACTATCATTTTATAGACAATCATCTTGGCTATCTCATACATGAATTGGACTTGCAAATATTTAGCATATGATTAGTTATGCAGATTCTTGTCTTGTAACTGCATTGTCACCGTTTTGCTCCTTAAATTCCAAATTTTTATTATTTTGCTAGCATTTTGAAAAAATCCACCTTTGGCTTTCATTACTGCCTAAATCTTTCTGGGTATGCTCTAGATCAGATATCAATATATAAAAAGCAGATAACCCCTTTAAATTAGAAAAGTTTTGTCACAAATACAGGGGAGGGGAGGGAAAAATAACTAGGCCTCAAGGCTAGGGAGAGGGAAAAGGTCACCTCCTAGGAAGTCCCTAACCCTGGCCCTAACTCCTGTCAGTATGTATAGACCCTGAAGGTGGGAAAATACATACGCCAGTACCTAGACCCTAGCAGCCCTGAAATACCCTAGGTAGTGGCAGGGAATAAGACTACTGGTTCATTCCCTGGAGAACGAACCAGTGTTTCCCTGAGGCCTAGTGACAACAAGAACAGGGGGACAACCAAATGCAAAGAGCAGTACAACTTATCTTATAGAAAATGGATGAGCAGGAACACAGGTAAGGTGCACACAGCAACTCTTCCAAATCCAAGCAAAGAATATCAACCATGTGGTATGAAGTAAGAGACCAAACTAAGTAGGGAATGCAGTAATGACCACGGACTGCACCTGGCAAGAGGTGTGGTCATTACCAAACCACAACAGAATCAAGAGACTGTCAGTTAACCTCATGTGCAGTCAGTCTCTCCGATCTTCTAACCTTTGTCACAGAAGGTACCATGATACGTTTACTCTATAACCAATAAAACAAATCCACACTAACAGATATACACTAATAACTTAGCTATAAGACAGTTGTATAACACTGCCCCAGAAATAATAGCAGAATTCTTGCTGATCATAACAGAACATACAATTCATTTTGCTTATTTGCTTATGGCAATAAGTTTTGCAACCACTCCTCACAACCTAGCATTATACTCATTCTTTTCTGCCTAGCCTGTTTATTCTAGCTGGATGATATACTGAACAAGCATTGATATGCAATATTTATTTTGAAACATGTTCGCTAAAAATTGACCAGACTTTGAATTAGATTTTCTGGAGTATTAATTATAATGCTGTATAATACACCTTGCTGTATGATATGCTCTGACACACATACGTAAACTCAAATCAGTTGCCTATTTTGGTCTTTCAGTAGATGTATTATCAGCCTGATTCCTGTTTTCATTAGATATCTGTCTTGTTTTTAATTAATCTCTCTTTATCTTAGTTTTATCCTTGTGGGATCAGCTTAGCTTTACAACAGACTTAACAATCCATAGCATGGAACATAGTAAACTAAGTAGAAATAGAAGTACAGTATCATGAAAAAAAAATCTCAAATTGGGGAATAGAGAAGTACTGTTAAGCCTCATGCATGTTTACGGCTCTCTAAGGTTATATATTTTCTCTATTGCTGATATTCATGGTTTTACATTGTATACCAACTGTTGTAGAGCAAGTTTTAGTGGGCACTATTGTCAGTGAACATACAATTCCTTTGACACTATAGAGGGTTAGGACAATACTGTTTAAAGATTAATATTCAGTTAATTTACCCTATTTTTCACTTCATCATAAGACATAACTTTTATTATAACGATAACAGTTTTACAAACAAATCAACTCAAAGTATTAAAACTACTAGTATCTATCTGAACTGTATATTTCCCTCATGGGACCATTGGGCCATATTCCATACATGTCATAAGAGTATATTTTTACAAAGTACTTATTCTAAACTTTGTTCCATCTAATAATTAAACAGTGTGATGGGTAAGGAAAGCAAGGTTTTATAGCTTTGCATTCAAATATATTTTTCTTTCCAGAAAATATTGAATTATTATTGCCTCCAAATTAAAGGGGTTGTCAGAAAATTACAAAAAAATATCAGGGGGCCAGACAAGCTGTAAAAATAAAAACCTAAAAAAATACTCACCTTATGAGAACATCCTGACACTTCTGCTCACCAGCCACATGCTGTTCCTGCACATCACCAGTGAAGCCATTCATTGGCCGCCATTGGGAATATGCATGTAGATGGCACATCACACTTCCAGTCCAATGGGGAACAAAAGTGGCAGGGACAGGACCCGCAGTGCTATTGTACTTTTCCTACATGTCCAACCCCCTTGCAATTTTTGGCCAGTCTCAGACAATCCCTTTTGTAGTGATCTGTTTCAGAATGTGCAACACTTCATCACAAAAATATAAACTGTAAAATATGTAGATATTTTTGAGTTGGGAAAGACTATTCTGTCAAGGAAACTGTGGCACTAACTGCCTAAGTCTATTCTTTGTCTTCCCTTCCTGCCTTCAGCTGATAGAAGTGGCCCAAGCTCCAATGGACAGAGGAAAAGTGTATACAACATTTCTCTGTTAGGCAAAACAAGAGAAATAAAATGTGTTTAGCCACATACATTATTAGAAGGACACAATTCTAAATATACCTGGCTGTATTTGATTTAAAGGATCACTCCTTCTCAATATCATGTATATGGCTGTAAGAAAACTGGCTGCAGCAGCCTCCTTTTCTTTCCTATCTACAGCAGATTTTTTATTTATTATTTAGCTCTTCTCCCTTATTTCATCCCCATTATCAATTAGCCAGATTAATATAAAACAGCAGCAGGAGATTAACCTTATGTCATCAGCAGGATTTCTACAAGATCATTAGTTTCAGGCATACTCCTACAACCTTCCCTTTATTTCTAGGTTTAGTGTTAAAATATCATAAATATCAGAAATCTCTGTTGTGCTTATTATGTTAATAGATCCTGTAAAATGACTGTACTCTACAAATAAAATATACATTAAAAGTTGTGTTTTTAATATTTCATTTTTTATTGTTTCTTTCAGTACATTCCCAGAAGCAGAACAGGCAAACCTGTGTACGGAAGAGCCTTATATGTGCATTTGCCATGGCCTTTATTATAAGTGTCATGCTGATTGCAGCAAACCAGATTCTTCGGAGTGGCATGGAGTAGGTCTTTCACCATAGCACTGTGAACACAAATAACCATGCATGCGCATGCCTAGATGAACATTTTTCTTAATGAATATTTCATGAAAACTGCTGCGAGAAGAAAGCGTTCTGCAAACAATACAAGGCCAGCAGTCATGAAGAGATGTGCAGAACAATTGAACCTTCTCAGCAGGGACACAAAAGGGCTGTCTTAATGCTTTAACGGTTTAGTTTCCTAATGCAATAAACCCGCAGGAGTTCTGAATTATTACTTCAAAGTTAAGTAGAAACCTTACAATGTCGTACCTGTGCACAGATGTCAGTGAGCATTGACAGGTAAAAATGTACATCCTTTTTTAAACATGAAATTCCAGGAATGGATCAACCTATATTTTTCACTAAGCCAATGGCAACCAAGGAAACATGGTACAACAAATGGCTTATTATTATTATTGATTTCCCTTTTTTTTTACATTTACAACTTATCATTAGGCAAGTTGAAAAAATTGATTTCCTTTTTGGGGATTGGAGATAAATTTGTGTACATCATCGGTTCCGGTAATGAACTTTTTGCAAGTGTCTTTGTGTATCCAATATATTCTTTCTATAATGACCGAAGCAATAATAACATCAGTGGCACAATTTAATTTAAAATATATTATTGGAATTTGTGCTTGACTGTCCAATGCTGATGCTTTGACTAATCGGCTTTCAGTAAATATTTATCTCTTCAATGCAGATTTCCGAATAGTGTTTTGATGTACTAGTGGGGAATATCCTTGCACTTACCACTTTTAATGAATTCTGATAGCCAAAGCCATAGTAACATTTCTCTGCACTTCCATGCCAAAAACACCCATTGCTGGAATTGCACTTTGATTGAAAGCCTATTGATTCCTGACCACTCATAAGGTTCAACATAATGTTTTGTTTTTGTATTTTCTAATTCCAATTTTGCCTTTTAGAAATGGAGTATTTAAATGTAAGAATTATTTTCAACAATCATTACTTAGGGTACATTATATTTGTATAATGTTCTTCAGTACTTCCATTTTGTAAGTCAATTTACCTACATCGTTTTAGCTGCAAAGTATATATTTTTGTGTGCCTAATTTTCAAGGTAAAGAATGTTTAATATAACTGGGGAGGATCAAATATATACGGATTAAGTGTCATGAAGCTTGTGGCAAATTCTATAATGTAACTAGCTATTTTTGGTCTGCAAACATCAGAATTGTTCCTTTGAATGAACAAAGCTTCAGTATTCTTTGGAAGAACATAAAGAAAAATACTGAGTGGTTACAACTGTGCTCAGAATGTAGGAATTCAATGGCAGAACCTGCTGATTTCTACTCTGACATTACATGTGGTATTCAATCTATTTTGATTTCCCCTTCTCTTCTGGATAGCGTGAATGTAGTCACAATGTAATACCAGATATATTTGCATACTTTATGTGCAGAAGTGTTGCCAAGAATATAGATTTATTTCTCTTTGTCTCAGACAAAGAACAATCATAACAATCAACTAATTGTATGTGATTTTTTAGAGTGCTAACTGCTAATGGACATTTGTTCAAAAAGCAACCATGGGAGGTTAGAACTTGGCAAGACTTACTTTAGGAATAAGAATAGATTTTCGCAACAGTGAGTCGGGTTTTTTGTGTATATTTCTTTCCATTAAAAAGCTACAATGTACAATTAACATTCAAAAGACAACTAGTCCAGTCTTGTAAGGATTACTATAAGTTTTATGTTTTAATCTAATTGGAATTCTGTCTTTATTCACCGACTGAATATGGCTTCCATTGTTGACTGCATTTATATGCTATTATATATTTCAGCAGGTAGCATCAAAAATACCTACAGACAGGTAGCTGTTATTAGAATAGACGGAGCTAAACAGATTTATATATAGCTTTCAGAGCAATGATTCAGAAAAACCTGTAATTTATTCAGTTCCTGTACATGACGCTACGGTTTTTGTCTTGCTGCCTCTCGGCCTGTTTGCCGCGCTGCAGTCGGATCTCTGGCCTGTCTCCATTATAGTGAATGGGATCAGGGCGGACTGCTGGCAGCACACATGTGCAAACGTTAGTACAGATCCAGCAGGGGAACAGCCTGCTGGACAAGCCTAACACAAGTGTGAAAGAAGCCTAAGATTTATAAATCTATATATCAATCTGCTCAGCTTCTCCTGCTCTATAACATGCTGTTTGCACTTTGCATTTCATTTCATGGTTACAGGTTCTCTGAAATCTTGATTATTTGCTCCCCTCCGATATAGCCGCCCTAATGCATGCTACATTTCCCATCATGGCAGTGATTTTGAAGAAGCGCAGGGGTTGGAGTTTCATTACATGAAGGTCAGCAAGTGATTAATTATAGAAGTGCTCTCCCCTAATTCACAGTGCAATATGTATTGTATGTGATGTAGCCTATTTCCTGCCTCCTGCTTGTTTTAGGTTTCTCCCTCTAGGCACTTACAAGCAGGAGGCAGGGCAGAGCAGTGTGAGGCCGCATATTATAGAATACATTGGAGATTGTACACAACATACACAGATATTATAGACAGTAAGTTTGAATCAGGGGAGTTTTATAACAGCTTTCCTGGTCCCTTTGATAGGCCACAAATTATATCTTCAGCTGCATTCTATACATGGAGGAACATATAGTAGAGCAAAGACAAGCAGAGAAAGAGGTGAAATAACAGAAGAAGACAGGGTCTGAGAGCTGCTAGAAGAGATTTGATAGATGACGATGTAATCCTATTTTTTTTTAGGAAGTAAGTCACACAGTCTAGACCAGGGGTGGCCAACCCGTGGCTCTTTGCTTCTTCAAGAGCGGCTCTAGCTGTGGAGCCGGGAAGCAGTCAGGCCAGGTCACTCTCCACTCTCTCCTTGTCCTGATCGGGCACTTTTGCTACTTTGCAGCTCTAGCTCACTCTCCACTAGGTCCTGATGCACACACTGTGAGAACGTATGTGGAAATACGCACTATGACCTGATGCTGTGCTTGTCAGGTCACAGTGGAGAGCTTGTCAGACCTGCAGAGTAGCAGGAGCCCAGTGCCTGATCAGAAGAGGGAAGAGATTTTTTTTTAATTATAGAACTGAGCATCAGGGTCTGATCTAGGCATGGGAGGTTCTGATCTGAGCATGGGGGGGGGGGGTCCTGATCTGGGCAATGGGGGTCTGATCTGAGCATGGGGGGCTCCTGATCTGAGCATTGGGGGTCTGGTGGGGGAGATCTGAGCATGGGGGCAGATATGAACATGGGGGAAGATCTGAGCATGGGTTGGTCAGGTCTGAGCATGGGGGGTCAGCTCTGAGAAGGGGGAGATCTGAGCATGGGGGGAGATCTGAGCATTGGGGGGGAGATCTGAGCACTGAGGGTCTGACACTGGGAGTCTGAATTGTGTTGTCTGATCCGAGAATTGGGGGTCTGATTTGGAGGTCTGATGAGGTTTGGGGATCTTATTTAAGGTCAGATGAGGATTGGGGATCTGATTTAGGAGTCTGATCTGAGGTCTAATGAAAAATATATTTTTTTCTTTTTTTCTCTGCTAATGAAAAATAAGAAAATTATTTTTATTAGACCTCAGATCAGATGAAAAATATTTTTTGTCTGTTATTGTTCTTTGTTAAAACCTAGGTGCATCTTATAGGGCGAAAAATATGGTGACTCGTGTAAATGTATAGCTTGTGGCTCCTGGTAGTCATAGGTGTTTTTTGGGGGCTCTTTGTGTCTGTAAGGTTGGCCACCCCTGGTCTAGACTGTCCTCATTTCTAAACAGAAGACCAAGGACTGAATAGGTGGTCATACTGAGGGGAGGGGTTACTTGACGCAGCTTCCCATAATAGAAAGGATCAAATGTATGGATACTACTTAGCTGGAATGAAGCAAATAACACTGCAGGAATTTTGCTGAAGTTGATAGTATTACGGTATAGGTCCAAAAGAGTTTGCTGAAGTGTGTCTTTAAAGAAACATTAAAGGGGTTATGCCATGACTAATGTCAAAATGAAAATCAGACCATAAATTACATGACAATATTTTTCTAACAATGCTAGAATCATTCCTATATAGCACATTAATTCAGAGCTCCCATTGCTCTAATTTCTCTGCTAGATTCTCTTCAGGGTGACAGCTCAGGGGGCATGTGATCTCTCTGGGGCATGTCCTTTCTCAGGGCTCATGTCCTTTCTGCTACAACTCTCTCTCTATGTAACTGTCACTGTGTCTAACAGCAGACATGGCTGGTGACATTTGAAGGAAGGAACTTAGTATGTGTAATCATGTCTGTAGGCGGATGTGCACATTGTTCTACAGATTAAACACCAGGCAGAACCAATATAGTAGGGTTAAGAGAATATCTGATAACTGTAGCATTTTTGTAACTAAAAATTTATTACGAAAATAGCTAGTTTTTCATTCTGGATGCACAACCCGTTTAATGGATGCACAACCCGTGCAAAATGGATGCACAACCCGTTTAAGTGTACTTTCACAATTGCGTTAAACTTTTGCAGTATTGAGTTCCGTCCTAGGGGCTCAATACCGGAAAAGAACTGATCGGTTTTATCCTAATGCATTCTGAATGGAGAGCAATCCGTTCAGGATGCATCAGGATGTCATCAGTTCAGTCACTGTACGTTTTTTGGTCGGAGAAAATACCGCAGCATGCTGCGGTATTTTCTCCGTCCAAAATACAGGAACACTTGTCGGAATGCCGGATCTGGCATTATTTTCCATTGAAATGCATTAATGACGGATCTGGCCCCAAGTGTACTGGAAAAACGGATTCAGTTTTGCAGTCTGCACATGCGCAGACCTTTAAAATGTGAAAAAGATAAATACAGGATCCGTTTTTCCAGATGACAACCAGAGAGAGGGATCCAGTATTGCAATGCATTTGTGCGACGGATCCGCATCCAGATCCATCTACAAATGGTATCCATTGCTGGAATCCAACAACTCAAGTGTGAAAGTGCGCTAAAGATAAAAATAGCACGAGAAATGAAAAAAGAATCCTCCCTGAATATTTTCCTTTCGTTTCATGCTATCCTGTCCCCACCTCTACGCCCACTTTCTGCCATCTTTCAAAGGGTCTAGAAGAAATTAACTACTGTGAAAGATATCTACAAGACGATTTCAGGGACAAGCAGAAACTCCTACTGCCTGACAAATGATGTGGACACGTTTCTTTTCTGTTTACTTTTATCATTGATTTCTCGGTGTGTTCTCCATTCAATAGATCAGAAAATAAATGGCACTTCTCACACAATAGTTAAAATTTTTGACTAAGATACCGCAAACCAAATTAATAGGAATTGTCAAGTAAAGAAAATATAGGAAATATAAGAATAACACAATAAATGTTTATAAGATTCATATTACATTGTGCAGTACATTGCTGTATATTTGCTGGCTGTTATTCTATCTCTTATTCTTTCTGAATGGACTAAAGGTAGTGTGCCCACAATGACCATAAGGTCTGGTTGCACGTTACTGCTAATAGGAATTAGGAATTGCAGAAATAAATATAAATACACAATTTTAACTGAAATATTACACTGATTTATTAATGCCTTACATTTGTGTGTGTGTGTGTATATATATATATATATATATATATATATATATATATAATAATTATTTTTGTATATCTTAGATCAGGGATGTCAAACTTCTGGCCCTCCAGCTGTTGCAAAACTACGACTCCCAGCATGCCCTGATAGCTGTAGGCTGTCTGAGCATGATGGAAGTTGTAGTTTTGCAACAGCTGGAGGGCCAGGAGTTTGACATATATGTCTTAGATCTATTTACCTACTTGGTGGTTACGATTGGAAATTATTGGACAGCTTTTAGGTTAGGTCTACACGACGACATTTGTCGTGCAACATTTTGTCGCACCAATGTCGCGTGACAATTTTTATAATGGTAGTCTATGGTGTTGCACTTAAGATGAATTTTTCTGTGAATGTCGCAGTCGCAGCATGTCACATGTCGCAGTGCGACACCATAGACTACTATTATAAAAATTGTCGCACGACATTAATGTCGCACGACACATGTTGCAGTGTAGTTGTGCCCTATGTGTCGCGCGACAATAAGTTGCGCGACAACTCGTGTAGAACTAGCCTTATTCATTTGGGATACTATATTGGGGTATACTCATACCATGTCCATGTCTCATTGCTATAGCAGCAGTGTTAGTAGATTCATAGTGGCTGAATAACTACCAGTACTTTTTAATCCTGCTCTGAATATATGAGCTGTGTAATTCATGGCATAAACGTGATTAGCAGGAGACATTCATGTTACTCAATTGTTATTATTGCTGAAAGCAGGCATAGTAGTAATGAGATCTAATAGCACACATTATTGAGCGCTAGTATGCAGATGCATTACACTTGTCATTATAGGTACTGCTGTTGTGTTATTCATTACTGGCATGTATAGTCAACTCTGTATTTGCTCATTGATTTCTCCTGTCCTGTCTTCCTATAAATCGCTAAGTTATTAATTAGTGCTTAGGACCAGAATTATATTAGCCACAAATACTAGTGTTTTTCCATAGTAAGATTTGGCAATGCCAATGGTAGCCAGTTTGCAGAATCTGAAATGATGAAGACCCAAACAACCCCAGTCCATATGCCCTATGAAAGCACATAGATCTTACAGAATGTCATAGCAGAAAGTAACCATACAGAGCAGCTCATGGTCTGGTGAGCTTGACACAACCTTGTATTACATGACTGGACTTTCACTTGGATGGCCGGCATGCAATACCCCATTTCTCTTTAAACAAGGAGCTATCTTTATGAGATAACCCTTATGGTTTTTCACTTTCAGATAGTTATACTAGCTGTGAGCACAAAGCAGAGATATGATCAGATATGGAGTAATTCGTACATAGTGGTAAATGTATCTGAACACAAGTAGAAATGCAGAACCTCTTGAATTCAAATAAAAATATACACATACGGAAATATGGTTACAGGCATGATCTATGCTTATATATATGTATATGTTAAATTCATCTCCATGATCACCAGCAGTAAAGAGTATCAAATTAAGGTTTTAGGGTCTCTGCCATAGGTAACTCCTGTAACTCCAGAATTGATCGAATGTGAGGAGTAGGAGAAGCTTAGCCATTATCTGAAAATGGGTTCTTGGGACAAAATAAAACCAAATAATAGTTTGGTGTTAAAAGTTTCAGGCCATGTAATGTATCCATCTTCACTTTAAGAATATTATTTTTAAGCAGGTTATTTTAATTTTTTTCCTCAAGGTCACTTCAGAAACCAGAATTTCAAGGCAAGCTGTTACAAGCTAAAAACCTTCAGAGATGTCAGCAATCACTCTTTCATAGAAAGAATGATTACCCCCAGGCCTTAAGTCCAATGTAAGACTTATTTATCCTGTTGCCTATTAGTCTTCCAGTGTGAACAGCCCCAGCACACCTGCCATGTACAACCCATGTACCATCCAGGCAATAAATACTATATTAATGATTTTTCTAGAAACCGTTTTTTTTCCCCTCAAAGCAGAAAGTTGATATAATTATTTTAATGGAACAGTTCAATTGCCTTCAAATGAATCCTTCATAAATCATTACTTTCTATTTCCGTAAAAAGTTGAATTCTATTTCCAAATTAATTTGCAATTCATGGGGTGAAATGCTGAATTCATTATGCACAAAACATGTCCTCATTAACGGTGAAACGCAGTAGTGTATTACAGCGTGTAACTTTTTAAACAACTAAGACTCTAAAAAGGGTTGTCCACTTTAGAAAATGTATTTAGTAGGGAAAGTGTTGCACCAATGATCTGCAAATTAGGGGTCCTAGTTCCTAGAAATCATTTTTTATGAGGCTATCACTTACTGTCATATTGAATCCTACTCCCCAATGAAAATGTCCTTAAAATTAGTTGATAAACTATCATTAATGCTCTGTTGCAGTTCTAGTGTAGGACAAGTGCTATTAAAGAGTTCTTCTAGCTTGGATTTATAAAATAGGGGAAGCAGCTAGATAAATTACAGTCTTGATTTAAAGTGACACACAATAGAAACATTACACTGCATTGTACTGTATTTTTTCTCCTGTTGGGAGTGATGAAAGGTTGATAGGGTCAGAATGGTTACAAACGCAATAGCTGTTCTGTGCTTCTCTATTAAGTTCAGCTGCTGGAAAAAGTATATGACATATATAACACAATGATCTGTAATGTTAACCGGTATAGGTGCAGTAGAGAAGTCAACACATTGTACACGAAACAACAGAATATATGTTGTGTAGATATCTATCTATCTATATCTATCTATCTATCTATATATATATATATATATATATATACACACAATAGATCATATAACACATATAAGATGGTGAAAGTGAGACATTATACCATTTCATGAAAAAATTTACTCATTTAGAACTTTATAGCAACAAATCTCAAAAACACAGGGGGAGATTTATCAAAACTGTTGTAAAGCAAAGCTAGCTTAGTTGCCCATAGGAGCTCTGAAAAATGAAAGGTGGAATCTGATTGGGTGATATGGGCAACTAGGCTAGTTTTACACCAGATTGATAAATCTCCCCCACAGTCTTCAACCCCTTAATGACCAGCCTGTTGTAGGCATTACTGACCAAGCGTTTTTCTTTGTTTTTTTCATCATCGCCTTCCAAGAGCTTAAACTTTTTAATTTTTCTGTCTATATAGCTGTATGAGGGCTTGTTTTTTTGCATGACAAGTTGTAGTTTTTAATGGCCCCATTTTAGAGCTCACATAACTTTCTGATTAACTCTTTCTGGGAGGGACATGGAAAAAACGGCAAAACTGTCGCTAAGTTTTTACGTTATAAATTTTACAGCGTTAATTTTTCTGTATATATAACATGCCGTATTTTCCGGCATATAAGATGACTAGGCGTAAAAGACGACCCCCAACTTTTCCAGTTAAAATATAGGGTTTGGGCTATACTCGCCGTATAAGACTACCCCTCTTTCAACACACAACAAATAAAATTTTTATAAACATTTGATTTCAATATGTAATTTTAATTCAAATGCTTATGACATGCAGACACTTAGCAGGGAAACTGTCACTTATAAACATAAGGCTGTTAGTCATCAAACATGTAAACATAAAACAGTGCAAGTAGATTAAACTTTTCCTAATTCACTCTAAAGCTGAAAGTAAGGATATGACAATAAACCCATGGGAGCTGCCATGCTATTTGTTTTCTAAGCTGTCAACCAAACTGGAACTGATGATGATAGGAAGAAGATAAACAATAGAGAGAGAGCAAGTGCTGGGCAAGTCCCTGGCAAGTCAGCAAGTCCCGGGCAAGTCCCTGGCGAGTCAGCCCATCATAACTGCAAGCTATTTTTACAGGTTTTGCTGACGTGACAGTTTCCCTTTAAAAACATTCAAAATCCTCCTGTTCGTCATCTATCATAAGTACATCAATGACAGTCATCATATGGATCTAATTCCGTATCAGATGGTGTAGTCTCAGCTTTGGCTTCCTCTTCATTTTGCCACAAGTAGTCGTCCTCCATACCATCTAATGAACCAAAGATAAGATGCACACCAAACTTCATTAGAGATCCGCCGTTCCAACATTAGAATTGGCTGAAGTGCAGATGCCCCTGCCTTTCCTCAAAATCGCCAATCCCACCCAGTATACAAGAACCAGCCAATCACGGCAAGCCATGTACCAGTATTTTCTGTGCACACTGCATACAAAGCCTGATTAAATTGGGTGGGTCAGCTCTCCCTAGCTGCCCAGCCCTCCCTGTCTCCAAGACGATCCGAGCAGTAGAACGCAATGTGATACTGCCGGCATGAGAAAACCACTGAGAGCAGGGAGAGGGGGCTGCTTCAGGAGCGGCTGGCCGGGATGCAGCGCACGGTGGCTCAGTTAGAGGGCGCCTGTCCCTGAAGCTGGAGAAGGACAGCTTCTTCAGTCCAGCTTGGAAGTAAGTTTCAGCACGCCATATAGCAGCTTATAAGACAACACCCGGCGTATAAGATGACCCCCGACTTTTCAGAAGATTTTCATGTGTTAAAAAGTAATCTTATACGATTATAGCAATACCAAATACATAATGTTTTTTCTGTTTTATTTCTTGTGTGCAATAAACCCTTTTTTTTAAAAGGAAGAAAATCTTTTTGCATCGCCATTCCCAAGACCCATAATTTTTTTATTTTCCTTTCTATGGAGTTGTGTGAGGGCTTTATATTTGTAGGATGACTTAGCATTTTTTTTTTATCACTTGTTATTGCGTTTTTTTGGGTGTCAACTTAGAATATGTTAGCAATTCTGTCATTTTTATTATTATTTATTTTATGGCATTCAATGTAGGGGATAAATTACATGCTATTTATGTAGTGTGGGTCATTACGAAGTCGACTATACCAAACATATGGAGGATAATTTTTTACTTGAATGTTTTTTATTTAATAAAAGTTGTTTTTTTTACCACTTAATATTCTCACAAGTGGACTATAACAGGCAATCTTATCATTGCTTTTAAAATACAATGCACTATCCCTATAGTGCATTGCATTTTAATGTCAGTGCTATACTTACATTGACCAACAGGCTGTGCCCAAGAGGCACAGCGTGCTGGAAAATACCCCAGACCCCAGCCAACCTTTATACCCAATTTTATTTTGAGGACCATCTTTCTGAAATTGTTTCACAATTTTAGATATATTTTTTCGCAGATTGGTGAACCTTTGCCCATTTTTGTTTCTGAGAGATTTTGCGTCTCTAACATGCTCTTTTTATACCCAGCCAAGTGGCTTAGTAGTAAATTGCTCCTCCAGCTGTTTCTTATTAGTACCTCTTAATTTCCCAGCCTTTTGTTGTAGCTGTCCCAGGTTTATTGAGATGTGTTGCTGCCATCAAGTTCTAACTGAGTTCATATTTTTTTCATGAAATTATAAAATGTCTCACTTTCAACATGTAATGTGTTTTATATTCTGTTGTGAATAACATATGTGTATATAAGATTTGCAAATCATTGTATTTTTTTTAATTTATATTTTACACAGCACCCCAACTTTTTTGGAATGTGGGTTGTATATATATTATATATGTACAACACACAAATATATATATAAACTCTCACACACACATATAGTATTTAAACCAATCTCACTGAAACACAGTAGAGTTAGAGGATTCCTAAATTAGTAAGCCTAGCATTAACTTCAATCATTACTGGGCACACAGTCAAGTGCAAATAAGGACATGTTTGACTGACCTACAGAGACAATTAACTAGCATAACTATGCTGCTGTTGCTCCATCTGCTGGCCAGAAAGAGTTAATACATTTAAACAATATTTACTTTCTGTAAGAGATGCAGCTTCAAGCAACAGTCATTCAAAGCTCTATTAATTTACATACACTTAATGAAATGCAATTTTTGAAAATGTAACTTTTTTAAACCTAGGTGGGAAAATTATTGGATTTGCTGGTAAGACTTAAGAATATCATTTTCATGCCTATTAACTTCTTTATTTAATGAGCCTTTTTTTTATAATTCACTTTCTTTGAATTTTTGCCATTTTAAAAATAGAAAGAAGAATTGGCCAGGGTCATGCCCCTGGTGGAGCAAGACTACATCACTGTTATTATGCTTGGCATGTAATGGGAGAGTAGTGATTCTTAATTCTAATAATGGCACTTTTAAGAGGGGAGTATCAGAAAGTAATTCAATGAAATCATTAGTCCATAAAAAATTGTCCTATCTCATTAAACATAAACTAAGGATGCACGCAGTATTCCAACAGCGTTAGTTAACTATCATTGCCTTGGAATGATCTAGAAATACACATTTGTAATAGAGCAGATGTCCTGCAGCATTGAAAGCTAAATATAAGATGAATCACATGATTGTTGTATAATTTTCTTAACCATATGTATTATTATTGTATATCACTAACTTTTCTAACCTTTTCAAGCCTTGGATAAGATTTACATAAATACCATATTTGCCTATAAGTGTAATTAAATGTGTATCTACTCTTCAGTTCCTGCTGATGCACTGTCAACAGCTAGAATAGAGTGATGGACATACAGTCTGCTTCATTTTGCGGGTTGTATGTAAAGATGAGCGAATTTATAAAAAATTCAATTTTCTTGCATCACTGAAGTTCAAAAAGAAATTTGATATGTTGCAAATTACTTCATCATGAATCTCATTCCATTTTATCTCGCCTCCCCCCATCATTAAACCCCTCAGATGCTACGTTCAATGCTGATCGCAGCATCTGACAGTCACATTGTGAAGCCTTTCAGGGATTAATCAAGGATTAAAAACTAAAAAATACATACTCATATGCAGAGGCTGTCACAGCCATCTTGGTTTAAGAAAACGCGCCAAATCTTGCTCGCATTGACGGGATAATGTCACCACACCCGGCCAACGTACGAGATTTGCCGTCTTTTCTTTAATCATGATGGCCACAATGGCCTCTCCACAAGAAAATGAATTAGGTAAGTATGTATGTTTTAGTTTTTTCCAACATTTCTGGAAAAATTGAGTCGTTACCACGAAGTGGAATGAAATTTGGCTTCATGACAAATCAAAATTTTCCTGAAATTTGGATTAAAGTCCACTTAATTTACTTTGATTCGCTCTACACTAGTAAGGGTAAGGACAGCTACACATGAGATACTTATAGTAAGTAAAGAAGAACGCTAGTATGAACTTCTATGTTTTACAGTATTTTTTATAATAAAATGTAAAGTAAGGATTACGAAGGCTATCTTTCAATACTAAGTAAACCTTACCATTAGTATGTAATGGTAAATAACTATATACATACTAATCTATTTTCTTTCCACAACATTGCCCAGACATTGCCCATCCACTGTTGTTTCCCTGAAACCCAAGTTTTTATCAATTTTACAGTTATGTACTACAGGAGCTATAAGTGCAACACTAGTGGTAGTTCATTTACATTTGCATATTGTGTTAGCTATTGTTATATAGTGTTAGCCATAAACACTCACAAAATGTAATCTGAAATGTGCTGTCAATGTTTTCCCATCTAAAAATTTAATTATGTGTTTCTTCTAGAAGATTGACAGCACTATCAGTATAGATTTCGTCTCACTTAAGACCTTATGCCTAGAGATGGGAGAATTTATTCCACATACATCAATTTCAATATGATTTTTCCAAAAGATTCTAATTTAGGCGACTAGACTCTTATGTGATTCGTCACATGCAAATCACTCAAAATGATCTTGCGTGATTTTACAGATCTACTTGATTTTACAGACAGAAAAGAAACCATCTGCCACCTAAATGGGATAATTCGAAAATATAAAAATACAACAGTCTATTATTAAACAGGCTGTCACCATCAGTTTATCCATAGCTATATATGTTGCTGTCACTTTGACATTACATATGGTGTCTTGGTATTAAAGAGCTTGAAAGGGGTTGGATACAGTCCTGGGAGACCCCAGAGTCTCATATATATATATATATATATATATATATGGGGCACTTTTCATTCTGGTGAAATGTAATTGGACTAACTCAAATCTGAGAGCCGATTTAACCAAATTGCATCCAAAACTATTTTTTGGGAAATTCGCTCATCTCCACTTGTGCCCTAATGGGGGCACAAAGTGCTCTCTTCTAAATAAAAATATAGATGTACCAGAGTCTTTTCTAGGAGTTCTTTCACCAAAGGCAAAATTTAATTTCCATTACTTTAATCTGTTATCTGAAAACTATGGCAGAGGCAGAATTACTTGTTGGAAACCTGAGGCCACTCACCCTAGTTATGTCCCTGAGCTGTACTATTAACAACATGTGAAGGCTAGGGCCTATAATGCAGTTCCACACCTCTCATTTGATATTTTCCTGATAATTATAGAATTTGTATATTAAAGATGGTACAGGAGTCTATAGTAATGATTATCTGATCTCGATATGGATGGCACGTTGATAGAGAAAAAAAAAAGTCTTATGTATCAAGAGCAAACTTCAGTAGACAATACCGTTATTACAGATATTTTATGTGTTGCAATTGTGTTTATTTTATTGTGAAGTTCTGAAAAAGAAAAAGTGATGTCAGATGTTTCCCTCTTATGTAATCCTATGCATCATTGTCTTTTGCAAAAACTGTAACATTAAAGGGGTTGTACTATGAACATATTCACATCTTTCAAACCAGCACCTGAATCTCAATACTTTTGTAATTGCATGTAACCATTCGCTGAAATCTATCCTTATAGTGCCACTTGTTGTTTGCCGTTTTTCTAATTAGTCTGCCCAGCTATTTGAAGTTGACGTACATGGTCAGTTCCATTCTTCAACTGCCACCAGCTGCAGCATAAAGGACACAATTCTGAGAAAGTGCGTGCCTCCTGAGATGCCAGCTTGAAATAAATCTAGCAGAACAATTGTAGCAATCAATTGGCAGATATCTGGATCCATGTGAGGTATAGGGCTGGTTGTACGTTTGTTAGAAAGAGACTGTTGTATACTATATGATGTCACTTTTTTTTTTCATTACTCATAGGGATAATCTATTTAAGCAAACTAAGCAAATGTTCCAAAATTATACCATTTCATTTTATTTTAAGAAGTTTGATTATGACTTAATTTACTGTGTTACTAATAAACACACTAATTAACATTTCCTACAGGTGCACAGACCAGTGTTCTCCAATCTCCATCTTACAAGATCATTGTACCATGCATGTCGTTCATAAACTTATAGTTCAGAAAAAGACCAGAGGTCGAAATGGAGTCCAGTATCTGCACAGGTAGAGACTTGGTAGGGCATATTTAATTAAAGGGTTTGTTCAGGTTCAGAGCTGAACCCAGACATATCCTCTTCTTCACCTAGGCAGCCCTCCTAATATGAGCATCGGAGCATGCTCTCCCTTACCCTGAGCTGAACATCGCAGGGCAAGGGTTATTTCATTAGATCCGGTGACTTATCGGGTCTCTGCTAGGCGGAGGCTTCCTCCTAGAAGTGTTGCCGGTGATGTCACTGGCACTGATGGGTGGGCTTCAGCGCTGACCTAACCATTTATTCCCAATGGTTGCCTGCATACGGCAATCATCACTTCTGTGAAAGAATGATAGTAACTGTGACCGTTCATCTCCATGCAGATTCTTGGTGTACCTACCATAAAGGTGGCACAGGCGGCTGCTCTTTCAGTGTGCTTATGTCCTTTCAGTAATGCACAAACGTTTCAGGACAGATATTTACATTAGTGATGGATATAATACTGGATTAGCACAAAAGCATTGCCATACATTACCCTGCAGTACACTATAAAAGACTTTCCTCTTCCGTGTATGCTTATTTAAAACATCTGATTTACACACCTGTATTTTCTATTTTAATGTGCAAGATGCGATATGTCTTCCTTGGTTGCCTGTTTAACAGATGCAATTAAATTGGGGAACATGAATGAATTTGATCATCCTGTGCTTTGTATGTTGAACTACAGTATAAGACTTCCCAGAATTCATGGCTACTTGATAGCTTGAATTATGAAGGGATAGTTAAAAATCATATATGTTACATTATTATTCCTTTTCTGTACTATTTATAGGGCAATATTTAGTAAAATTTACCATGAATGAAATAAGAAATGTCTTTCTACTGCGATTGCTGATATTTATTTTAGCCATAGTGATGCATTCTACCACGTTGATAGATTAAATATTGTATGAATAAAACCAATGTGTACCTTTGGTTTGGAGATACCTTGACTTAAATATACTTTTAAAGAAGTTGCCTAGTTTAAGTTGCAAATATTATATTAGGGGATTGAAGGGGTTGTCCTATGACCTATTCCTGTATTCTTTTATAGCCGGTTAATCAGACAGGTTATATAAGTAATTAAACTAACGGTATGACCTCTAAGACGAGAAGCAGTGACTATTAGCTGAAGATCAAGATGATCAAGCGCAATTCCTTTCCATAGACTCAAATGAGGACATCAAGAATACTCATCACACTCATTTACCACTTGCTTGTTTCTTGTGGTAGCTTGTACTATTGACTTCAAAATTCATTCTATGGCTGTTTAAGGGCCACTGAGGAAACCTATGGGTAATTTATGTTCTTTTCTGCCTAGGTAGCTCCAAACTAGGGGTAGAAATTAACAAACATATTTCAAACTGTATGATGATTTTGCTGTTTTCTTTAACATCCTATACTATGCTTTGATTTGAATAATTAAGAACTCCTGTATGACAAAGAAAAAAAATGACTCTACAGCACATGTCATACTCAATGTACATGAAGTTAGTCCATTTCACATTTACAGTTTCTGTAAATCATTGTTTTCCAATCATTGTTGCTGCATCTGAAATGAGGAAAATAACTTTCAATTGATTGCCAGCAACACAATTGTGTGTAACCCCTTTCGTACTGACTCCTGCAGAGCCTTATTGCCCATTTAGCCCTTGGTGACAGTCTATGTGCTTAGAGAGCAGGGATGAACGTACAGTAGATGCTTCTCAACTGCAGAAGTGTGATATTGAGGATTCCAGGTGGATTTGATGCTCATCCCTGATGCAAAGCTGTCTAGAGGTCACAAAGTGGCTCCAATGGGTTAAATAACTCTTATGTAAATATAAAATAAATACTGTGTAAATATTGATAATAATACATTTCAGCATGCAACTTATTGAATTGAACATAAATATATATAATATATATAGAGATATATATTTAAGGTATTTCAGCATATAAAGGAAATAAGACTGCCATACATAATAGAAATTTACAATAACCAAACATGTAAATATAGAGTATGTAAAAATAATTTTGCCATTATTTCTGACATAGAATAAAGTTTTTTTTTTCTTTTGGATATTGTGTTTGTTTTTTCACTATGGAGATTATTTGACTGCAAAAGCCATGTTGATAAATTATACCCAATGTCTACATTTTCAGATCATAATTACTGCTACAGTTGCTGTATGGCCTTTTCAGCCCTTGACCCCAATAGTATTGATTGTCTGCCCTGATATGGAATCTGAGTGAGAATAAACCACTTATTACTGTACATAATTTTGGAGATAACCTGAAACTGAAGCGGACTTGTGACCAAGAATGAGTCCCTGTCAAATACTGATTGATGGAGAAGTTTGTTTTCAAAAGATTTATTTATTTTTTGCTTTGCTTGACAGGGCCAGGCAGTGGTAAAGCAACTAGGGACAGGCTGGCCACAGAATGAGTGGTGCTCATTTTTGCATAGTACGAAAAAATATCATAACTCAGGAAAAGAGACTGAAATCAACCAAAGGGAAAAAAAAAATGTTTTAATCAGGTGAACCACAGCTACAGTTGTGTTCAAAATAATAGCAGTCATACATCACAAACCTGATCAATCACTGTTTTTGGTAGAAATTATATTTCTACATGACAACTAATTTACTAGCAGGTGTAGTAGAGTAATAGAAATCCAACAGACCAAAAAGTCATGACATGCATGCTGCTGATTCTGTGTAATTGAATCACTAATTGAAAGGGGCATGTTAAAAAAAAAAATGCAGTGTGGAGTTCATTAGTGAGGTCATTCATTCTTTGAAAAACTCTTGCCAATTATTGCCCTTGTTTAAGGCATGAAGGCAGCAAATGTTGTACATACTGGTTACAGTGCATTTCTCTTTGAAATTCTATGGAAAAATGGGTCGTTACAGACATTGTTCAGAAGAACAGCGTACCTTTATTAAAAATTTGATTGGAGAGGGGAAAACATATAAAGAAGTGCAGAAAATGATAGGCTGCTCAGCTAAAATTATTGCAAATGCTTTAAAATGGCAACCAATACCTGAAAGACATGGAAGAAAGCAAAAAACTACTATTCAAATGGATAGAAGAACAGACAAAATGGCAAAGACTCGGTCAACAATCAGCTCCAGGAAGATCAAAGAAGATCTAAAATTACCTGTGATTACTGTTACAATTAAAAGACGCCTATGTGAAGCCAAGCTATCTGCAAGAAGCCCCCGCAAAGTCCCACTGTTGAAAAAAAGACATGTGCCGAAGAGGTTACAATTTGCTAAAGAGCACATTGACTGGCCTAAAGAGAAATGGTGCAACATCTTGTGGACTGATGAAAGTAAGATTGTTCTTTTTGGGTCTAGTGGATGGAGACAGTTTGTCAGACGACCCCCAAACACTAAAATCAAGCCACAGTACACTGTGAAGACAGTGAAGCATGGTGGCACAAGCATCATGATATGGAAATGTTTATCATACTATGGTATTGGGCCTATTTAGCGCATACTAGGGATCATGGATCAGTTTGAATATATCAGAATACTTGAAGAGGTCATGCTGCCTTATGCTGAAGAGGAAATGCCCTTGAAATGGGTGTTCCAACAAGACAACGACCCCAAACACACCATTAACGTGCATCATCTTGGTTCCAAACCAACAAGATTGATGTTATGGAGTGGCCAGCCCAATCCCCGGATCTTAATCCAATAGAAAACTTGTGGGGTGACATTAAAAATGCAGTTTCTGAGGCAAAACCAAGAAATAGAGAAGAACTGTGGAATGTAGTCCAATCACCCTGGGCTGGAATACCTGTTCACAGGTGCCAGAAGTTGGTTGACTCCATGCAACACAGATGTACAGTAGTTCTCAGAAACAGTGGTTATACAACTAAATATTAGTTAAGAGATTCAAAGGAAAGCAAAACCTTCAAACCTTTTTTCAGTTTATATAGTGAATGTTTGAGTTTGTAAAGAAGAATACAAACACTGCAATTTTTTTGAACAGTCTAATAATTACTTTTCTTCCAAAAAATTTGAGGAACAACACAAATTTGAAATATTTTTCTTCATGTTTTCATTTGGAATAGAAGTGTTCCCAATGCATTTGTGTGTATGGAAATAAAAGCTATTAGAAGGATTTTTAGCTTTATTCACTTTTTTAAACACACTGCTATTATTTTGAACACAATTGTATGTGTCTATGCATACAACAGTTCGGTAGGGAGGTCACTGGTGACAGATTCCCTTGTGCTATTAGCAAAGTTTATGCTCAGTTTAAAGGGGTTTTCGATATTTATTCTTTCATGCCCCCCTTGATTACAGTAACAACTTTTTCATTGCTACATGTTGCTTATTTAGACCAGCGCTGCACTAGTGGTCTTTATGTGGTCCTTGCACTTCCAGGATTACAACCCACAGCGCATGCATGAGAATGCATCTCTCGCCATAGTGCTAGTGAGAGAGTCATTCTCACGCTAGTGCTGGGGGTTATAACCAGGCAAGGATCACGTGCACAATGTACAGCACATGATCCCAGAATGTCAAGGAGCATATAAAGACCAAGAGAGTAGGGCTGGTACAGTAAGCAACATTTAATAAGTAGCAATGATTTTTTTTTTTTACTGTAATTAGGTGGAGAAAAAATAAAAAATAAATAAAAATAAATACATATATAAATATATATTATATATATATATATATATACACATATATATATATATATATATATATATATATATATATATATATATAGGATAACCCTTTTAAAAGTGGCTATATATGGAAGTTGTCTAAAAAGGAAATTACATAAACTAAAGGAGAAATACTGTTTTTCAAAACATCCAAATACTACTTTTTATTCTCCAGAAATAAAAGATATGAGTTTAATTAATATGACCCAACATTTCCTACTCAATCCAATATTAATAAAGAATATAAAAAAAATCTGTCTAGTTGAAATATATGTTTGCTATAGCCATGAATAAAGGCCTTATGCTTTGCTGGTGTGGATGTACTATTGTAGTGGACATTGCATTGTCCAATCTAGAGATTCAAAGAGAATACCAATATTTTTCATGCTGGGTTTTGATTTTGATCACAAGTAATAATTATATTTTTAATGTAGCCAAATAAAAGGTAAGGTTTTTTAACCTAATTTTACAAATATTTCTAAGATTAAATTCATTTCACATTCAGGGATTACATTTAGCAGGACAATTTGCCAGGAACGGTATGGCCACATATGAAAATATATGCTTATATAGTGTAGTTTCATATATAGTTATATTAAAAATAATACATATAAAGTATATAATATTTGGTGTAACCAACCTTTGCCTTTAAATCAGCATCAATTCTTGTAGGTACACTTGCACATAGTTTTTTTTTAAGGAACTCAGAACAGAGGTTGTTTCAAACATGTTGGAGAACTAACCACAAATCTTCTGTGGGTATAGGCTTGCTCAAATCCCCTTCAGGTAATAACAGCCAGATCCAATGTTGTCCAATGTTGTTGATATCAAGGCTCTGTAGGGGCTGAGGATAGTTGGGTCATTGTCCCGCTGCAGAATACATTTGGAGCCAATCAGCCACAACTGATGGTATTGCATGATGGATATGTATCTGACTGTACTTCTCAATATTGAGGACAGCATTAATCCTAACCAAACTCACTTAATGCCCAACTCAATTTGCTTGAAATCCAGCCCCAAACTTGCAAGTAGCCTCCACCATGCTTCACTGTTGCCTGCAGACACTCATTATTGTATAGCTCTCAGGCCTTCAGCAAACTGCCTTCTGTTAAAGGCAAATATTTAAAATTTTGAAAGCACCTGCTGGCATTTTTTTACTCCCCAGTTCCTATGTTTTTGTGCATAGTTGAGTCACTTGGCCTTGTTTTCATGTCAAAAGTATTGGTTTTGGCTGCAATTCTAAGTGGTCTAATTGTTTTTTGGCAGTTCTGAGCTGATGGCACTGCTGGACATTTTTTTTAATTATGAAGGATGTAAGAATGACGTATATTTCATCTGCTGCACTAAGTTTTCAGCAAAGGGAGTTGGAGATGTGGTCAGGAATAGTGGTGTCCCTTTGGCAAACTTCCCCCCTTCTTAGACAGACCTGCCAAGGGAAACAAAGGCAGGTATTATCCATAGTGCAATATAATCAGGAAGGTGTCTGATTAACTCCAAATGTATTCTCCAGCAGGATAATGACCCAAGCAACTCCAAAAGTACAGCCAAAGCGAACATAGAGTCCTAGAGGTGATGATATGGCCCCCTCAGAGCCCCGAACTCGATATCATTAAGTCATTCTACATGAAGAGACAACATGATTTGAGCAATTCTACACCCACATAAGATATATATAATTAGTTCTCCAAGATGTTTGGAACAATGTTCTTGCCAAATTCCTTTGAAAACAGTGGGCAAGTGTACCTAGAGGAATTGATGCTGTTTTGTAGGAAAAGAGTGGTCACACCAAATATTGATTTGGTTTAAATTTCTCTCTTGTTCTTTAACTCTGTGTTTTGTTAGCTGATAAAAAAATAAAGTATTAAGACTTCTATTTTTGAAAGCTTTCTGACTTTCCAGCAATAATGAAAGTGATACATTTTACCATTTATAGGGGTTGTCTGGGTTCAGGGCTTCACCCGGAAAATTCCGCCTAGCAGGGGCCTCGGTGATGTAACTGGTAGTGTTGATCGAGTACCAAAGTGCTCGGGTGCTTGAATAGAACACTTTGGGATGCTCAGAGCACCCGAGCAGAATGGAAGTCAATGGGAGAACCCGAGCATTAAACCAGGCACCCCGTGCTCTGAAGAGGGGAGGGTGCCTGGTTCATAGGAAAAGGTCAGAAATTGATGGAAACACCACTGAAATGGTTCTGTAACAGCATGGGGAGGATGTCTGGATGTATCTTGGAGTCCAAGGTCGCTGCTGGGAATGATGTTGTCCGAGTAGTATGCCACTTTTACAGACTGACAATAATATGCACCAAACCCAAGATAAAATCGATTTTAGAGGAAAAATTGTTAGCAAACATTCTTTCCTATATATTTACTTGTATATAAAGTGCAAGTGTTGCCAAAAATTACAAGGAAGAGGCACTCCGATACAACCTGTATATCACATAAAGGAGGGCCTCATTGACATTGAGGTACAATTGTTCAGGTAGTGGGACTCCTTCACTCATAAAGCCTATGCACTAAGTGAAAGGGCTGCCAAAAATTACAAGGAACTGGCACTCCAATACACCCATTATTACACATAAAGGAGGGCATCATACACACCCTTGAAAAATTGATTGATGGCCTGCTGGAGACCCTCCAAAACATTAGGAGAAAGGACCTGCTGGTAACCCTCCAAAACAGGGACGAGGGCCTGCAGATGATTAGACCATCTAAAACATTAGGGGTGATTGTCTGCTGCTGAGCTGACCATCAAAAAAATTAGGGCTGAGGGTCTGCTGCTGAGCTGACCATCTAAGGCTACTTTCACACCTGCATTCAGTGCGGATCCAACTTGTATCTGAATAAACGGATCCACACTGATAATGCAAGTGCTTGTATCCGTTCAAAACGGATCCGTTTGCATTAGAAGGTCGGATCAGCAGCAGACCCTCACCACAAGGTTCACCCAGTGTGCGTCAGGGAAATGTAGCGTCCCTGGCCAAAAGCACGTGTCCATGTGTCAGTAGTTAAGTGGAGACCTTCCCAATAACTGTATTGGTCAGGGCACGGATGATGTTACGGGACACATGCTGGTGTAAGGCGGGGATGGCACATGGGGAAAAATAGTGGTGACTTGGGACTGAGTAATGAGGCACAGCCGCCACCATCAGGCTGCGGAAAGCCTCAGTGTCCACAATCCTAAATGGCAACATTTTCAGGGCCAGCAATTTGGAAAGGTGCGCATTTAGTGCTATGGCGTGTGGGTGGGTGGCTGGGTATTTGCGCTTTCGTTCAAAAGCCTGGGGTATGGACATCTGCATGCTGAGCTGGGAAACAGAAGTGGATGTGCTAGCTGATGGTGCTTGCAAAGGTCCAGGTGCAGGGTGGGAGGCATCCGGGCCTGCGTCTTGGACAGGGGATTGGCTAGCACGTAACACAGGTGAAGAGGAGACAGTGGTGTGACCTGCAGACACTGATTGTGGACCCATGCATTCAGCCCACCTATTTGGGTGCTTTGATTCCATGCGGCGGATTATGCTGGTGGTGAGGTTGCTAGTGCTCACGCCCCTGCTCATTTTGGTACGGCACAGAGTGCAAATGACATTTTTTTTTATCATCCGCACTTTCCTCAAAAAAGTGCCAGACTGCGGAACACCTACCCTTTGGCAAGGGAGATTGCCGCAAGTGGGGGCTCCGGGAAACATTTGCGGGCCTATTTGGTGTGGCACTCCTTCTTCCTTTTGCCACCTCATTGCCTCTTCCAGCCTGCTGCGATGCTGCGGATACTGTTGTCTTCGCTCGGCTTGCCACCTTCCCATGTTGGGTCATTGATTTCATCGTCCACCACCTCCTCTTACACTTCCTCACTCTGGTCATCCTCCTGATTTGTTGACCTAACAATAACCTCATTTATTGACAACTGTCTCTCATCCTTATCATGAACCTTTTGAGACACTAATTGCAGTTGACTTATTGGCAACTGTGTCTCATCATCATCCACACTAATTGCTGTTCCCCACCGCCATATTTTTCTGACTGTGGATGCTCAAGAGTTTGGGAATCAGTGCACAAGATCTCCTCATGTCCCTCTTTAAGCGGGTTTGGCGAGAGGAAAAAATCAAGGATTGGTGATAAAAAGAGCTCCTCGGAATATCCGAGTGTGTGATCACTTGTTTGACAAAACTCTTCATGGTGGGAGGAAGGAGGATCAGGGTGAGGATTCTGTTGACCAGACTCTTGGCTACTGAGACAGGAGTTTGTGGAAGACAGGGTGGTGCTTAACCAACTAGAAGCATTATCTGCTGCAATCCAACCGATCACCTGATCACACTTTTGTGACTTCGAGAGTGGTGTCCTGTGCTGCCCTGCAAACTGGGACATGAAGCTTGGTATCGTGGATAAGTGTGTTTCTTGTGCTCTGGCAGCAGGCACAGTTTCACCGCGCCGAGGGCCATGGCCTCTGCATGCACCATTAGCAGCCCGGCCACTTCTCCGTCCCTTTCTGCTCACCTTGAGCAAATGAAATGGTATATATGCTTGCAAGTATGTCACACATACAGTAGCGCAGGTTTTGTAAGTGTATGTGCAAATAAATTAAACTGAATGTCACAGATATTTAGTATGCTCAAACGTTATACAGGAGATGTAGCTGAGGTAATGTTGCTGTAACCAGCGGCAAAAAAATTGAACTTGATGTCACTGATATTTATGATGCACAAACGTATTACAGGTTATGTAGCGCAGGTAATGTCGCTGTCACCAGAAAGGCAAGTGTGCTTATTGGTCACGATCCCCCCTGCTGCGCTGAACGTCCTTTCGGACAGGACACTGGAAAAGGGGAAAGCCAAGAATTTCATGGCAAATTGTGCCTGCTCTGGCCTCTGGTCAAGCCTGCACACCCAGTAGTCCAGGGGTTCCTCGCATCTCAGAGCGTCCACATCTGCCATTAACCCGATGTAGTCGGACACCTGTCGGTCTAGGCGTTTCCTGAGTCTGGATTCGGAGGGCTGTTGTTGATGGGTTGGCTGCAAGAATGGTGTCATATCCGAAGTGACCAACACATCCTCAAACTGCACTCTTCTTGCATGCGCTGTAGGATTGATACCCACAATTGTTTCTCTGTGAGTGGAAACTCATCTGCCAGCGCCCACAAAAGCAGAATGCAGCATTTCTCGAAGCAAGGCCTGGAAGTGCTGCATTCTGACAGCCCTCTGTGATGCTCGTAACATGTCCGTCATTTGGTTTTTGAACCGGGGGTCTAAGTATGTTGCCACCCAGTACTGGTCCTTGCCCTTTATGCTTTTTATACGGGGGTCCCTCTTTAAACACTGGAGCATGAAGGCCCCCATTTGCACTAAACTGGAAGCAGTATAGTGGTCTGGCTCCTGCTCATCATCCAGGATAATGTCATCCTCGGTCTCCTCCCCCCAGGCACGGATAATACCACGGATCCCAGAAACGTTTAAAGCATGCACTTCTTGCTCCTCCTCCTCCGCCCTGGTACCACCCTCCTCTGACTCCTCTTCAGACTCCTGTTGACTTGTCTCAGATGGAGTAGCCCCCTCTGGGAATTCATCCAGCATTGTAACTTCCTCATCTTCCTGCTCCTGCTCCTCGATGGCTTGATCAATGACACGACGCAATTCACGCTCAAGAAAGAAGGCGTAAGGTATGATGTCACTGATGGCACCCTGGCTGCGACTGACCAGTTTGGTAATCTCATCAAATGGCCGCAGCAGTTTGCATGCATCGCGCATGAGCAGCCACTGGCGCTGTAAAAAAAAACAAGCTCCCAGAACTTGTCCTGCCACAAAGTTTGTACTGGTAGTCGTTAACTGCACATTTCTGCTGAAGCAGGCGACCCATGGCCGTTAAAGATCTTCTAAAATGGCCAGAGATTTTCCTGGCCTGCCGCAAGACATCCTGGACCCTGGGGTATTTGGCAAAGAATCGCTGCACGACTAAGTTCAGGACGTGTGCCATGCACGGCAAGGTAAGGTCTTGTAATGGATGGGAAAATAATTCCTCTGACTCGAGCGGAGGGGATAAGATGGTGGTGGTGGTGGTGGTGCACACAGCAGAGAGTGAAGAGGGTGCAGTTAGAGAGGATGAGGAGGGTGCAGAAGCGGAAGCCTGAGTGAGCCACTCAACCAAGTCTGGTGCATCCTTTGACGTAATCGCACGCACCTTTTGCAACTTCCCACTTTGGCTCCAGCCTGGTGCACCTGCCCGACCCCTACCACCCCTGTGGAATGGCCTGCCTGTCATTTTCAAAATGACCCTGTGACAAAAGAAGAGCAGTATTTGTAGAAGAAGGTACATCACACCCCTGCTTCAATCAGTTTTTTTGGGAGCAACTGGCATATCACACCAGTAGAAATGATTTGTTCCAATGGCATTTGTCACTATCTGTAGCTGCGGTAATGCAGCAAAACCACAAACAAATGCTGCACTACCAAAATGCACTATATAGAAAGTATATTATTGGTATATAACACCCCTGATTCAATCAGTTTGGGTGTCCCTAACAGTCTGTCCCTGCTCCACAAAACAACCTCTGCTTACACTGGCAAAAGACTGAATGTAAAATTGAGGCCAGATTGGGATTATTTATAAGGTAGGGGGTATGTCTATGTGCTGAAACGTCTCAATTGGCATGGTCAAAGTTCTTCACAATGTAAAAGAATATGGCCCCGGCGGACATCGCCATATGTTCGCCCATTCGGTGAACCGCAAACTAGCAAAGTTCGACGTGAAATGACTGCCGGTCGAACTGCAAGGCCATCTCTACAGGTAATGTTGCTACTTACACCAGCGGCTGACGTTAGACATAAGATGTAGCGCAGGTAATGTCGCTGCTCTCCCCAGCGGCTAACGTTATACAGGAGGAGATGTAGCGCAGGTAATGTCGCAGCTGTCACCAGCGACTAACGTTATACAGGAGATGTAGCACAGGTAATGTCGCTGCTGTCACGAACACTCAAACAATTGCACACAATTTAGCGCATGTTGTGCTAATATATTTTGCAGCCAGATAAAACAATAGTCCTTAAAATAACTGTTGGGTCTCTAACGCCTTTCAACACTCAAAACTCCCTAAAAAAACACAATTCCTCTCCCTATACTATCTGTACCTTCTGGTGCAGCTTGCCCTGACTAAGTCTGAGCCTGATGACGCTTTCCTGACAAAGCGTTCCGGCCAGCCAAACACTATAATGCCAGTAACCCACATGGCTACGGCATTACAGGGAGTGACACTACTTTCCTGCATGTTTATTGACTGCGTAGCAGCCAACAAACATGCAGGGAGGAGGCTCGAGCACACGTCATGTTCGGCTGAACACTCGGATGCGCCGAGTATCACGATGGTCGAGTGAAAAAGGTGTTCGGCCGAGCATTCTCGCTTAACACTAGTCACTGGCACAAATCGGCAGTGTATAGCGCTGTTCTGAGCAGTTTTAGAAGAGGTTATCCCTAGTACCAGCCTCTAAAATTGCCCAACTTGCAGTTACATCACATGATTGGGTATAAAAAGAGCATGTTAGAGAAGCCCAATCTCTTGGAAGCAAAGGGGGGCAGATTCTCCCCAACCTGTGAAACACTGTCTCTAATAAATGTGGAAAAATGTCAGAAAAATATTCCTCAATGTAAAAATGTGAATATTCACTGAATAATATTCAATATTCCACCATCTATGGGATATAATATTATCCAAAGATTAACAGAATCTGGAGAAATCCATAAACCTATGGGACAAGGTCAGTACTGCGTGCTCATGATTTAAAAGCCCTCAGGTGGCACTGCATTAAAAACAGGCATGAGTCTATACTGGAAATCACTGCATGGGCTGAGGAATACTTCCAGAAATTATTGTCTGTGAATACAGTTCAACGTGCAATCCACAAATGCAAGATAAAGCAGTATTATGCAAAGAAGAAGCTAAATGTCAACACAATCCAGAAACATTGCAGTCTTCTCTGGGCCAAAGCTCATTTAAAATGGAATGAGTTATATGGAAAACAGTTTTGTGGTCAGATCAAAATTGAATTCTTTTTGTAAACCACAGATGCCAGGTTCTGTGAACTCAAGAGGAGGTACCATTCAGCTATTTAGTGTACAGTTCAAAATCTAGCCTCTCTGATAGTATGGGGTTGCATTAGTGGTGTGAGCAGGGTAGCAAATATGGAAAGTCACTATCAATGCTGAATCGTATGTAAAGATTTTAGAACAACATATGCTGAGGGAGAGAATACTCTGGGTTTCTAGGAAATATATTCAAATTAGCTATCCTAAGCCTATCTGATGCCAGCAGAAGTTAGACAAGATAATTTATATCTATGTTCCCCAGAAATCAAGAGGAGCATTGCCTAGCCTACAATAGTTAGCGTGTATATCAACTGGTCTCCATAATAGAAATAATACCCACCCAGAGGTTCCTTCTAAGGCCTTGCAACTATATAGGCAGATCCTGTCTGCTTTGATGTGATAACAAAGCTTTTGTACCGGAAAGCCTAGCTGCAGATGTTAGGGTTGTTTAGCTATCTTCTTTTGTTACATGTTGAAAAGGCTAGAAGACACCACTGCCAAAGAGTTCATATGGGTGCTGTGTTCTTATTATTTTTCTGCTTGCCATGCAGCAGTGAGCTGGTGTAATTATAGCTCCACTGTCCCAATTCAATCTCCTTCCTATTTACATGAGAATAGATCATAAGTATAACAAAAGTACATGACCACTTTATGAGCAATTCCCTTTTTCAATTTCAGAGAAACCAGAGAAAGTCCTCCAAAATAACATTAAACTGAAAGTGAGACAAAATAACTAGAAACTCATACATAACTTACACTACTCTCAAAAAAGCATGCAATATAGCTTTGTTTCTAAAAGGACAAGAGAACCAGAAATTCAAATTATCTCGTCTACCAAAACAGAAAAGAATGCTAAAATTGCAAAGACATTGCTTCCTAGTCTTAGGAACATTAACCCCCTTAAGGACAGGGCTCATCTTCACCTTAAGGACCAGACCATTTTTTGCAAATCTGACCAGTGTCACTTTATGTGGTATTAACTTTAAAACGCTTTGACTTATCCAGGCCATTCTGATATTGTTTTTTTCATCACATATTGTACTTTATGACACTGGTAAAATAGAGTAAAAAAAAGATATTTATTTATGAAAAAATACCAAATTTTGAAAAATTTTGAAAAATGTGCAAATTTCTAAGTTTCAATTTCTCTTCTTCTATAATACATATTAATACCTACAAAAAATAGTTATAACTTTACATTTCCCATATGTCTACTTCATGTTAGTATCATTTTGGGAATTACTTTTTGTTTTTGGGGGATATTACAAGGCTTAGAAGTTTAGAAGTAAATCTTGAAATTTCTCAGAAATTTTCAAAAACCAACTTTTTAAGGACCAGTTCAGGTCTTAAGTCACTTTGTGAAGCTTACATAATAGAAACCACACAAAAATAACTCCATTCTAGAAACTACACCCCTCAAGGTATTCAAAACTGATTTTATAAATGTCGTTAACCCTTTAGGTGTTCCACAAGAATTAATGGAAAATAGAGATACAATTTCAAAATTTCACTTTTTTGGCAGATTTTCCATTTTAATATGTTTTACAAAGCAAGGGTTAACAGCCAAACAAAACTCAATATTTATGACCCTGATTCTGTCGTTTACAGAAACACCCCATATGTGGTTGTAAACTGCTGTACGGGCACACGGCAAGGCGCAGAAGGAAAGGAATGTCATACGGTTTTTGGAAGGCAGATTTTGCTGGACTGTTTTTTTTTATACCATGTCCCATTTGAAGCCCCCCCTGATGCACCCCTAGAGTTGAAACGCCCAAAAAGTGACACCATCTAAGAAACTACACCCCTTCAAGGTATTAAAAACTGATTTTACAAATGTCGTTAACCCTTTAGGTGTTCCAAAAGAATTAATGGAAAATAGAGATACAATTAAAAAATTTCACTTTTTTGGCAGATTTTCCATTTTAATTTTAGTTTTCCAGTTACAAAGCAAGGGTTAACAGCCAAACAAAACTCAATATTTATGGCCCTGATTCTATAGTTTACAGAAACACACCGTATGTGGTCGTAAACTGCTGTATGGGCACACTGGCAGGGCGCAGAAGGAAAGGAATCCCATACGGTTTTTGGAAGGCAGATTTTGCTAGACAGTTCTTTTTTAGACCATGTCCCATTTGAAACCCCCCGATGCACCCCTAGAGTAGAAACTCCATAAATGTGACCACATTTAAGAAACTACACACCTCAAGGTATTCAAAAGTGATTTTACAAACGTTGTTAACCCTTTAGGTGTTCCACGAGAGTTATTGGCAAATGGAGATGACATTTCAGAATTTAAATTTTTGGGCATATTTTCCATTTTAATCAATTTTTTCCAGTAACAAAGCAAGAGTTAACAGCGAAACAAAACTTAATATTTATGTCCCTGATTCTGTAGTTTACAGAAACACCCCATATGTGGTCGTAAACTGCTGTACGGGCACACAGAAGGGCGCAGAAGGAAAGGAATGCCATACGGTTTTTGGAAGCCAGATTTTGCTGGACTAGTCCCATTTAAAGCCCCCCTGATGCACCCCTAGAGTAGAAACTCCAAAAAGTGACCCCATTTTAGAAACTACGCGATAGAGTGGAAGTTTTGCTGGTGCTAGTTTAGGGTACATATAATGTTTGGTTGCTCTATATTACACTTTTTGTGAGGCAAGGTAAGGCCTCTTTCACATTTGCGTTGTCCGGATCCGGCGTGTACTCCACTTGCCGGAATTACACGCCGGATCCGGAAAAACGCAAGTGTACTGAAAGCATTTTAAGACGGATCCGTCTTCAAAATGCTTTCAGTGTTACTATGGCACCCAGGACGCTATTAAAGTCCTGGTTGCCATAGTAGTAGTGGGGAGCGGGGGAGCAGTATACTTACAGTCCGTGCGGCTCCCGGGGCGCTCCAGAGTGACGTCAGAGCGCCCCATGCGCATGGATCATGTGATCCATGCGATCACGTCATCCATGCGCTTGGGGCGCCCTGACGTCACTCTCGGACGCCCCGGGAGCCGCACGGATGGTAAGTATGCTGCTCCCTGCTCCCCACTACACTTTACCATGGCTGCCAGGACTTTAGCGTCCCGGCAGCCATGGTAGCCATTGAGAAAAAGCTAAACGTTGCATCCGGCAATGCGCCGAAACGACGTTTAGCTTAAGGCCGGATCCGGATCAATGCCTTTCAATGGGCATTCATTCTGGATCCGGCCTTGCGGCAAGTGTTCCGGATTTTTGGCCGGAGCAAAAAGCGCAGCATGCTGCGCTATTTGCTGCGGCCAAAAAACGTTCCGTTCCAGGAACGGAAGACATCCTGATGCATCCTGAAGGACGGACTGTCCATTCAGAATGCATTAGGATAATCCTGATCAGTATTCTTCCGGCATAGAGGCCCGACGACGAAACCTCTATGCCGGAAGAAAGAACGCAGATGTGAAAGAGCCCTTACAAAAAATAGCTGTTTTGGATCCGTTTTTTTTTGTTATTTACAATATTCATATGACAGGTTAGATCATGTGGTATTTTTATAGCGCAGGTTGTCACTGATGCGGCGACACCTAACGGTGTTTTTAGGTCATGTGATATTTTTATAGAGTTAGTCGATACAGATGCGGCGATACCTAATATGTATACTTTTTTTTATTTATGTAAGTTTTACACAATGATTTCATTTTTTAAACAAAAAAAACATGTTTTAGTGTTTTCATAGTCTAAGAGCCATAGATTTTTTCAGTTTTTGGGCGATTATCTTAGGTAGGGTATGATTTTTGCGGGATGAGATGACGGTTTTATTGCCACTATTTTGGGGTGCATATGAATTTTTGATCGGTTGCTATTAAACTTTTTGTGATGTAAGGTGACAAAAAATTGTTTATTTAGCAGTTTTTATTTTTTATTTTTTGCGGTGTTGACCTGAGGGGTTAGATCATGTGATACTTTTATAGAGCCAGTCGATACGGACGTGGCGAATACCTAATATGTATATTTTTTTATTTATGTAACTTTTACACAATAATATAATTTTTAAAACAAAAAAAATCATGTTTTAGTGTCTCCATATTCTGAGAGCCATAGTTTTTTCAGTTTTTGGGTGATTATCTTAGGTAGGGTCTCATTTTTTTTCGGGATGAGATGACGGTTTGATTGGCACTATTCTGGGGTGCATATGACTTTTTGATTGATTGCTATTACACTTTTTGTGATGTAACGTGACAAAATATTGTTTATTTAGCACAGTTTTTATTTTTTATTTTTTACGATGTTCACCTAAGGGGTTAGTTCATGTGATATTTTTATAGATCCGGTCGATACAGACGCGGCGATACCTTATATGTATACTTTTTTTTATTTATGTAAGTTTTACACAATAACAGCTTTTTTAAAACAAAAAAAATATGTTTTAGTGTCTCCATATTCTGAGCCATATTTTTATTTATTTTTTTGGGCGATTGTCTCAGGTAGGAGGTCATTTTTTGCCAGATGAGGTGACGGTTAGAATGGTACTATTTTTGTGAGCGTATGCCTTTTGCTTGCTTTTGTACTTTTTGTGATGCAAGGTGACAAAAAAATTGTTTATTTAGCACAGTTTTTTTTTTTACGGTGTTCATCTGAGGAGTTAGGTCATGTGATATGTTTATAGAGCTGGTCGATACGGACGGGACGATACCTAATAGGTCTATATGTCTTTTACCTATTTTTTTCAATTCTTTTTTACTTTATTTTTGGAAAAGGACGCTTTCTTTTTTTACTTGAAACTTTTACATTTTTTTGTAAAACTTAAATTTAATTAACTTTTTTTTTCACTTTATTTGTCCCGCTCTGGGACTTCAACATTACAGGGTCTGATCCCTGTTTCAATGCAGCACGATATATCTGTATTATGCTGTATTGAAATATCTGTATTGTGCTGTATTGAAATGTTAGTGTTTTACACTGTAAGACGCTAACAGTTGCCTAGGAGACCCAGCCTGGGGGCTGGGCCTCTTAGGCCTCCGTACATGCCAGGCCCCAAGCGTTGGAATGGCTTGGGGCTGCCATGGCACCCTTCGAGTCCCCACCACAGCAGCACTGGGACCCGATGTATGAGATGAGGGAGCGCAAACCTCCCATATGCCGCAGTCAGCACTGACCGTGGCATATGAGGGGTAAATCCACCGGCATCTACATTATCGCCGATGCTGGCGGATGCAGCAGGGATCCGGCTGTCAGTAACAGCCGGATCTCTGCCGCTGATCCCGGGACCGCACACAGGGGAGGAACGACTGCAGGACGAGAACGCTCGTCCTCTAGCGTTAAGTGCTGGCGATTTAGGATGAGCATTCTCATCCTGGGTCGTTAAGGGGTTAATATGAATATCTTCCCCATAAACCCATTGACCCAGAGAGATGTGCTTAACCTACAATACTGCACACTCGTACTCGGCATTCTAGGGGCTCTCTATAATGAGAAAGAATATCTTTCTCTCTCTCTTACTCTCTGTCTCTCTTTTTCTCTCTGAATTGATTTGTACTAGAGTTGGGCGAGCATGCTCGGCCGAACATCAGTTTGGCTCGAGCATCACTATGCTCGGCACATCGCATGTTCTCGAGTCTCTTCCCCGCACGTTTGTTGGCTGCTACGCAGCCAACAAATGTGCAGGTAGGTACTGCCATTCACTGTAATGCCATAGCCATTTTGGCTTCTGGCATTACAGTGATTGGATGGCCGGATTGCATCATCGGGTGCTAACAGCACCTGATGCCACATGTTTGGCTCAGTCTTATTCAGGGAGAGCTGTGCTGAAGAAGGGACAGATAGTGTAGGGAGTGAAATAGTAATATTTTAAAAAAAAAATTGTTAGAGACACAAAAGTCCTTTTAAGGATTATTGTTGTATCTGGCAGCAATATAATTATTAAATTGCGTGGAATTGATAGAGAGACCCAAAAGTCCTTTTACGGACTTTTTTTTGTATCTGGCAGCAATATATATTTTTAGCACAACCTGCGCTAAATAGCTTGCAATTGTTTGGCCACTGCAGACAGCGACATTATCTGTGCTACATCTCCCGTGCAACTTGTGTGCAGCCTAAAGCTATCTGTGACATCCAGAGTACTTTTTACCGTAGATGGTGTCTGTTGCGGACAGTAACATTACCTGCGCTGCATCTCCTTTGCGCATCCGAAATATCAGTGACATTCAGTCAATTTTTTTTGCTGCTGCTGGTAGCGACATTACCTGTGCTACATTTCCAGTAAAACCGAAATATCAGTGACATTCAGTGTAATTTTCTTCCGCGCTGGTGACAGTGAAATTATCTGTGCTACATCTTCTGTGTAACGTGTGCGCAGCCTAAAAATATCTGTGACATCCAGTGTACTTTTTCTGTAGACGGTGTTCGCTGCGGACAGTTACATTACCTGCGCTGCATCTCCTGTATAACATTTGCCCATCCTAAATATGAGTGACATTAATTCAGTGTAATTTTTTATTAGCCCCTGGTAACAGCGACATTACTTGTGCTATACCTCCTGTATAACATTTGCGTGTCCTAAATATCAGAGACATTATTTCAGTGTAATTTTTTATTACCCACTAGTGATATCGACATTACTTGTGGTATACCTCCTGTATAATGTTTGCGTGTCCTAAATATCAGTGACATTAATTCAGTGTCAATTTTTTATTAGACCCTGGTGACAGCGACATTACTTGCGTTAAACCTCCTGTATAACGTTTTTGCATCCTAAAATTATCTGTGACATTCAGTGTACTTTTTTCATAGACGCTGCTACGTCTCCTGTTTAACGTGTGCACATTCTAAAAATATCTGTGACATTCTGTGCACTTTATTTGCACATACTGTACACTTACAAAACCTGCACTACTGTACATGAGACATACTTGCAAGCATATATACCATTTAATATGCGCAAGGCGAGCAGTAAGGGATGGGGAAGTGGCCGTGCTGCTGATGGTGCGCGCAGAGGCCATGGCCCTTGGCGCTGTGAAACTGTGCCTGCTGCCAGAGCACAAGAAACACACTTATCCACTATACCTAGCTTTAGGTCCTAGTTTGCAGGGTGGCGCAGGACACCACTCTCGAAGTCAGACCAGTGTGACCAGGTGGTCGGTTGGATTGCAGCAGATAATGCTTCCAGTCGGTTAAGCACCACCCTGTCTTCCACAAAATCCAGTCTCAGTAGCCAAGAGTCTGGTCAACAAAATCCTCACCCTGATACTCCTTCCTCCCACCATGGAGAGTCTTGGCAAACAAGTGATCCCAAACTCGAATATTCCGAGGAGCTCTTTTCATCTCCATTCCTTGATTTGGGCCTCTCGCCAAGCCCACTTGAAGAGGGGCATCAGGAGATATTGTGCCCTCATTCCCAACCTCCTGAGCATCCACAGTCACAAGATGAAGGTGGGGAACGGAAATTAGTGTTTCATGAGGTGGATGATGATGATGAAACACAGTTGCCAATAAGTCAACCGCAATTAGTGTCTCAAGAGGTTGATGATGAGAATGAGACATAGTTGTCCATAATTGAGGTTGCTGTTAGGTCAATAAGTCAGAAGGATAACCAGAGTGAGGAAGTGGAAGAGAAAGTAGTGGACGATAAAGTCACTGACCCAACCTGGGAAGGTGGCAAGCCAAGCGAGGACAGCAGTACAGAGGGGGAGGGATCCGCAGCATTGCAACAGGCTGGAAGAGGCAGTGGGGTGGCAAAAAGGAGAAGGAGAGCCTCACCAAACAGGCCCGCAACTGTCACTGTCCAAGACGCAGGCCCGGATACCTCCCGCCATGCACCTGGACCTTTGCAAGCACCATCAGCTAGCACATCCACTTCTGTGTCCAAGAGCAGTATACAGATGTCTACACCCCAGGGCTTTGAACGAAAGCGCAAATACCCAGCCACCCACCCACAGGCCATAGCACTAAATGCGCACCTTTCCAAATTTCTGGCCCTGGAAATGTTGCCATTTAGGCTTGTGGACACTGAGACATTCCGCAGCCTGATGGTGGTGGCCGTCCCACGTTACTCTGTCCACAGCCGCCAATATTTGTCCCGTAACATCACCCATGCCCTGACCAATGCAGTTATTGGGAAGGTCCACTTAACGACTGACACATAGACAAGTGCTTTTGGCCAGGGACGCTACATTTCCCTGACGGCACACTGGATGAACGTTGTGAAGGCCGGGAGCATGTCGTAACCTGTGATGGCACAGGTGCTACCGACGCCAAGGATTGCCAGCCCTACTTCCATCTGGTTTTCCACCACCATCTATATTAGTGAATGCACCCCCCCCCTTCTCCTCCTTTGCCTCCTCCTCCACTTTCATCTCTGAATTATCATCTTGCAGCATCAGTCAGAAATCAGTCAGTAGCTGGAAGCAGTATAGCACTGCAGTGTGGAAGCGGCAACAGGCCAGCTTAAACTGATCCGCTTAGGTGACAAACAGCATACCGCCACAGAGCTATGACAGGGGAAAACGGAACCAGACTGAGCTGTGGAAGTCGCCACTCAACCTACAGCCAGGCATGGTTGTGTCTGATAATGGGCGTAACTTGGTGGCAGCTTTGGAGCTCGGCAAGCTCACACACATACCATGCCTAGCCCACGTGTTCAACCTAGTGGTTCAGCGGTTGCTCAAAACCTACCCCAATTTGCCTGAGTTACTGGTGTGCCATGTGTGTGCCCATTTCGGCAAGTCATCGACAGCTTCAGCCGGTCTGACAACGCTGCAGCAGCGCTTGCAATTGCCAGCTAACCGACTGTTGTGCCACGTGAGCACGCGCTAGAACTCCACATTCCACATGTCGGGCAGGCTTTGTGAGCATCAGAGGGCAGTAGTGGAATACCAGCTGCAACATGGTCGTCACCTTTTCAGTCAGCTTCCGTTCTTCACAAGCGAAGAGTGGGCATTGATGTCTGACCTCTGTGAGGTTTTACGCAACTTTGAGGAATCAACACAGATGGTGAGCGTCGAGAACACTATTATCAGCGTAACCATTCTTTTTCTGTGTCTACTCAAATGCTCGCTGCACACAATTAAGGCGGACGCTTTGCATGTGAAAGAGGTGGAAATGGGGAAAGACAGTACACAGGGTTATAGCCAGACCACCCTCAGTTCATATTCTCAGCGCGAATTGGATGATGAGGAGGAGGAGGAGCAGGAGACGTTGACTCCGCTACAGAGGGTAGTACCCATGGAAGTTTTATTCCATCTGTTCAGCATGGATGGGTAGAAAAGGAGGAAGAGGATGAGGAGATTAAGAGTCATCTTCCTGATGGGATAACCTATCCTCATACACTCTGAAAAAAGCAGACATTGCCGTACTATCCAAAGGCCTATCTTTCTGTCCCAGTAGTAAAATCAATGAATTTGATCTATTTTTAGACCTCAACCGGTATATTAAAAAACTCAAACTAAAACGACATTTTTAAATAACAGAAAACTCTGCAAGAATGCTATCCATAGGATCCACTGCCATTTCTCCATCTGAGAAAGAAGACCCTAGAGCTATCCCTTCAGGTTTAAAACCACCCTCTAATTTTTATCCAATCCATCATAAGGGCAACTTCTTAGACACATTCTATTCCCTGGTCTCCAATGAATTTAGACAAATTAATAAAGAGACCACTTCATTTCCTCATCCGAGACAACACAATCTTAAACCCTTTGAAATAGCGGCCCTCAAAAGTCTACAGTCAAACACAAATAATACAATTAAAAATGCAGACAAAAGAGGGGGAGTTGTGATCCAAAACAGAGAGGAATAAAGAAGCCCTCAATATACTATCTGATAAAAACTATTATCTACCCATTCAACAGGACCCATCAACACAGGATAGAGAAGATTTGGGGAAAGTCATCAAATCAGCAGAAACCATCTTAAACAAAAAGGAGAAAGAATATATTCTTGTGAAAGATGCAACACTCGCCACCTTCTACCACCTCCCCAAAATCCATAAAGACCTAAAAAATCCCCTCGGGAGACCCATCATCTCCGGTGTCACCTCCCTTATCTTTCCCATTACATTGATATGCACCTCCAAAAATATGTTCTAAATTTGAAGTCCCATCTGAAAGACTCCACATCCTTGATCACACTTCTAAAAAAATATCAAATGGAAAGAGAGTTACCTTCTGCTCACTCTAGATGTGTCAGCACTCTACACCAACATATCCCATGACTTGGGACTGAAGTGTGCATCCACTTTTTTTGAACAATGATCAAGAGATGCCTATACAACAGAGATCATTTATCATTAAAGGGATGGAATTCATCTTAAAACACAATGTTTTCACATTTCAAGACAAAATCTATAGACAAACAAGGGGGACTGCGATGGGGACGCGTTTCGCGCCGAGTTATGCTAACTTGTTCATGGGAGCTTTTGAAGAGACCCTCATTTACCAAACTAAATTCTGGACAGATAATATCATCTTTTTCAAAAGATACATTGATGATGTCATTTTTATTTGGGATGGCGACCAGACAACAATAAAAAAATTCATTTCCCACCTCAATACAAACAACTGGGGCATATCACTCACAGGAACGTATGATCCGGAAAAAATAGATTTTTGGGATCTAGAGATTTTTATACAAAACAAAGAAATCAGGACACGTACATTTTTCAAAAAGGTAGACAGCAATAGCTATCTCGATTTCCAGAGCTCACATTACAGGAAATGGAAAGCCAACGTTCCTTTTAGCCAATACAAGCGCCTCCGTCGAAACTGTTCATTAGATATGGACTTTACACTACAATGCGATACTTTAACATCTAGGTTCAAACAAAAAGGATACCCAAGAAACTTCATTAAGGGTGCAAGACAAAAAGCAGCTGATCTTACACAATCAGAATGTCTGGCCCCAGCAACAAAAAAAGAGAAGAGAAACACAGAAATCAGTCCCTATGGGTACAATTTTATAACAACATACAATCAGAACCATAAGGCCATCAAAGCGGCTATGGAGAAACACTGGCACATCCTAAAAAAAGACCGCATTTTGAGCCAAATCATTCCAGCGAATCCCCGCTTCACATACAGAAGAGCAAAAACCCTAAAAAATATTCTGGCGCCCAGTAAACTAACATCTATTACTTATCCCACCCGTGATCAGGACACTAGGACCCCCCAAGGCAGCTACAAATGGGGTCACCGTAGATGTTTATGCTGCACTAGCATCTACCAGAGGTCATCCTTCCAAAGCCGCTCAACTGGGGAATCTTTCAGAACACCTAACCTGCAACTCCAACCACATAATATACCTGCTTGAATGTCCATGTCATCTACAATATGTAGGCCGCACCATTCAAACCCTACGCAACAGATTTAATAAGCATAGATCAAATATCAAAAATAAATTTATGAAACATAGCGTCTCCAGACACGCAACGGAACAGCACGAGGGTAATACAGTCGGATTCTCTGTGACACCTATAGAACAGATCCCAATCCATCTCCAGAAAGACATCCAGTACATCAGACGCCGAGAGATGTACTGGATTTTTAAATTAAACAGCCTCAATCCCTATGGCCGTAACGAGGCATTTGAAATTACTCTATGAAGTCAAAGTATCCAACGTTAGATATATAACAAACAATATGTCCCATACAAATAATAATAAAAATAAAAATAGAAATAAAAATATAGAATAATAAAAAACAAAAATAAAATAATGTACCAAAATATTATAATATATTATGTGCCCTCTGAGTACCTTTTAATATACAAGAAAATAACTAGCATTAGGGAAACGGCATATCTGAAATCACTCTGATTTTATATCTATATATATATCCCACTATATTGTATATTTTTATTATAAACAATTCTATTTTATATTCTTACCAATCATGAGTAGTCTTTATATTGCTTTTTACTTAAACAGTGCTATTGAATTTTATTCATATTACCTATTAATTTTATATACACCCTATTTATCAATTATCTATTGATTATCTGATAATTATGTGATTACCCTTCATTCATTTTTTACCCCTCATTTATAATAATTATGATTTTAGTATGCACTCCAAGCATATGTAATATGCAGCGCTATCCTAAATCAATATACAGAGCTGTAACCCCGTCTATTGAATTCCCTTGATACACCAGGGCAGAGCTCTTTCATATCACCTAATTATGGCCTGAAACCAAAGCATTCCCGATTGTCCTGGCAACGGACCATATGACCGCAAGGTTGCGATCACATGGTCATGATGTCACAGACCGACAAGCTCCCTGGCCGGCGGCCTCCTGCAGACAGCAAAGTATTCACACATACAGAGACAGGAGCCCATGGTGATCGGCCTCTCTCCTTCTCCCCCTGCACTTCCATATGAGAGAGAGAGCCGATCACCAGAGGATGCGCATGTCTCCAGTCAGCAGTCCGATCTTGTGACCTCCTGCAGTCAAATGATGTATATGTGTTAAATACACAGAAATGTCTTTACTTGAAATAAATGTTTATGATACTCGTTTTTTATTGAACTTACACAGAATTACATGGGATTACACCATAATAAGATTTGTATAAACAAAACTGAAATTTGATTAGATTGAGTTTACCTGATGTCTGAATTGACACCTGCAGGTAGCTCCGCCCCTAGGGGGCGGGGCCCAGGTACCAGTTTCTGGTGTTTTTTTTGTTTTTTTTTGTTATTCTGCACCTATAAATATTTGTCTGTTTATTGTAATACTATGAAACCTGATGAAGGGGAAGTTTCACTCCCCGAAACGCGTTGTTTCCAATAAAGAAGAACTATCATACTTGTGAGACTGTTTCCATTTGTGGACTTGCGCCAAAGCAGAATTATTGCCATATTCCTGATGAGGACAGCAAAGTCTTATCTGTTGGGACTTTGGGACACATGGCTGTCTTTCCTCTGACCCTCCTGTTGTACGCATTTTGGCTGACAATGCTGGCTGCAGAGTACGTAGTTCCTTGGCCAACCAAGGAGGGGAGACGAGGGGAACACACAGCAGTTCCAACAGAGACAGGGAAACACTCTCCAAGGCCTGGGACAGTTTTATGACACCCTGCCAGCACCCTTAACCTGATGCGTGGCCTAGTGTTACAAGGAGGGAAAAAATTTGGAAGATGGTTAAGGAGCTTGTAGCAGACCATGTCAGCATCCTCAGTGATCCCTCTGTGCCTTACAACTATTGGATGTCCAAGCTGGACATGTGGCACGAACTGGCTCTCTACGCCTTGGAGATGCTGGCCTGACCCGTCTCCAGCGTTTTGTCAAAGCATGTATTTAGTGCTGCTGGGGGCATAATAACTGATAAGCGCATCCACCTGTCAACTGAAAATGCTGACCAGTTGACTCTTATCAACATGAACAAGGCCTGGATTGCCCCTGACTACTCTACTCCACCAGAGGAAAACGGCTGAACAGAATGGCACTGTAAATGTGGCTTTTACGGTGTATTGAATTCACTGTATTCCCATGCACCCCTTACACCACTAAAAAGGGTATATGGTTCAATCTCCCTTTTCTCGTCCTCCTCCTCCATCATATTAGCATGCTTATTAGGCTGCCCTCACTCCTAATGTTTTAGAGGGTCAGCTCAGCAGCAGGCCCTCTCCCATAATGTTTTAGAGTATCACCAGCAGGCCCTCACCCATAATGTTTTTGAGGATCACCAGCAGACCCTCGCCCATAATGATTTAGAGGGTCACCAGCAGGCCCTTCTTCTTAATGTTTTAGAGGGTCACCAGCAGGCCCTTGTTCATAATGTTTTAGAGGGTCACCAGCAGGCCCTTGTTCTTTATGTTTTAGAGGTTTACCAGCAGGCCCTCGTCCATAATGTTTTTGAGGGTTACCACCAGGCCCTCGCCCATAATGTTTTTGAGGGTCACCACCAGGCCCTCGCCCATAATGTTTTTGAGGGTCACCAGCAGGCCCTCACCCATAATGTTTTGAGGGTCACCAGGAGGCTTTTGTTCTTAATGTTTTAGAGGGTCACCAGAAGGCCCTCGCCCATAATGTTTTTGAGGGTTACCAGCAGGCCCTCACCCATGTTTTTGAGGGTCACCAGCAGGCGCTTGCCCATAATGTTTTCAAGGGTCAGCTCAGCAGCAGACCCTCGCCCCTAATGTTTTAGCTGGTCACATCAGCAGCAGGCCATCGCCCCTATTGTTTTAAAAGGTCATATCAGCAGAACGTACTCACCCCTAATGTTTTAAAGGGTCAGCGCAGCAGCAGGCCCTCGCCCCTAATGTTTGAGATTGTCAGATCAGAAGGCTCTTGCTCAAATAGTTTTTGAGGGTCACCAACAGGCCATCGATCATAATTTTTCAAGGGTGTGTATGATGCCCTCCTTTATGTGTAATAAAGGGTGTATTGGAGTGCCAGTTCCTTGTAATTTTTGGCAGCTCTTTTACTTAGTACATAGGCTTTATGAGCATAGGAGTCCCACTAAACAATTGTACCACAATGTGAATAAGACCCTCCTTTATGTGATATACAGGTCGTATCAGAGTGTCTCTTCCTTGTAATTTTTGGCAGCACTTGCACTTTATATACAAGTAAATATACAGGAAAGAATGTTTTTTAACAATTTTTCCTCTAAAATCGATTTTATCTTCGGTTTTGTGCTTATTATTATGAGTCTGTAAAAGTGGCGTACTATTCGGACAACATCGTTCCCAGCAGCGACCTAGGAGTCCAAGATGCATTTAGACATCCTCCCCATGCTGTTCCCGAAACATTTCAGTGGTGTTTCCATCAGTTTCTGACCTTTTCCTATGAACCAGACACCCTCCCCTCTTCAGAGCAGGGGGTGCCTGGTTTAATGCTCGGGTTCTCCCATTGACTTCTATTATCCTCTACCGAGCACCCGAGCATCCCGAGGTCTTCTACTCGAGCACCCGAGTACTTTTATGCTCGACCAACACTAATTTGTACCCCAAACAAACTGTTCCATAAATTTGACGAATATGAAACAAACCAAATCTTGAAAGGTTTACTCATATCTATTTTATAAGATTTGCAAATTATTTTATTCAGTTTTTATGTACAAATTACATTTCACCCAGCATCCAAACTATTTTGGAATTAAAAAACAAGCTTATGTCCTGCAGAAGCATTATGTGTCTCAATGGTACAGCATAGACTAAGGTTACAAATGTAGGAATATGTATGGATAATGTTTCCTCTAAACTGTACATTCTGGCAATAGTAATATTAGAATAATACATGTTCTGTACAATCTGTTACTGAAATTGGAATCTTCACTAAAATCACAGTTTGCACAGCCAAAAAAAGCTTCCTCAAAGGTGCCCAGTGCTCTTAGAAATTGATATCTGTTCCCAGTTTAAATGTTTTGTTTTCATTTAAGTTTACATTGTTGTGAGAGATGAGCAAATGGTTTAAAATCTGTTTCTCTGCCAATCTGCCAAATTAATTTTGACATTTCACATTCAGCTTGTTAGCAAGTGACTGAAAAATAAGCAGAATAGAGGTAAAAAAAATAGCTGCGATACAATATAAGATGTATTTTCCTGTGCTATTTTAAGGTCAAAGGTAAAAAATGATCAACAATTTGTTAAACCCAATGCGAACGGCAGGAATCCTTAGCAAATGTCAAAGTTGCTGAATCAGTACTCTCAACTCTAATTGTGAAACATGTCAACAATATTTAATGGCTGGCATGATATCTCTTAAGTAGTTGAAGAACTGCATTACATTACATCTCATCAAATAGGGCAATGATAGGAAGCAGAGCATCAGGAACAGAAATGGCAGAATCAATTTTACTTTTAAACTAGAGAATTACAGCACACACATTTTCAGCATATTTTACTTGCTTTGCCTTTTGCAGCGGCGCTCTGGTTCCCACTTGTAATTTTCTTGACAGGGGTCAAGTATGCCACTGCAGCCAATTACTGGCTGTATCAGTGAAATGTCCCCCAAGCAGCACATAACCCAGTTATTGCCTGCATAGTCACATGTGACCCCCCATCTCTGCCAAAAGTTTTTGAGCAAGCATGCATGAACGTTGGTCACATCAAAAGCTCATCAGAAGTAGAAGCTTTTATTGTATTCTTGTCCCTGTGGTCCTTCTCCACCCAAAGACCGTGTTTCCAATAAAACAGGGGTGGGGAACCTTTTTGCTGCCGAGGGCCATTTGAATATTTGTAACATTGTTCGGGGGCCATCCAAAATTATCAACTCACCTCAAATTTGACAGCTATATTTGGTCAAACATATAAGTGACTTAAGGGTAAGTTGCAGAAATTGTGCTTCATTTAAAAAAATCTAGAGCGCTGTATTTTTGCAGCACAAAATGGCGCCTGCACTATATGTATTACAAATAGTACAGGTGCCATTTTGACCACATATAGCAGTCTAATGTTTACATTGAGAATATTAGACATTTAGTTTTTTATTTGGCATTAATAGCAGCCAAGCTAAACCAAGAGTGGTCCAGAGAGGGATTCACCCAGCTTTTACTCTCCATGCCACTGTCTCTGCCTCTTTTTTTGCAACTGTTGCCTCCTTTGTCCATTTTTCTGTCTCAGATCTGCCCCTCACCTCCATCAGCCTCAAATCAACCTCTTATCAGGCCCCCCAGCCTACATCAGCCTGAGATCAGACCCTCATCAGACCACCCCAGCTTTAGATCATACCCCCAGCCCCAGATAACACCCCCATCAGACCTACCAACCTCAGATCTGACCCCTATCACACCCTCCCTAGCCTCATATCAGCCCCCATCAGACATTCCAGACTCAGATCAAACCCCCAATAGGCCCACAGCCTCAGATCAGACCCCTATCAGACCTTCAGCCTCAGATCAGATCCCCCAGCCTCAGATCAGACCCCAATAGTTCACACAGCCTCAGGTTAGACACTTATCAGACCCCCAGCCTAAGATCAGACCCCCCAGCCTCAGAACAGCCCCCATCAGATCCCCCAGCCTTAGATCAGACCCCACAGCCTCAGATCAGACCCCAATAAACCCCCCAGGCTCAAATCAGACCCCTAACAGACCCCCAGACTCAAATCAGACCCTCCAGTCTCAGATCAGACCCCCAATAGGCCCCCAGCCTCAGATCAGACCCCACCATACCCCTTATCCTCAGATCAGACCCCCAATAGGCCCCCCAACCTCATATCAGACCCCAATCAGACCCACTGCCTCAGATCAGCCCCAATCAGACCTCAGATCAGACATTTAAAATAAATAAAAACATAAACTTACCTCTCCAGCTCCGGGCGGCGATGCCACAGATTCACTTATCCTCCCTAGTTAATGTGGGCCGGAAGACGACCAGTGAAGGTGAGTACAGCTAGCAATGCACAGTTCTTCATAAAAAAGTGGTAAGGCTGCTGAGTGTTAGACCATGGGACAGTGGTGCTCACAGCTGATATAGACTCACCCACTATACTGAAGAAAAATATATAATAGAAAGAGCTGGGAACTCGCTAGTACTTGGAACCACACAATAATTTAATGTACAATAGGAAATACAAATAAAAACATACAAAAAATGGCAAATAAATAAATCGATAACCTACAGTAAAATCGATACCATGCGATTAAATATAAAAAATATAAAAAAGTCGCTGGGAGGATCGTCCTGGACTGAAAATGCTCTAAATAGTCTCTCTTCCTATGATATGAGAACCAAATTTCATGGCGCGTGTGCGGCGTCCCGCTACAGAGGCCCAAAGAAGCGTGTTCGAAGTTATGCCGTATAAAGCCTTTAGTTCTGAGGAAGGGACGACACACAGTCCTGAAATGCGTTTGGTGCTACTGGCCCCCATTCCAGAGCAAGGAGGACTTCAAAATACAATATTGGAGTTTATATCACTTCCTGCACTACAACATCACCACACTAATTTCTACTAATGAACTAATACAGGGTCATTACCAACCAACCACAGGCCGTAAACCATGGAAGAGTGAACCACCCACCCGCCCATGTAAGGACAGTCTTCAGGTCTATCCGATATCGATACATGTCTGCAGGTCAGCGTGTGATGCGAATAAGTGTGGTATAATCAAAGGGTGAAATCGTGGACACGTAAGTGTATTCGTTACCATTACAACACTAGTGTCTCAGAACTAACGGCTTTATATAGCATAACTATATCCCTGCAAGATCGCTGTTGTTTCCATTTTCGGCCTGTGTAGCGGGACGCCGCACACGCGCCATGAAATTTGGTTCTCATATCATAGGAAGAGAGACTATTTAGAGCATTTTCAGTCCAGGACGATCCTCCCAGCGACTTTTTTATATTTTTTATATTTTATCGCATGGTATCGATTTTACTGTAGGTTATCGATTTATTTATTTGCCATTTTTTGTATGTTTTTATTTGTATTTCCTATTGTACATTAAATTATTGTGTGGTTCCAAGTACTAGCGAGTTCCCAGCTCTTTCTATTATATAATGCGCGGTTCTTACCTTCCTGTGCCTATCGCATGCTAATGGAAGCGGTAATTAGCATTTTCACAATATGTCCTGGCAGGGGGCCGGGAGCCACATGAAATGGATGAGGGCTGAGGGCCGAGGGCCAGAGGTTCCCCACCCATGCCATAAAACAACAACTGCAGACAGCACTCCAATTGTGGTGCTGTCTGAATTTGTTGATTTAAAAGTTTACAAGCAGGGACCAGAGTCATGTGAATGCAGTAATGGGCCGAAGGAACCACAACATGGGCGTAGGGATCACCATAGCAGCCATAGCAATGGCTATGGGGCCCTACGCCACTGGGGGCCCAGGCTGCCTGCTGAGGATTATTATAATTTTTTTTAATTCATGTGGTATAGCTACAGGGGTCGCAGGCCCCTCCAGGACAGACAGAGAAAGCACTATCTGCAGGGCCTGTAGGCTGTGGGCGGTGCAATAGGTGTTGGCTGAAGGCAGAGAGGTGTACCTGCAGTGAGGAGAGGGAGTGGTCCCGCTCCCAGTCTGGGCGGCAGTCCCACTGGCCGGAAGTGGAAGAGGCGGAGCGTACAGCGAAGCTGCGTGCTGCTGGGCCTGGCAGCACTGCTGGAGTGTGGGCGCGCAGATATTCAAGTGGCTGTGAGGTGAGGGCTGGCTGACTCTGGGACTGGTAAAATTTACTCTGGAGTCCTGGACCATTATATCTAGGGAGGAGGGGGGAGCAGGACCCTGGAGGTCTGGACCAGTACATTTAAGGAGAAGGGGGGAGCAGGACCTGGAGGTATGGTCTGGGCCATTATATAGGGGGGGAACACGACACTGGACCATTATATCTTGGGAGGAGGGGACCCTGGAGGTCTGGACCATTATATTTAGGGGGAAGCAGGACCCTGGAGGTCTAGACCAATTTATTGAGGGAGAAGCCGCAGGATCTCCAAGGTCTAAACCATTAAATTGTGGGGGCGAGCAGGACACTTGATGTCTGGACCATTATATCTGGGGACTGGCAGTGGGAGATTTAGGATGGGTGTGGGGGTGGGAGGTCTTGAAGGAGTGTGGGGATCCTGGGGTGGGAGGTACTGGAGGGGTGTTTGGGTGGGAGCTCTGGAAGGGGTGGGAGCTCTGGAAGGGGTGGGAGATCCGGGATGGGGGCCCATAAATTCTTTTGCTATGGGGCCCAGTAATTTCTAGCTACGCCCCTGAACCACAAGCAAGTGTTGGGGAGTATACTTCAATCCACAGGTTCAGGGGGTATCCAAAAAGTGGTCAAAATTTGGAGAAACCCTTTAAGAGATTCATTTAAGAATTCTATTTTGAAGGACTTCCCATAATTGTGTATGCTCAGGATGGGCTATCAGTGTCTGATTGGTGCGGGTTTGACCTTTAAGACCACCAAAGTTATCAAAGTGAAGGGGCTGGGTTGCCTGCTGAAATGCCACAGACCCCTCACATTTACAGAACATGCATACTGTTAGGAGATAAATCCAACTCCTTTATATGTACAGTATGTCATATAGCTGTGTACTAAATTTATTGTGGAAGTGAGAGCGTCTACATTATTTTTATTGGTTTCCTATAATAGCATTGCATTAGAGAGCAAGCAGAAAATGAAGTTTCATGCAATGAAGGTAATCAGTGTATGTTGGCACTGATTGCAACTTGACAAGGTTGATTAAATATAATTCAACTCATTTGCATGTGCAGAAAGATGTGAAATGAATAGAAAAGACATCAATATTCAGATTTTTTAAATCATGCAAACATCATGTGCACAACAAGGCTTGCAATTCTTTGTAATCATGTCAATAAAGTAAGTATGAAGTGCACAAAAGAATCTGATAGAGAGTGTGTTATTGTGATAGCAAAGACTATGATTTCAACTATTTACATATATGGTTATGTAAATTTGTGTGTGTGTGCGTATATATAACGTGTAAGTAAGTCCTTGTCTCCAAAGTCTATATCATGTCCTGTTTTCTTTTCACTGGGGTTATATGTACTGTGTTATATGTGTTTGCGATTAGAAATAAGTAAATCAATTCTACATGAATCAAATGTGTTACAAATCTCCCAAAAGATTGTAATTTTAGTAAATCCAAAACTTTTGTGATTTGTCTCACACGAATCGCTTACAGGGAAGTCCACCATTTTAGAAACCAGAAGACAGAAAAGTCATCTGTCACCAAAAAGGGATGATTTTGTAACCATTTTTTTTTAATAAAAATAAAACTACTATCCATTTGCCCATACTTATATATGTCGCTGTCATGTTGATATTGTAAATAGTGATGGACGAACATCGGCCGGGACGGTTGTGACATACCAGAGGGGGATCATTCACACGAAAAATATGTGTTTTTATTAGGGACAATGTTTATGCATCTTAACGGGAAACTCTCAAAAATGTGCCCTGCTGGAGCCTAGAAATTTTTTATTCTAGGCCTTGGGTTGGGAGTACAGGCCTCAGAAATGAGGCATTCACCTGACAGAAAAAAAAACTTGTGATTATGTGGCTGGAGGTACATTAGGAGGTCACTGGCTAAAAATTTTACTGTAGGCCATTACAGGCCCTAAAAATTAGGCATTTACCTGACAGAAAAGAACTTATGATCATGTGGCTGAAGGTACATTAGGTGGTCACTAGAATTTTTTTTTTACTGTAGGCCAGTACTGACCCCAAAAAATAGGCATTCACCTGACAGAAAAGAGCTTGTGATGATGTGGCTGGAGGTACATTTGGCGGTCACTGGATAAAAATGTTACTTTAGGCCAGTAGAGATGGCCTTGCGGTTCTCCGGGGGTCGTTTTGCGGTGAACTTTGCTTGTTCGTGGTCCGCCAGTGCCATATTCTTTTGCATTGTGCCGAACTTTGACCAATGACACTTCCATCAGGTGGGACAGGAAAGCCAATTGAGACATCTCAGCACATGGACACACCTCTACCGTATAAATAAACATGTTCTGACAGCCTTTTTACATTCTGTTTTTTGCCAGTGTAGGGAGAGACGGCTGTGTGGAGCAGAGACAGACTGTTAAGGACACCAAACGCTAGCTAATAGGGCCACAAAAGTCCTATTAAGGACTGGTATAGGTGTGCTATTGATAGGTGTGACATATTGAGGGGTGTGATATACTTATAATATACTTTCTAACATAGAAAGTATATTCTAGTGCATTTGTATTGTGCAGCAGTTGTGTGCGGTTTTGCTGCGATACTGCAGCTAGATAGAGGGACAACCGCTATTGGAATAACTAATTGCAACTGGTGTGATATACCTGTTGCCCACCCAAAAAAAAAAAATATTGAGGGGTGTGATGCACCTATAATATACCTTCTAACATATAAAGTATATTATAGAAAAAGGGGTGTGCATTTGTAATGTGCAGCAGTTGTGTGCGGTTCTACTAAGATACCGCAGCTAGATAGAGGGAAAAACGCTATTGGAATAACTAATTGCAACTGGTGTGTTAAATTTGTTGCCCCCCAAAAAACAACTGATTAAGGGGTGTGATTATACCTATAATATACCTTCTAAAATAGAAAGTATATTATAGTGCATTTATATTGTGCAGCAGTTGTGTGTGGTTCTGCTGAGATACCGCAGCTAGATAGAGAGACAAACGCTATTGGAATAACTAATTGTGACTGGTGTGATATATCAGTTGCCCCAAAAGAAAAACTCATTGAGGAGTGTGATATACCTATAATATACCTTATAACATAGAAAGTATATTATAGTGCATTTGTATTGTGCAGCAGTTGGATGCGGTTCTGTTGAGATACCGCAGCTAGATAGAGGGTGTGAGATACCTGTTGCCCAAAAATTAACTGATTAAGGGGTGCAATATACCTGCTTCCACAAAATACTGATTTAGGGATTTGATATACCATCTTCAACAAAATACTGATTGAGAGGTGTGATACACCGACTTCCAACAGATATTGTCTAGGGGGTTTGATATACCAGCTTCCAGAAAATACTCATTAAGGGGTTCTATATACCTGTTTCCACAAAATACTGATAGAGGGGATTGATATACCTGTTTCCACCTAATATAGAATGAGGCCTGCGATACACCGGCTTTCACCAAATATTGATTAAGGGGTTTGATATACCAGCTTCCAGCAAATACTTATTAAGGATTTCTATATACCTGTTTCTGCAAAATACTGATAGAGGGGATTGATATACCTATTTCCACCTAATATAGAATGAGGCCTGCGATACACCGGCTTTCACCAAATATTGATTAAGGGGTTTGATATACCGGCTTCCAGCAAATACTTATTAAGGATTTATATATACCTGTTTCTGCAAAATACTGATAGAGGGGATTGATATACCTATTTCCACCTAATATAGAATGAGGCCTGCGATACACCGGCTTTCACCAAATACTGATTAAGGGGTTTGATATACCAGCTTCCAGCAAATACTTATTAAGGATTTCTATATACCTGTTTCTGCAAAATACTGATAGAGGGGATTGATATACCGGCTTCCACCAAATATAGATAGAGGTCTGCGATACACCGGCTTCCACCAAATTTTAACTATGGGGTTTGATATACTGGCTTCTAGCAAATTCTCACTAAGAGGTTGTATATACCTAGGGCGTGGATGTCCATGCGGTTTTAAGACTTTGATGTGCTTTTAACAAGGATGTGTTTGTAAGTAGAATAAAACCTTTTTTTATTTACGGAGTCTAGCAATATAGGATCAAGGATTGTGCAAATCCTTGATCCCTATAGAAGAGTCTGGAAGAGGAGAGATGCTTTTCTGGGGAGCTGGATGTTTTTTTTTTATGTCCGATGAAAAATAGCCCGTTGTGATTGATAAGGAAATTCATATTAGTGTACAGCAGAGCAGTCTGTTTAACTTTATTGCTTTGAAAGAGTGAGACTTACCCACGTCACAGTTTGGATGCAGCGCTGAAATATATAACAACGTATCGTAGTTGTTTTTTAATTTTTATGTTCTATATACCTGTTTTCACAAAATACTGATAAAAGGGAATGGTTTACTGGCTTCCACCAAATATTGATTGAGGCCTGCAATACACCAGCTTCCACCAAATATTGATTAAGGGGTTTGCTATAACATCTTCCAGCAACTACTCATGAAGGGTATCTATATACCTGTTTCCACAAAATACTGATAGAGGGGATTGATATACAAGCTTCCACCAAATATTGATAAAGGCCTGCGAAACAAAAGCTTCCACCAAATATTGATTAAGGGGTCTGATATACCAGCTTCCAGCAAATACTCATTAAGGGGTTCTATGTACCTGCTTCCACAAATTACTGATAGAGGGGATTAATATACCGGCTTCCACCAAATATTGATTAAGGGTTTTGATATGTGGGCTTCCAGAAAACAATAATTAAGGGGTTCTATATAACTGTTTCCATAAAATACTAATAGAGGGGATTGATATACCGGCTTCCACCAAATTTAGATTGAGGCCTGTGATACACTGGCTTCCACAAAATATTGATTAATGGGTTTGATATACCGTCTTTCAACAAATTCTCATTAAGGGGTTCTATATACCTGTTTCCACAAAATACTGACAGAGGGGATTGATATACCAGCTTCCACCAAATATTAATTAAGGGTTTTGAAATACCGGCTTCCAGCAAATATTCATTAAGGGGTTCTATATACCTGTTTCCAAAAGATAATATTAGAGGGGATTGATATACCAGCTTACACCAAATATTGATTGAGGCCTGCAATACATCAACTTCCACCAAATATTGATTAAGGGGTTTGATATACCAACTTCCAGTGAATACTCATTGAGGGGTTCAATATGAATTTTTCACAAAATGCTGATAGAGGGGATTGATATACCAGCTTCCACAAAATATTGATTGAGGCCTGCGATACACCAGCTTCCACCAATTATTGATTAAGGGGTTTGATATAACAGCTTCCAGCAAATACTCATTAAGGGGTTCTGTATACCTGTTTCCACAAAATACTGATAGAGGGGATTGATATACCAGCTTCCACTAAATATTGATTGAGGCCTGTAATACACCAGTTTCCATTAAAAATGGATTAAAGGGTTTGATATACCGGCTTCCAGAAAATACTTAAGGGGTTCTTTATACCTGTTTCCTCAAAATACTGATATATGGGATTGATATACCAGCTTCCACCAAAAATTTATTGAGGCCTTCGATACAATAGCTTCCACCAAATATTGATTAAGGGTTTTTGATATCCCTACTTCAAGAAACTTCTCCTTATGAGGTTCTATATACTTGTTTAAACAAAATACTGATAGAGGGGATTGATATACCTGCTTCCACCAAATATTGATTGAGGCCTGCGATACAACAGATTCCACCACATATTGATTAAGGGTTTTAATATTCCATAAAATTCTCATTAAGTGATTCTATATACAAGTTTCCACAAAATACTGATAGAGGGTATTGATATACCAACTTCCACCAAATATAGATTAAGGCCTACGATACACCAGTTTTCACCAAATATTTATTATATACCAGCTTCCAGTGAATACTCATTAACGGATTCAATATGTATTTTTCCAAAAAATACTGATAAAGGGTATTGATATACCGGCTTCCACAAATATTGATTGAGGCCTACGATATACCATCTTCCACCAAATATTGATTAATGGCTTTGATATACCAGCTTTCAGCAAATACTCATTAAGGGATTCTATATAACTGTTTTCACAAAATACTGATAGAGGGGATTGATATACTGGCTTCCACCAAATATAGATTGAAGCCTACAATAATCCGGTTTCCACCAAATTTTGATTAAGGGGTTTGATATACCAGCTTCCAGAAAATTCTCATTAAGGGGTTCAATATACCTTTTTCCACAAAATACTGATAGAGGGGATTGATATACCAGCTTCCACCAAATATTGATTAAGGGGTTTGATATACCAGCTTCCAGAAAATACTCTTTAAAGGGTTCAATATACCTGCTTCCACAAAATACTGATAGAGGGGATTGATATACCGGCTTCCACCAAATAAAGAATGAGGCCTGCGATACACCATCTTCCACCAAATATTGATTTAAAGGGTTTGATATACCAGATTCCAGAAAATACTCATTAAAGAGTTCTACATAGCTGTTTCTACAAAATACTGATAGATGGGATTGCTTTACCAGCTCCACCAAATATAGATTGAGGCCTACGATACACCGGCTTTCACAAAATATTGATTAAAGGGTTTGCTATACCAGCTTCCAGCAAATGCTCATTACGGGGTCTATATACCTGTTTACAAATATCGATAGAGGGAATTGATATGCTGGCTTCCACTAAATATTGATTGAGGCTTGCAATACAACAACCTCCACCAAATATTGATTAAGGGTATAATTTCCCGGCTTCCAGCAAATACTCTTAATGGGATTCTATATACCTGTTTCCACAAAATACTCACAAAGAGAATTTATTTACCGGCTTCCAACAAATATAGATTGAAGCCTGCGATACACCCGCTTTCACCAAATATTGATTAAGGGTTTGATATTCTGGCTTCTAGCAAATACTCATTAAGGGGTTCTATATAACTGTTTCCACAAAATACTGATAGAGGGGATTGATATACCGGCTTCCACAAAATATTGATTAAGAGGTTTGCTATACAAGATTTCAGCAAATACTTATTAAGGTATTCAATATACCTTTTTCCACATCATACTGATAGTGGGGATTGATACACCAGCTTTGACCAAATATTGATTGAGGCCTGCGATACACCAGCTTCCATCAAATATTGATTAAGGCGTTTGATATACCAGCTTCCAGAAAATACTCCTTAAGGTGTTCTATATACCTTTTTCCACAAAATACTTATAGAGGGGATTGATATACCGTCTTCCACCAAATATTGATTGAAGCCTGCTATACACTAGCTTCCACCAAATATTGAATAAGGGTTTGATATAACATCTTCCAGCAAATACTCATTAAAGAGTACTATATACCCGTTTCCACAAAATACTGATAGAGGGGATTGATATACCAGCTTCCACCAAATATTGATTGAGGCCTGTGATACAACAGCTTCCACCAAATATTGATTAAGGGGTTTAATATACCAGCTTCCAGCAAATACTCATTAAGAGGTTCTATATACCTGTTTACAAAAATTGATAGAGGGAATTGACATACCGGTTTCCACCAAATATTGATTGAGGCCTGCGATACAACAGCCTCCACCAAATATTGATTAAGGGTTTAATTTCCCGGCTTTCAGCAAATACTCTTTATGGGGTTCTATATACCTGTTTCCACAAAATTCTCATAGAGAGGATTGATATACTGGCTTCCACCAAATATAAATTGAGGCCTGCGAGACACTGGCTTCCACCTAATATTGATTAAGGGTTTGATATTCTGGCTTCTAGCAAATACTCATTAATGGGTTCTATATGCCTGTTTCCACAAAATACTGATAGAGGGGATTGATATACCAGCTTCCACCAAATGTTGATTGAGGACTGCGATACACTAGCTTGCACCAAATATTGATTAAGTAGTTTGATATACCAGCTTCCAGCAAATACTCATTAAGGGGTTCTATATACATGTTTCCACAATATACTTATAGAGGGGATTGATAAACCGACTTCCACCAAATATTGATTGAGACCTACGATAGATCAGCTTTCACCAAATATTAATTAAGGGGTTTGACGACAGTATCGAGATCTATAATGTCAGTGTTGGTAAAGGGGAAGATGATGGAGTGTCAATAGATATCACGTAGGTGCCCACAAGAGAGGAAGAGGAGGGGAGTTCAGAGGGAGAGGCAGAGCAGCAGATAAGGGGTAGAAGGAGGAGAAACAGGCAGAACTTACAGTGCACAGGAGACAAAAAGCAGACTGCAAATGTATCTGGAGCGAGCCATCCACCATGCACTGTTACATCTGGCACTCCCAGGACGCCGGCACATGGCTCCGCAGTGTTGGCTTTTTTTAACATGTCAGCTGCTATCAATAGTGTTGCCATCTGCAGCCTGTGCTGTCAACGCAAAAGTTGCGGAAAGCCCAACACTCACCTATGGACGACCTCCTTAAGAAGGCACCTGGCATCCCATCACCGAGCCCAGTGGGAGCAATGCCGTCAGAACCCCCAAAGCCACACTGCCGGTGCTCCACGTCCTGCCTCTTCTCCTTCTCCTCTCTCCTCCCATTTGTACTCCACTCCACCTTCCACCGTGCCGTTGTCGCGTTCATCTGGCAAAAGGCAAGGTTCCATGGCCACAATGTTTGAGCGTAAAAAAGTTGATGAGGCTGGATAACCCTCGGCTGACCGCCGGCTTGTTGGAACTGCTAGACAGTGAACCACTGTCATATAAAATGGTGGACTTGGAGGCCTTTAGAAAATTTTTGGCCATTGGCACACCGCAATGGAAGTTCCCTGGAAGGAAATATTTGTCCCAGAAGGGCATCCCAGAGCTAAATGGCCATGTTCAGCGGCAAGTGAATGTATCTCTGGCGCACAGTGTCGGTTCTAAGATACATCTGACCACAGACATATGATCTAGCAAACACGGGCAGGGAAGGTACATAACTTTTACTGCCCACTAGGTGAACCTTCTGACGGCTGTCAAGCATGTAACCCGTGGCACCAGTTTGGATTTGGTGTTAACGCCACGGATTGCATACAGGCCTGCTTCTTCTTCCCCTACTTCATTCTCCATCTCCTCCTCAGCTGACTCCTCCTTTTCCACTGCTATTGCCTCTTCCACTGCACCCCCCACTCCCCAGAACCTATTCGATGTGCCAGGTGAGATGTTGCCATGCTGTGCTGCGTCTGTTGTGCCTGGAAGCCAAGAGCCACACCTGTACTGCACTGCTTTCAGCTCTGCAGTCACAGGCCAATCAGTGGCTAACCCTGCTCAATTTGACAGTTGGTAAAGTGGTGTGCGACAACGGTGCCAATCTACTAAGCGCACTGAAACATGGCAAAATGACACAAGTCCTGAACTTAGTCATTCGTTGCCAACTACCCCGGTGTCCAGGACGTCTTGCGGCAGGCCAGGAAAATCTCTGGCCATTTTAGAAGTTCTTACGCGGCCATGGCCCGCCTTGCTGATGTTAAGCAGCAACACCATTTGCCCGCCAGACATCTGATTTGTGACTGCCCGACGCGCTGGAACTCCACCTTGTATATTTTCACCGAGCTCCCATAGCCCTTTCTAGCCTTGTGGAGGTCCACAATTTTGTCTCTAGTGTCTTTTGACAGATATTTGGTCTTGCCCATGGTAGTATTTGCTCTCTGACTGTGGGGTGGACAGGGGTCTTTAAAGGGCTCAGACAGGTGCTACTAAGTTAGATTAATGAGTGGAGTAGCGGTGAACATTTTAACCACCTCCCGACTGCCTAACGCAGGATTGCGTCCTGCGGGCGGCCGGTTTATTCCTCCTGGACGCATCGGCGCGTCCTCTTGCGAGACGCGAGATTTCGGGCATAGCCGGCCTGCACATGTGCATTGCGGCCCGGGGAAAAGGCGCAAGAGAAGTTTGTCACCAGCCTGCCAGCCAATGATCAGCTCTGGCAGGTTGGTGACTTTTAAAAAATCGAATCAGAAGCCATTTAACACATTATATTTATAAATATAATGTGTTAAATGGCTTCTGTGCTCTCTGCTGGTTCCTTTTTCGTCGGTTGGTTCCAGTAGAGAGCACACATCACTGTGAGTACACCAAACACTACACATTTAGCCCCAGATCACCCCCCATCACCCCAATTAACCCCTTGATCACCCCCTGTCAATCACTAGTGAAAGGGAAAAAAGTGATCAGTGTAAACTGTCACTTTTTTTTCACCAGTATTGACTGTTAGGTTTTAGGTTAGTTTAGGCCCCTTTAGTAGGTAGTTAGCGACCTCACCGCAGTCACTGATTCGCTGATTAGCGTATCGCTAATCAGCATTGTTACTTTTATAGTATCAGTCAGATCACAGTCAGATCTATAATAGTATTAGTGTCACGTTAGCTCACCCTCCACCCAAAACGCAGTGTTTGCCCTATCAGGCCTGATCGGTCGCCCACACGTGCGTTCACCCATGCCCGCCCCGCCGCAGTGACAAAAATGTTAATTTTTTCTTATCACTGCACAATCACTTCACAAGCGCTGCGGCGATAAAAAAAAAAATCAGTTTTGATATTTTTTATCAATCGCAGCGGCTTCCTGTACTTCGCTAGTCTCCCATTTGTAAGACAGGCTTGCTTTTTTTCTTGGGTAGTCTCAGGTAATACTCCCTAAATTTAGTTGACCAAATGGCAAGTAAGGGGTATTTTTCTGAAGAGGCCTACAGGCTTCTGACCCAGTCGGATGAGGATCACAATACGAATCCAGCGGGTCACAATACGAACCTGTAGAAAGCAGTGGCAGTCTGACCCAAAGTTCGGACGATGAGGTTGAGGTCCCTGATACCACCAGGCATACCCGGCCCCATGTTGCTAGACCACAGGTTGCGCAGGATCTGCTTCAAGGGCAGGAGAGTGGGGCTGGCGCTGTCGGATTACGTGGTGAGGCATACACCAGCAGCGCAGCCCATCCTGGACCTAGTACCAGCACTGCCATAGAACACGGTGAAGTGGCGAGCAACAGAAGGGCAGTTGAAGTTGGTACGGTGTCACGTGCATTAGTTCCCCCGTCGCAGCCAACGCACAGACAGGCCCGTAGAGCCCCTAGAGTCCCTGAGGTGCTGGCAAACCCTGATTGGCAGCCCCCAACTTCAGCCACACCAGTAGTTCCCCCTTTCACCGCCCAGACTGGAGTTCGGGTTGAGACAGCTCAGATCGGATCAGCACTGTTTTTTTTTTTTAGCTGTTCTCGACTGCGGAGCTCTTGGACTTAGTCGTGGCAGAAACAAACCAGTATGCCACTCAATTTATAGCCGCCAACCCGGGAAGCTTTTATGTCCAGTCTTTCCGGTGGAAACCCGTCCAAGTTTCCGAATTTAGAACTTTTCTGGGCCTTCTCCTCAACATGGGCCTGACAAAAAAGCATGAATTGCGGTCATATTGGTCCACGAACCCAATTCATCACATGCTCATGTTCTCTGCTTCCATGTCCAGGATACGATTTGAGACCATCCTGCGTTTCCTGCACTTTAGTGACAATAGTAGCTCTCGTCCCAGAGGCCACCCAGCTTTTAACCGGCTCCACAAAATTCGGCCCCTCATAGACCACTTTAACACCAAATTTGAAGATTTGTATACCCCTGAGCAAAACATCTGCATAGACGAGTCCCTGATACATTTTACCGGGCGCCTTGGCTTCAAATAATACATCTCAAGCAAGCGCGCCCGGTATGGGGTAAATTGTATAAGCTCTGTGAAAGGGCCACAGGCTATACGCACAAATTTCGTGTCTATGAGGGTAAAGATCAGACCCTGGAGCCAGTCGGTTGACCTGACTACCTGGGGAGCAGTGGGAAGACAGTCTGGGACTTGGTGTCACCCTTATTTGGCAAGAGGTACCATCTTTATGTGGACAATTTCTACACAAGTGTGCCCCTCTTCAGGCATTTGTTTCTAGAACAGATTGGCTGCTGTGGCACCGCGCGACCTAGTCGCCGGGGCTTCCCCCAACGGCTCATTACCACCCGTATTGCAAGGGGGGACAGGGCTGCCTTGTGTAACGAAGAACTGCTCGCGGTGAAATGGAGACACAAGTGTGATGTTTACATGCTCTCCTCCATTCACGCAGACACGACAATCGAAATTGAACGAGCAACTGGAGTTATTGAAAAGCCCCTCTGTGTCCACAACTATAATTCGCTAATGGGGGGTGAACTTCAATGACCAGATGTTGGCTCCTTATTTACTCTCCCGCAGAACCAAACGCTGGTATAAGAAGGTGTCTGTATACCTAATTCAATTGGCTGTCTATAATAGTTTTGTTCTCTACAGTAAGACTGGGAGAACAGGATCCTTCCTCAAATTTCAGGAAGAGATCATCGAGAACCTCCTGTATCCAGGAGGTTCCATGGCCCCAACCACCAGTATAGTGAGCGTCTACATGAGCGACATTTCCCCAATGTCGTTGCTGGTACCTCAAACCAAGCGCCACCCCGAAAAAATTTTTGTGTCTGTAGCAGGAGTGGAATAAGGCGTGACACCCGCTATTTCTGTCCTGACTGCCCTGACCACCCTGCCCTATGCTTAGCGTAGTGTTCCCGGAAGTATCTCACACAGGTACACTATTAGTATAGTGATTGCGTGACACAGGACAGGCACACAGGGGTCTTTGGGCCCTTTCACTCACAGCTGCTGCAAACCTCTCCTTTCACCTGGGACAAAGTGCATAATGTACTTCGCCACATCTCTGGGCGATTTGCGCTTTGCACATTGTCCCATGGGGAAGGAGAGGTTTGTCCTATAAAGGTAAAAAAAAAAAAAAAATCACAGGTAAGCAAAACAGTTAATGTTCCAAAAGTTCAATAAAGTTTATAAAAGTTAATGTTGTATTTCAAATGTTATATAAAGTTAATGTTAATAAATTTATTGCGTTGCGGCCTGTTTTTTGTTTTTTTTACCTTCTAGGTGGACCAAGTGATCAACCAGCTGCAGCACTGATGTGCATTCTGACAGAAGCATTGCGCTGCTGTCAGATTACACAAAAGTTGGTATATGCGGCGCTGCAAGACGAGATTTCTCCTCTGCAGTAAAAAAAATATGTTTGCCGAGGCTTATGAGCTGAGGGGCGGTGCTCATATGCTTTGGCAAACATTTTTTATAAAAAAATTAAAAATTCTGGAAAGGATTTATTCATCCACATCGATTGATGTGAATGGAGAAATCGGGTTTGCCAGGGCATACGAGCTGAGTGGGTTTGGATGTTGGGCGGAGCTTCTATGTCCTGGCAGACGCCTTTCCTCCACATTTTTTGGCAGAGATTTTTTCATCTACATTGATCGATGCGAATGAAGAAATCTGTGCCGTTCATTTTTTCTTTCATCCCAGAGGCTAACCGGAAAAAAAAAAATTAATTACCCTTATGCTCAATATAAGGAGAATAGTAGAAACTCCTAATGCTGGCCATACATGTAATGATTGCGGAGACCCTCAAATGCCAGGGCAGTATAAACACCCCACAAATCACCATATTTTGGAAAGAAGACACCCCAAGGTATTCGCTGAGGGGCATATTGAGTGCATGAAAGATTGAACTTTTTGTCCCAAGTTAGCATAAAAGGAGACTTTGTGAGAAAAACAAAACAAAAAACAATTTCCGCTAACTTGTGCCGAAAAAATTAAATCTTCTATGAACTCGCCATGCCCCTCACGGAATACCTTGGGGTGTCTTCTTTCCAAAATGGGGTCACATGTGGGGTATTTATACTGTTCTGGCATTTTAGGGGCCCTAAAGCGTGAAAAGAAGTCTGGAATCCAAATGTCTTAAAATGCCCTCCTAAAAAGTACTCATTGGAATTTGGGTCCCTTTGCGCACCTAGGCTGCAAAAAAGTGTCACACATGTGGTATCGCCATACTCAGGAGAAGTTGGGCAATGTGTTTTGTGGTGTCTATTCACATATACCCATGCTGGGTGAGAGAAATATCTCTGTAAAATGACAACTTTGTATAAAACAATGGGAAAAGTTAACTTTTACAGAAATATTTCTCTCACCCAGCATGGGTATATGTAAAAAGACACCCCAAAACACATTGCCCTACTTCTCCTGAGTACAGCAATACCACATGTGTGACACTTTTTTGCAGCCAAGATGCGCAAAGGGGCCCAAATTCCAATGAGTACTTTCAGGATTTCACAGGGCATTTTTACTCATTTGGATTCCAAACTACTTCTCACGCTTTAGGGCCCCTAAAATTCCAGGGCAGTATAAATACCCCACATGTGACCCCATTTTGGAAAGAAGACACATTTAGAGAAAAATGTATATAGAAATCTAGTTTTATTTGAAAAATTTTACAACTGAAAGTGAAAAATTGCATTTTTTTGCAAAAATTTCGGTCAATTTCGATTAATAACAAAAAAAGTAAAAATGTCAGCAGCAATGAAATAACACCAAATGAAAGCTCTATTAGTGAGAAGAAAAGGAGGTAAAATTCATTAGGGTGGTAAGTTGTATGACCGAGCAATAAACCGGGAAATTAGTATAGTGCAGAATTGTAAAAAGTGGTCTAGTCATTAAGGGGGTTTAAGCTAGGAGAGCTGAGGTGGTTAAAAGGCACAGTAACAGGTCTTTGAGAGCCAGAATTTTTGCTGTTTCTCAGGTGTTCAAATACTTATGTTCAGCAGTGCAGGGCAAATAAATTGTTTAAAAATCATATAATGTGATTTCCTGGAAAAAAAAATCTGTCTCTCAGAGTGGAAATGCACCTACAATGTGAATTTCAGACCCTCCATGATTTCTAAATGGGAGAACTTGCAAAATCGTAGGGTGTTCAAATACTTCTGTTCCTCACTGTATATTAAAAGATTGACTAATACAGAAACAAGCAGCAAGGTAAAATAGTTCTTCATACAATACTGACCTTGACTGAGAAAACAAATATGACATTTTAAAATGATTCTGCAGCTACAAAGAGAAAGCCCATAAATCACTTCCGCTTCCAACTTTCAAAGAAACCTAATGAATAGCTTATTACGTGTGTGCACTGCAATTCCTTAGCTAATATTATCTCAGCTCCCTGTTTGGAGGGCTTCATTGCCAGTTTTAAATCCTAACAGGAGAACTTACAAGTGAAACATTTGCTCAAAAGGTTTCTAGTGGGGCACAAATCAATCTGACAGGTTAAATTTGAAGATTCAATTTTTTTTGTTAACACTCCATAAGAAAAAAGTAAAAATACATTTGACATTCTTGTTAACCTCCTATTATTTGTACACCTAATTTACCCTTTGTTCAACTTGGCAATTACTGATTTGAAATAATTACACAAAGCTCTAATATAATACAATTGGTACAATGCAAAACTCTGTAGCATATGGACTGAATATGTACATAGATGTAGTCATGTTCGGATTTGGTTTGAGTTATAAAATCCAAATCCTCAAAAAAGACCTAGGCTTTACATACTGCCTATTCATCTGACATCTCCATTACATCTTTGATTTCAACTCTGAAGTGTTGACTCTCAACTTATATATCCCCTGATGAGTCCCTATATGGGATGAAACATGTCATGTCGGGACATGAGAGAAGGACATCTTTAGGGAATAGGCCCCTTAACCCCTTAAGGACACATGACGTACCGGTACGGCATGTTTCCCGAGTCCTTAAGGACACATGACGTACCGGTACGTCATGGCTTTAAATAGCGATGCCGGCGCCGCGGGGGTTAATCGGAACGGGATGCCGGCTGAAATCATTCAGCCGGCATCCTGTAACAATGCAGGGGGGGGGTCATTTGACCCCCCCGCATCGACGATCGCAGAAAACCGCAGGTCAATTCAGACCTGCGGTTTTCTGCGTTTCCGGTCCATTCGGGTGTCCTGTGACCCGATGAACCGGAAAAAGACTGCGATCGGTGGCGTAATTTTACACCACCAATCGCAGTCCGAGGATTTGCAGAGGCGGAGCTGGCCCTGGTGCTGAACGCCGCTGTCCAGGGTGCTGATTGGTGCAGGGGAGAGAGGCGCGAGATTCAAACTTCCTGCGCTCCTCTCTCCCCTCCTCTTCCTGTCCAGCACCCTGACCGTGCAGCATCGTCCAGCACCAGCTCCTGTGTCCCCCTAATCGGCATCCATCACCCTCCTGCACCCATCGCCACCCAGGTAGGTTAGGGTCAGTGAGGGAGAGGCACCTTTAGGCAGGGATAGAAGGGAAAAGTTAGAAAAAAAAAAAAAAAAAAGCACATTTATTCCAAACTTTTTTTTTTCAGCTACCAGACCCCAGACCCCCCTGCCACTTGCCCCCCCCCGCATCCCCCCCACCACCAGCCCCCCCCTCACCACCAGCCCCCCACCAGACCCCCCCCCCCACCAGACCCTTCCCCCACCACCACTTTTTTTTTTTCTGCGTGCGCTGACTGGCCGGCACTTTTTAGCGTCCGTCCACTGTTAGCGCATCGCCCGCCCCACCACCCCACCGACCGCTGATCAGCGTTGAACCGCTGATCAGCAAGTTTGAACTTTTTTTTTTTTTTTTTCTAACACTTGCCCATTTTTTTTGCCTGGACTTTTTTTAGTACGTGAACACCCGTGCCCCCACACACACGCACATAGAATAAAGGTTTACACGCACGCACATACACACGCACACACACACACCCATGGCCCGCCGGGTGTTCTCGGCCGAGGAGGCATATGCCCAGATTGCCTCCGACTCTGAGAGCCCCAGTGAGGATGAGGATGACCCCACGTTCCTTTTGTCATCCGCATCCTCCTCATCATCATCGGATGACGATGAGCCACCAAGGCAGCGGAGACGCCGCCAGGCGGAGCCAGGGGCCACACATGCTAGGGATCCTGTGGCCCACCCTAGTACGAGCCGCCCTGGGGTTCGTACTGGTTTCCCGGCCCACCAAATAAGTTCACCGGAGCCCCCTGCCGATGAACTTAGCTGGTGTCCCCCAGTGGACTTTGAGCCTGAGATTCCGGATTTCGCTGGCAATCCTGGAATCCAGATTCCCACAGTGGGGTTTACTGAAATAGACTTTTTTAGTTTTTTTTTCAGTAACCCACTGGTGAATCTGATGGTGGAGCAGACGAATCTGTACGCCCAACAGTTCGTCGCTCAAAACCCGGGCTCATTTTGGCTAGACCCGGTGGCTGGACGCCGGTCAGTGCAGCCGAGATGAGGACATTTTGGGGCCTCGTGCTGCATATGGGTCTAGTGCAAAAACCCAGTGTCAGGCTGTACTGGAGTGGGGACGTCCTATACCAGACCCCACTGTACAGTACGGCCATGACACGCTCCCGGTTTGAGGCCATCCGGAAATGTCTGCATTATTCCGATAATGCAGCATGTCCCCCCCGAAGTGATCCTGCCTATGACCGGCTGTACAAGATACGGCCGGTCATCGATCACTTTGGGGCCACATTTCAGCAGGCCTACGTACCTGGAAGGGAGGTCGCGGTTGATGAGTCTCTCGTTGCGTTCAAGGGGAGACTCAGTTTCCGCCAATACATTCCCACAAAGCGGGCGAGGTATGGCGTGAAGCTATACAAAATTTGTGAGAGTACCTCAGGGTACACTTACAAATTTCGTGTGTACGAGGGGCGAGATTCCCGGATTCAACCACCAGAATGTCCCCCCACTCTGGGTGTTACCGGGAAACTCGTGTGGGACCTTATGTACCCACTGCTGGATAAGGGTTACCACTTGTACGTGGACAACTTTTATACCAGCATTCCCTTGTTCAGGTCCCTTGCCGCCAGATCCACGTTCGCTTGTGGGACCGTGCGGAAAAATCAACGCGGCCTCCCTGCCCACCCCCTCCAGGTACCTATCCCCAGGGGTGAGACCCGTGCCCTTACCAGTGGAAGCCTGTTGCTGGTCAGGTATAAGGACAAGAGGGATGTCCTTATGCTGTCCACAATCCACGGTAACAGCACCACCCCAGTCTCTGTGCGAGGTACCACGGCAACGGTCCTCAAGCCCGATTGTATCGTCGCCTACAATCGGTATATGGGAGGAGTTGATCTCTCTGATCAAGTCCTCAAGCCATATAATGCCATGCGCAAAACCCGGGCATGGTACAAAAAAGTTGCGGTCTACATGGTGCAGGTTGCCATGTACAACTCTTTTGTACTATCCCGAAGCGCTGGCAGCACAGGGACATTCCTCCAATTCTATGAGGCAGTCCTCAAAGACCTGATCTTTTCGGACCGGGAAAGAGCAGGCCGGAGTACCTCGGGAACTGGAGGCGCCCGGATCGTCCCTGGCCAACACTTTCCAGGTGTGGTCCCCCATACTGGAAAGAAGGGACGAACCCAAAAAAGATGCAGAGTGTGTCACAAGAGGGGGATACGGAAGGACACCACTACTCAGTGTGACACTTGCCCCGATCATCCGGGCCTCTGCGTTATCGATTGCTTCAGGGAGTATCACACTTCCATGGAGTACTAAATTTTTATAATCTCCAACAGTCCCCTAGAGAACATAAAACACTATGTCTCTCAGACTTTGGAGACACAGAAACAATTTTTTTTCCCCAAAAAAATATTAGTTTTAGTGCAGGCATCCTCAAACTGCGGCCCTCCAGATGTTGTAAAACTATAACTCCCAACATGCCCAGACAACCTACAGCCATCAGCAGGGCATGGTGGGAATTGTAGTTTTACAACATCTGGAGGGCCGCAGTTTTAGGATGCCTGCTTAGTGTCTCCAAAGTCTGAGAGCCATACATATTGGGCATCGTCGCGTGCGTAAAAGTCGTCGCTATAAAAATAACATTTGACCAAACCCCTCGGATGAACGGTGTTAAAAATATAAAATAAAAACGGTGCCAAAACACCCATTTTTGGGCAAAATTTCCATTTGAATCCTTTTTTTCCCGTAATAAAGCAAGGGTTAACAGCCAAAAAAAACTCAATATTTATGGCCCTGATTCTGTAGTTTGCAGAAACACCCCATATGTGGTCGTAAATGGCTATATAGCCGCACGGCAGGGCATAGAACGAAGGGAACTCCATATGGTTTCTGGAAGGCAGATTTTGATGGACAGTTTTTTTTTTTTGACACCATGTCCCATTAGAAGCCCCCCCTGATGTAGCCTAGACTAGAAACTCCAAAAAAGTGACCCCATCTAAGAAACTACACCCCTCAAGGTATTCAAAAGTTACTTTATAAACTTTGTTAACCCTTTAGGTGTTCCACAAAACTAAATAGCAAATGTAGAAGAATTTTATTTTTTTGTTACCTTGCCTCAAAAAAGTGTAATATAGAGCAACCAAAAATCATATTTACCCCTAAAATAGTACCAAAACAACAACCACCTTATCCCATAGTTCCCTAGATGGGGTCACTTTTATGGAGTTTCTACTCTAGGGGTGCATCAGGGGGCTTGAAAGGGTACATGGTGTAAATAAACCAGTCCAGCAAAATCTGCCTTCCAAAAACCGTATGACGTTCCCCTTCTTCTATGTCCTGCCGTTTAGCCAAATAGTAGTTTACGACCACATTTGGGGTGTTTCTGCAAACTACAGAATCAGGGCAACCCATTTTGAGTTTTGTTTGGCTGTTAACCCATTTTTTTCAGTAATAAAGTAAGGGTTAAAATGGAAAATTTTCCAAAAAATAGAAATTTCTAAATTGTTTCTCCATCTGCCATTAACTCTTGTGGAACACCTAAAGGGTTAACAAAGTTTGTAAACCCAGTTTTGAATACCTTGAGGGGTGTACTTTCTTAGATAGAGTCACTTTTTTGAAATTTCTATTCTAGGGGTGCAACAGGGGGCTTCAAATGGGACATGGTATAAACAAAACCAGTCCTGCAAAATCTGCCTTCCAAAACCCATATGGCGTTCCCCTCTCTCTACGTGCTCCCGTTTGGCCAAACAGTAGTTTACGACCACATATGGGGTGTTTTTGCAAACTACAGAATCAGGGCAACCCATATTGAGTTTTGTTTGGCTGTTAACCCTTACTTTATTGCTGGAAAAAATGGGTTAAAATGGAAAATTTTCCAAAAAATAGAAATTTCTAAATTGTTTCTCCATCTGCCATTAACTCTTGTGGAACACCTAAAGGGTTAACAAAGTTTGTAAACCCAGTTTTGAATACCTTGAGGGGTGTACTTTCTTAGATGGAGTCACTTTTTTGAAATTTCTATTCTAGGGGTGCAACAGGGGGCTTCAAATGGGACATGGTATAAACAAAACCAGTCCTGCCAAATCTGCCTTCCAAAACCCATATGGTGTTCCCCTCCTTCTATGTCCTCCCGTTCGGCCAAACAGTAGTTTACGACCACATATGGGGTGTTTTTGCAAACTACAGAATCAGGGCAACCCATTTTGAGTTTTGTTTGGCAGTTAACCCTTGTTTTACTCCTGGAAAAAATTGATTATATTTGAAAATTTTCCAAAAAATAGAAATTTCTAAATTGTTTCTCCATCTGCCAATAACTCTTGTGGAACACCTAAAGGGTTAACAAAGTTTGTAAACCCAGTTTTGAATACCTTGAGGGGTGTACTTTCTTAGATGGAGTCACTTTTTTGAAATTTCTATTCTAGGGGTGCAACAGGGGGCTTCAAATGGGACATGGTATAAACAAAACCAGTCCTGCCAAATCTGCCTTCCAAAACCCATATGGTGTTCCCCTCCTTCTATGTCCTCCCGTTCGGCCAAACAGTAGTTTACGACCACATATGGGGTGTTTTTGCAAACTACAGAATCAGGGCAACCCATTTTGAGTTTTGTTTGGCAGTTAACCCTTGTTTTACTCCTGGAAAAAATTGATTATATTGGAAAATTTTCCAAAAAATAGAAATTTCTAAATTGTTTCTCCATCTGCCAATAACTCTTGTGGAACACCTAAAGGGTTAACAAAGTTTGTAAACCCAGTTTTGAATACCTTGAGGGGTGTACTTTCTTAGATGGAGTCACTTTTTTGAAATTTCTATTCTAGGGGTGCAACAGGGGGCTTCAAATGGGACATGGTATAAACAAAACCAGTCCTGCAAAATCTGCCTTCCAAAACCCATATGGCGTTCCCCTCTTTCTACGTGCTCCCGTTTGGCCAAACAGTAGTTTACGACCACATATGGGGTGTTTCTGCAAACTACAGAATCAGGGCAACCCATTTTGAGTTTTGTTTGGCAGTTAACCCTTGTTTTTTTCCAGAAAAAAATTGATTATATTGGAAAATTTTCCAAAAAATCTAAATTCTAAAAATGTATGTCCATTTGCCATGAAGTGTTGTGGAAGACCTAAAGGGTTAACAAAGTTTGTAAAAACTGTTTTGAATACCTTGAGGGGTGTTTTACATTTTTGGGTGGTTTCTATTATGTAAGCCTCACAAAGTGACTTCAAACCTGAACTGGTCCATAAAAAGTGGGATTTTGAAGATTTCTGAAAATTTCAAAATTTGCTTCTAAACTTCTAAGCCTTGTAACATCCCCAAAAAATAAAATATCATTCCCAAAATGCTACAAACATGAAGTAGACATATGGGGAATGTAAAGTCATCACAATTTGTGGGGGTATTACTATGTATTACAGAAGTAGAGAAACTGAAACTTTGAAATTTGCAAATTTTTCAAAATTTTTGGTAAATATGGTATTTTTTTATGCAAAAAAATTAACTTTTTTGACCCAATTTTAGCAGTGTCATGAAGTACAATATGCGACGAAAAAACAATCTCAGAACGGCCTGGGTAAGTCAAAGCGTTTTAAAGTTATCAGCACTTAAAGTGACAGTGGTCAGATTTGCAAAAAATGGCCTGGTCCTTAAGGTGAAATAGGGCTGTGTCCTTAAGGGGTTAAAGGGACAGGTTCCTGACAGGGTCACCCCTATAGCCCCATCCCAACCAATTTAAAGGTTTACATGTTAGGTTGAGTTAGGACTACGTCCCCAGAAGATATACCGCAGTGATACAGGCCCGGCTACTTCTATTTTAGACAGCAAAGGACGAATACTGGGCAGACAAAAATCGGTATATGTACTTCAGGATCTGGTAAGACCATTCTATTTATATACCTGTAAATGTCTGTGACCAGGTACATAAATTAATGTTATGATATTATATTTGTAATTCACCGCATGATTCGAGCACTATATTAGTTAATTAGAATTTTAATTATTCTAAGTAAAAGTTAAGTTTTAGTATATAATGCCTATTTTTTTTTTGAGGATTTGGATTTTGTAGGTCAAGACCTTAAATTTATACTCTGGTATCGTGTATAAAAGTGGATTTTTAGTTATAAAATCAAGTATTATGAAGGTCGGAACTTCAGATCCCCTTTTGTTTACTACTATATCTGGATTTGGATGCAATGTCTGTAGTTCAGGAAATTGGCACAATCTTTCCTGAACAGTTTATTTGTGCTTTGCAATATTAAGAAATAGTATGCAATATAAACAGTTGAACTCATATAAGAGATGACCAAATTTTGCAGAATTTTTTCAGGATCTGATTTGGTTAAATTGGGTGTCAGATTTGATTCGGTTCAATTAAGTTTGACCCAAATCAGAAGTGCTCCAAGTGCCCTTATAGTCATAATCCTAGGACTGTATCCAATGACTTTTAAGCTCTTTAAACCAAGATAGCATTAGTAATGTCAAAGTTATAACAACATATATGGCTATGGGTAAATGGATGGTAGCCTGTAACAAACAGCCTGTTTAACTCACTGCACTGGATTTTGTTTTTAAATTAAAACATGGTCCACAATTTATGTGGTGGCAGATGTCTTCTTCTCTGTCTACTTATCTGTAAAATGATGGTTTAATTGAGCAATTTGAGTGAGAGTCTGGGTTGAATCACAAAATATTTGGATTTAATTTATTTATGAGTGATCTCAACTGCAACCATATAGGCCTCTATTTCACGTCGGAGCCTTTTGGGATATTCTAATTAAACGTGGGCTGGGTGATTCTATTAAACTACTCTATATAGAAAAAAGACATCTACTACCAGCCTCCTGAGGTGGTTCAGTTTTCATCCAGTCCCACAAAAAAGAGGAATACCCAAAGGACAATTACTGAGAATCCGCAGGAATTGTTCTGAACAAGAAGACTTCACTGCGGAGGCGCATAAATTGTTTAACCGCTTCAAGAATAGAGGATATCCGGACTCCTGCCTCTATGAGGCATGGACCCATGCACAATCAGTAAAACGGTCATCACTATTTCAACCTAAGACAAATGAAATGCCTAAAGAGTTAATTAGAGTGATTGGCACATACAATACTGAGGCTAAACAAGTACGGGATATAAAGAACCTATATTGATCACCTACTAAAAACAGACCCGGACTTAGATAAATGTCTACCAGATAACCCAGCAATTAAATATAGACGGGGTCGAAGTATTGGGGACACATTGGTCCACAGTCATTTCGAATCTCCACATAAGAACACATGGCTCCAGAATAGGAGCCTGGGCACATTCAGATGTGGAAAGTGTAAGGCATGCCCCTTCATTCATATAGGGAACACCTTCATGGACAGCTCTGGAAATAAAATATATTCAGTACGGAGCTTTGCCAACTGTAATACAGCAGGAGTGGTCTATCTGGCACAATGTGAATGCAATTTAAAATACATAGGAAAGACCTGCAGGCTTTTCAAAAAATGGATTTTGGAGCATATAGGTGATATACGAAACGGACGAGACAAACCTCTAGCTAGACATGTTCTATTGAATCATGAAGGAAATATTAAAATCAATACATTTTTCAGTAATTGAAACCATAAAAACCCCAATACGAGGGGGTAATTTGGATAAGATCTTGAAACAAAAAGAATCCAGGTGGTTTTTTACCCTAAAAACTATGGCACCGCATAAAAAAAAAAAAAAAACTATGGCACCGGGATAAACGATGGGATTGATTTTGCGTGTTTTTTATAGTCCAGATCCATAATCTTATCTAGGGGTTCCTATATCTTTTGACACATATATGGAGTATCTAATTGATAATGGGGCTCATTGGCCACCCCAATAATTCTCCATAGTAAATTGGGGAACACCCTATTTAGATCCCTCTTAAATTAATTTAAAAAGATTATAATAATAAAAATAGAAAAAATTCTATATAACACATGATACACTACCGCAACATATTAGTAAATATGACTAATGTAATCAATATATCAATATATCAATAATAATTTAATAATTAAATCAATTAAATAATAGAACGACATCTTAAGAATAAATAACCCTGTATATCATCATCTTCCTTGCTATATTTCTATCTAATTATAGTTCAAACTGGCTATTTAGAAGTACTAGACACATTTACCACACTGAACACTTTGGTTAAGGACCTTTCAAGACCTTCGATCATGTGACTGGTCACATGATCGGATCCTGATCATGTGACCCAGTAATGTCATCAGCCAGGGGCCATTTTAAAGCGCTGGGCACAGCATACCGACGCTCTGTACTATTGCAGATGCTGGGAGGCTGTCGGACGCTGCACACATATTTTAGCTCTTATGAAACACTGGAGTAACAATGATTACTGTCTTTGCCCCTGCTTTAGTCTCTGCTTTGACAGAGTAGGGGCGACCTTATAGGATATATATTAAACTTGAGGTAATTAATTTATACCATCTTGATCCTTATGTAGATTGCATCATAACATATTGACAGTCTGCTCATATCTATTTGGCCCATATATATATATATATATATATATATATATATATAGATATATATATCAACTATAAGTCGGCTGAGATACATTTGAAGCACCACTAAGTCGCCTTGAATACCGGACCCTGGCAATATAATCTGTATTAGGTATATACGTCTCTTTATATGTCACAATCAGAGGCCAGCTGTAACCAGGTACCTAATTATGAAAGTACTGAATGTGAATGTATACTACTTTAATGTGAGTTGGAGGCTCATGCATATTAGATTATTTCACAGGTAGCTGCCATTATAGAAAGATATTGGGTATATGACTTTCTATCAATGTCATATACTATAATTTCAAATATAATTTAAATATTAAGGCACTACTTATACCCCTATCATTCTGTATGTAATTTGTCCCCTGGGGAACCCAAAGACAACAAGGGTGAAACGTGTTGGGACAAGTAGGTCATCAATTTAGATGGCACCCTAATGTTCTTGTATTTAAGGGATATTGGTGTCACCTATTTTGCTTGACACAAAACACTCTATACTAGAGGATGGTTTCTTTGTGCTATTTGATTATTGACAATGAGAATCTATGATCACAATCAGGAGATGGATTGATTATTACATTACCTATCTCTGGATATTTGTCTTATAATATTTATATATATCTTTCATATTATATTTGTTTTTGTTTTTTTGCAATTAGTTGCTAGGTATCCTAATAATGGTTTACTAATAGGATAGCATATATCAGCTATTAGGGACATCCCTAATCAGGGCCATCCTAGGGTATCCAGGAGGTTCCTAATACGGGGTTGCCCCTATTGGGGCGGCTATTCCGTTTATAGGCAGGGCATAAATATTGAGAGGGTCAGCTATAGGGAGAGAGCCCATAGCTTATTACTAAGCCCCATCCCTGCTATACACTAACCCTATTATCAAGTATTAACCCAGCGCTATTGCTCCATTTTTTAAGTTTGTTCATTATTTTGTTCTATGTTGGAGGGTCTTTTGTGTATATTTAAGATACATATTAAAAGCTAAGTTTTAAGGGTTTTAGCCTGTGAATTTAAGTACTAGATTTTGCCACCTTATACTAATCAATACCTTCAGACGGGTTATAGTCTGTACTGTGATACTACCTTTAGAGGCTAACCAGAAAAAATATATTGCAAGCTTTCAGAGCACAAAGACTCCTTCTTCAGGCAAGAGTACAGGTAAAAGACTGAGAAACAAGCACAACACTTATAGGATGTTACAGAAAAACATGTACACACGATAAGGCAGAGCAACAAGTGAACATGGTCAGCGGAGACAATGTAGATTGGGCATTAGTAGATTGTGTGCCATATTTGTGGCTAACATCTTCATATATTTAACTTATTTTTTTTGCTTTCTGTCACACATCTCCTCTGAAGAGAGACCCAAAACATTGGACACACATTGGTTAAACAGATAAAGTGCAAATAACCACTAGCAGTAACTGCCTACTAAAAAATTATTTTTATTTGCTCCCGCACAGAGTGCCTTTTTAACAGTCACACCCACCACTTAAGTGGGTATAAAAACAAAGGGGAACATTTATCAAATCTGATGTGCCAGTTGTGTGGCTTAACAATGTTGCATGTGATGTTGCATGCATTAATTTTGGGGAGATTAATCATCCCTTTGTACCAGAAAAGTAGCTTTAAAAAATTGCAAGTTGTGTTTTTTTATATGTAACTTTGTTTAAGTGCATTTTTTTACACCGCTCTTGCCACTTTTCCCAAAGGGGAAGCCTGTGCCTTGTCATAAATTAGGTGCACCCTCCAGCAGCACAGATGATTTCAAGATGCTGCAGAAGATAATTCCAGTCTTGATAAATCTCCCCCTTTTGATGACTTTTGATGAGCTTTGCTACTTTCAAAGTGAAGTGAGAAGATGGTCAGGATTACAGAGTAAAATACTTTTAAAAGTCACAAAAAAGTTGCATCTTTATGCCAAGCAACCCCCTGGCATAGTTTCACTAACAGTGGAAAAACCACATCACATTTGTACCAAATGTAATAAAACACTCAACCCTCAAAAAATTGGAAGTGGTTTCCTACTAAAAATTTTGTTTCAACACAATCAGCAGAAAAATAGTGTTAAAAGCCTCACTAGAGTGGTGTTTTATATAGTGCTCCTGTGTTTTGTGTGACATCCTAATGCTCAGCAATGGAGAATCCAGATTGGTAGGTCCAAAATGTTATACACAGAGGGATATTAAGATCACTGTACAAATGCCAGTCTTGATAAATGACTCCATGTATCTATCATTGAAGACTAAAGGACCAGCATAAATACATATGCAGCAAGCTTCCCCTAGGTCAGGATACAAACCATCTATGTGGCAGACTTGAGCCTGATCACTGTTGCGACTCTCTTTTTATCCTGAATAATATGTAATACTTTCTATTGTTGTACAGTTAGCGCAGAGTACAATGGGCCTTCCAAAGAAAAGCATTTGCTAGAACCTATGCATCAGCTATACAGAATATATGTATGCATAACTTCAATGTGATAATAACTAAGGGCAACATAAACTAGTGGTAGGTCTCCTTGGTAAAATGCTGACTCACTTTCTGTAATTGATCCAGTGATTTTGCCAAAATCTTGTACTAAACAACTTGAGCGCATGCCAAACGAGTCCCCATATTCATAAGCTCATTGCTCTCCCCGACCACCTGCTGTTGATTCATATGGAGGCAGGAGGGCGAGGAGAGCCGTGAGCTCATGAATATGGGACTCATTGCCATGTGCTGGAGCTGTTAGAACCTAGGGGCATAAAACTGGTGACAGATTCCCCTTAACTCATTTCTGATGTAATACAAAAGGGAATAAATCTCAGTGGCTTGTAGTCTATTATCTAAACCTCATAGCATTTGTTTACTTCACCTCTATTGTGTATTTATTCAGTTTTCACTAAATACTCATCATATATTAGCGTTTTCTGCAGTTACAATATACTGAGTGTCTATAACTCAATAGATTGTTTAAGAAGAAAAGAAGAAAAGACCGGCGGCCATAGTGTAAACCATCCCAAAGATTCATAGCTGCACAAAGATAAGTGTGCTTACCGGATTTATGAATGAACGAGCAGTGAGAATACACATGGAGAGCTCTCTCATAGTTGGTGTACCACATGCAAAGGATGGCTGCTGCACCCTCTTAATGACCCTGTCAAAGCGGTGGTCACAATAAAAGTGCAATGAAGTAAAAAAAAAATATATACTGATTTGGGGCACTGCCAGTCCAATAAAATAACAGATTTACTGTTGGCTTCCTCCAGCAATGATCATTGGCAAAACAAGTTGTGCTTTTGTTACTTCATTTCACAGATTGTTTAAGGAATCGTTAATTTCTAACGATAATTTGTTTTCCCTTAGTCCTAACAGCAGCACAGATGGGGTTAACTGCCCCTGTGGACTGGTAGGACCGGCGGAATTTTAATGAGCCCAAGAACCAATAAACGATCTTCAGCTCCCTGAAAGGGAGGAGATCACCCCCCAGCCCACCGTGTTTTTAACAAGCATAATGTATTTAGGGTGGGATATTTGTGTGCTGCTGTTAGGACTAAGGGAAAACAAATTATCGTTAGAAATTAACGATTCCCTTACGTCCTCAACAGCAGCACAGATGGGGAGATAGCAAGAAGAATCCCCTAGGGAGGGTCCTCATGCCTGGCAGAACTAAGAACAGTCTGCCCAAAAGCCGAAAACTCTGCCATCCTAGCATCTATCCTATAATGGGAGATGAAGGTTGACTCAGAGCTCCAGGAGGCCGCCCTACAGATCAACTCTAAGGGGAGGAGTCTTCTCTCCGCAACCGAGGTGGAGACCGCCCTAGTAGAATGGGCCCTCACAAACTCGGGAGGATCTAAGGATTGGGAGACAAAAGCTTCCATAATGGCCTCCTTGATCCAGCGACTAATGGTGGCTTTAGACGCTTTACGGCCTTTAGACTTACCGGCAAACAGGATAAGAAGATTCTCATCTATCCTGAACTCACTAGATCTATCCACATAGATCTGGAGGCATCTTGAAATATCCAGCTGGTCTCTAGCTGGAGTATCAGAGGAGGAGGCTGTAAACAAAACTGGTAAAGATATTACCTGATTGATGTTCTGGAAAGTAGGCACCTTAGGCCTGAAGTAAGGTAAAAACTTCAGGAGTACTCTATCCTGTAGAAAAATAATGTACGGGTGATTTGCGGAGAAAGCCTGCAATTCAGAAACTCTTTTGGCTGAAGCTATAGCCAGAAGAAAGACCATCTTTAAAGTCAAAAATTTAAAATTTACCTCCTCCAAGGGCTTGAAGGGGGGAGATGCTAGCCCCCTGAGCACTACTGAAAGATCCCACTGGGGGATAGGTTTCAGTATAGTAGGCTTTAGTCTTTCAGCTTCCTTCAGGAAGCGTTTGATGAGTGGGTCCCGAGAATGTGGCCTGTTGAGACAGGCCGAGATGGCATAAACCTGTACCTTCAAGGTAGCTGGAGATAGGCCTCTATCTAATCCATCCTGAAGAAATTGAAGTATCGCAGGAAGGGGCGGATCTGCAGACGCCACCTGTCTGGAATCACACCATGCCTCGAAGATTCTCATGATCCTGGAGTAGGCCTTCTTTGTAGACTCTGCTCGGGAATGCGACAAAGTCCTCAGGACCGACTCGGAAAGCCCTTCTATATTGGGAAGGGACTGATCAACCTCCAGGCTGTCAGGTTGAACCTGTGCAGATCTGGGCAGAGGTGAGTGTCCCACGACACCAGGGTCTGCTCCGGGGGGAGTCTCCAGTATTGTCCCCGACTCATCTGAATGAGCTGGGTAAACCAGGATCTTCTGGGCCAAAACGGTATGATGGCTATTACCGAGGCCTGATCCTGACGGATTTTCATCAATACCCTCGGTATCATGGAAAAGGGAGGGAAGATGTAAGCCAGCCTGAACCTCCACGGTATTGACAGAGCATCTATCGCCAGGGGGTTGTCTTCCCTGTAGAGGGAACAGAACCTCATCACCTTGGCGATGAACCTGGTTGCCATGAGATCCACTTCTGGCATACCCCATCTGTGAACTAGCTGCCTGAAGATCTCCGGATGCAGAGACCACTCCATGGTCAGTAATCCTCGACTTAAGCGGTCCGCTATCATATTGAGGGAGCCTCGAATATGAACGGCAGATAGATGGGAAAGGTTCAGCTCTGCCCACCGAAGAATTACCCCGATCTCTGACAGAAGGGGCAATGATCTTGTGCCTCCCTGTTTGTTTATATAGAGGACTGCAGTCATATTGTCTGACTGGACTTTCACTGCTTTGCCCCGGATCTGAGGCGCAAAGTGAAGGAGGGCTAGCCGGATAGCTCGCATCTCGCGAAGATTGGAGGAAAGATGCCGCTCCAGAGGAGACCAAGATCCCTGAATTGCTGTTCCATAGGTGTAAGACCTCCGACTGAAGAGGACGGAGGTGCCATAACGCCCAAGGGACCGCATCCGCAGCCGCTGACATGAGCCCCAGCATCTTCATGAGAGTACAGATAGAGACTCGACGAGGGACATAAAGGACCTTTGCCAGGTCAACCGGAGGGACATCTCCACAGAGTCGACCACGAATCCTAAGTAATGGATTAAGTAATGAAGTCGATGGGCTCACATTCGACTTCTGCCAGTTTATAATCCAGTCTAGGCGGAAGAGAAAGGAGACTGCGACCTGAAGATGGTGGGTAAGGATCGGAACTGAAGAGGCTATGAAAAGCCAATCGTCCAGATAAGGAATAATAGTCAGACCTTGGAGTCTCAAAGCTGCCACCACCGAAACCACCACCTTGGTGAAGATGAGGGGGGCAGAAGAGATTCCGAAGGGAAGCACGGCGAACTGAAAGTGCCTGCAAACCCCTGAGATCTGGACCGCGATCCTGAGGAGTTTCCGGGAAGCGGAATGGATTGGAATGTGAAGGTACGCATCCTTGAGGTCCAGAGTAGCCATGACGTCCCCAAGATTGAGGATATGGCTGACTGACCTTATTGTTTCCATGCGAAACCTTGTTTTCCTTATAAATCGATTGAGGAATCTCAAATCGATGATCATCCGGAGATCTCCTGTCTTCTTGGGAACCAGGAACACTGGTGAATAAATCCCTAGGCCCCTCTCCCCTGCTGGTACCTCCTCCAGGGCTCCCTTGGAAATATAGTCCTGAATGTAAGATTCTAGGACCACCTGTTTGGCAGACCCGAAGCTTCGTGTGGCGATGAATCTCTCTGGGGGGAGAGAGATAAGATCTACCCGGTACCCGGCGGAAACTATGTCCTGGACCCAGGGGTCTGCAATCAACCGGCTCCAAGAGTCTTTGAAGTGGGTAAGACGGCCCCCCACGGGAATCTGGGGGAGGGGTACGGGAAAATCTAGAGGAGACACTGCAGGGGCAGCAGGGCTTATCCAAGAGCCTCGAGGAGGCCCATAGTCAGGAGGGTTTTGCCTCCCTGGTGGGTTTGCGGGGGCGTCTCGGATATTTACGAGACGGCCCCCCCCAATCTCTGCGCCTAGACTGCTGCCCAGAACGACCTCCGCCTTTCTTTTCCTGTCTGGGGCGTCCCCGAAAGGGCTGCTGGGGGAGGCTCTTCCCTTTTTTATCGGAGAGCCCCTCCATTATTTTGTCCAATTCGGACCCGAATAACCTATCTGGTTCGAAGGGGAGCCCACAAAGGTTAAACTTGGATGTGTTATCCGCGATCCACGGTTTCAGCCAGAGTGGTCTGCGGGCAGCTGAAACTAGGGCCATAGTTTTGGCGGCCAGCTTTAGCTGCATCTGGGAGGAATCAACTAAAAAGTCCATAGCCAGGTTGGCTGACTTGAAGGCTGCCAGGATGTCGTCTCTTGATACGCTCTGGTCCACATCCGTCTGGATTTGATTAAGCCTAGAGCGTAGATAGGTGGCTACCTCAGTGGCCGCAATGGAAGTAGATGCGGAGGCAGCGGCCACCGCGTAACCCCTCCTAAGGGTGCACTCTGCCCTCCGGTCTAGAGGGTCCTGCAGGCTAGACCCATCGTCTGCAGGGACTAGAGTGCGCCGGGACAACTTGGCTATAGCCATGTCCACCTTGGGAACGGAACCCCACGATTCCACCAAGGGTTTAGCCATCGGGTACATGAGTCTGAATTTTCTGGTAAGCACTGGACCCTTCTCAGGCTTTTTCCACTCTGTGCGCATCACAGAGAGGAGGGTCTCATCCGCTCTAAAGACACGCTGTGTCCGACCGGCGGGATCGGAGGACTCCCCCATGTCAACATCCTCGTCCCCCGACCTGATGGACTTGAGTAACTTCTGCGTCTTTTCTGGAGGAAAAAAGCAAGAAGTAGATTCTTCTTCCTCAGAAGAAGAAGACCCCACTGAACAGGGGGTAGGTCTTTCGACCGGTGCGACCACCTCCATGGGAGTCTGAGAGGGACCTGGTAGCCTCTCATTAAGTAGCTGAACTACTCCCTTGATGGAATCATCCACGTATGTCTTGGTCCATTGGAACATCTCCTGCATCGTGGGTTCCGTGGATGCCGTGCGACAACTCTCACATCTGGAGTAAGGACAGCTGTCAACTAGGGGTGTGTTACATTCGTAACATGCCAAATGCTTCCTCTTGGCCCCAGCCTTCCGCTGATCCTCCTTAGGGGAAGCCATAGTCTGTAATGGAAGAAACAAAACAGGTCATAACACCTACAACATCAGGAGGTGGAGAAAACCAGACCTTAAGGGGGCCCACCAGCACTAGAAGAAATAGAGCTGAAAGAAGAGGAAGTACAAAACCCAAGCAAAGCAATACTGCAGGAATATCACAAAGCACAGGAGAGCTCTGGAGCTAACTTGTGAAAGCAACGCAACCAGAGCACTGACTGATGGGCTCTGGGCGCTTAAAACGAGATCAGCACCACTCCCTTTTTTTTTTTTTGTATATGTGCTGCCAAAGCAAGCACTCAGAAAAACCAGAGCCTATACTGGCTCTAACTAAACGAAAAATTGTCTCACCAGACTAATTCCTAAGTCCAGGATGTCATTCTAGGGAGCCAGTTTAAAGAAAGGTGAGTTTTATACATCACTGCATCGCTTCGGAAAACCGGAAGTGACGTAGCGCACCTAGGGCGCGTCACTTCTGGAAAATGGCGGTGCCCATAGCGCTGCACACATGCGGTAACGGAGGAACGGAGGACCGTCTACAGATGATGAAAGAAGAGGGGAGGGGACGCCCCCCTCCCCAACGGTACCCCAGACCGAAATCGCCATGATCAGGCCTAAAATAAAGGCACTGAGATCCATAGAAAGCGAGCTAAGCTTTAAGGAGGGAAAAAGGAACCCTTAAGCAATCTTCAGCTCCCAGAGAGGGAGCGACACGCCAGTCCACCTGTCCAGAGGACAGAAAAAAACACGGTGGGCTGGGGGGTGATCTCCTCCCTTTCAGAGAGCTGAAGATCGTTTATTGGTTCTTGGGCTCATTAAAATTCCGCCGGTCCTACCAGTCCACAGGGGCAGTTAACCCCATCTGTGCTGCTGTTGAGGACGTAAGGGAAATACTTAAAATCACTAGAATCACTTGAATGTTATTTCAGTGCACAGCTAATATATTATATAGAGATAGATAGATATGAGATAGATAGATAGATATGAGATAGATAGATAGATAGATAGATAGATAGGAGATAGATAGATAGATAGATAGATAGATAGATAGATAGATAGATATAACTCACTTTTTAGTATTCAAACATTAAAACAGCACTGTGCGGTCAGATAAGTACAGATAAGCCCAAGACCAATTTCTAATTATATATTGCAAAAATGTTTTTTTTTTTTGTTTTTTTTTGAATCAGGGTTCTAAGTAAATTATGTAATAACTAATGTTGGTCCCCAATTTGAGAAGAATATAATCAAATGCTTATTACTTACTATTAAGATTAAAAGATATGTAAACATCCGATTAATGGTTTGCATTATCTATAGTAAAATTTCTATGTGGTTGACCTGCTGCTGTTGAATGTTGATCCAGTCTGATTGCTCTGATCAAACTTTTGGGAGATTGTTTTAAGTCCTTTTTACCTTCCTCTATATCAGGTTGGTGAAACAAAATTCTAAAATGTATCAATACCCCTTCCCTTTATGCATATCTCCCCCATCTCCAGGTTGAACTTGATGGACATATATAGTATTTTTTAACTATACAAACTATGGGGCACATTTATTTATTGTTTTAGAAGCTGGTCTTAATAAAGCCCCATAGCTGGCGGAGGATCCGGCGAAGTTATGGAGAGGCACCAGCCTCTACATAACTTTGGGGCATCCAGTGCCAATTCTAAATGTAAGACAGCTTCCAAGCTGTCATACATTTAGACCATTTGATGAATGAGCGTGCCAGTCCGTCCTCTTCTCCGTCCATGCCCCGCTCACAATTTTTTACCTGGCGTGAGCGAGAAAAGTCACAGATAGCAGCACAACTAACCATTACATATTTCAGATTGATAAATGACCTATGTAACTATAAGTACAGAAGGGCAGCAACGTGACCAGTGGTTATGTGAGACTGGAGCCTATGTTTGGAGCAGGGAAAATAAATGATCAGATTTTAAATTTTGGTGAACCAATCCCCAAACCTTTACAGACATACATCATATCATATAATATCTGTGCGTATAATCATTTCAGTTCATATAGTTTGATAGCTAAATACTAAAATTAGTTAGGAGTGTGGTTAAATGTACTCACATTAGATACACTTTAGAAAAATTGAGCACCATTAAGTCTTTTTCTTAAGAGTTCACAATTTAATGAACTGTTTTCAGTCTTTTAAAGCTGACAGGTTATTATTTTTGTCATTTTATCTTATAACAGCTGACAATATAACTACACAGTCATTTCTCTGGATAAATATCTCCGAAGACCTAAAAGGGTATATTTATCATAAACCAGCATTTTTTCCTTGGTCTATAATCTCCCCTGCACTGCTGGAAGATGTGCCTAATTTCTGATGATGCACAGGCATCGTCATCAATTAGGCGCATCTCTGGCCGTCCGTGTGCTCCAAACAGCTGCATATTTCTGTCTTTGTTTAGGCCAGAAAACTAGCATAAATGAAGATAAATATGTCTGGACCGGGATCCGACAGACAAGTGGCGAGGGTAGTGTAGAAACGCCACTTTTGGCGAGATGTGTTGCAAGTAGCGTTAAGAGAGTCGCAAACATGGGATTTGCCAGGAAAGTGGCATGGGGGAATGATAAATTCTCCTCCCTGTATTTCACTGTATTAATTTAAAAAATGTGGGCATATTTAGATCCACTGCATTTTTGAAGAAAAAAATTATTGTAAACACCAAGCTTGTTTTAATAAAAAAAAAAGTTAAACATGATGTGGTGAAATTACCACACATACAAACACATCTGAAATACGATTAAAAAAAAGTGCTGGTGTCCCAAAAGCCATCCTCATTTTAGATCACTAAGATTCTTTCATCAAGGATGGGGTTAAGATCTAAACTCCATCCATGATAAAGGAATCTGTGCATTCCGAAACACATTGAAGTTGTTTCAATCCATGCAGGCTTCCGTACTTAGACAGTGTGTCACACAAGAAGTTTCACGGAGGACACTTGCAGGCTATACCCGAGCATTCTAGCTACTGGCCGGAGCTGAACGTGTATGAGGTAAGCTGAAGAGGAAATACCTCCAGTGACAATTGATAGCTCAGTTCCTTCAACCACTCAAGACATACAGCAGAGTGAGATACCAAACGGACTGGATGAGTAAGACAAGTGACTAATTGCAGGTACTTTAGAGAAGCGCTGTACTTGCACTGACAGCGTATTTTGATGTATAGCATATAAGTGTTCTAGGAAAGAGCACTGTATCTGGATTTAGGATGCATATTTTCTAGAATCAAGACGCATTATACTTCAGCACATGCATTTGAAGAATAGGGGTGCTATAGCTTTCTTATAACAATAACACGGGTACTTTTTTTATACACATGATAGTCTCTAATGGTTATTGAACATAGGCTGGTTATGTATTTTTTGTATCTTGCTGCAGCATGAAGAAGGCATTGGCCACTCGCTCAGTCACACCAAACACCTCCTACCTTACCCTTACCTTACCCCTAGAAATAAACACACAACACCACTGCTTGGATTTAATCGGCCACAGCAGCCGTTTATTAAATAAATACATAACATAATAACTTAAATTAACCAATGACGAGGGAGGTCCTAGAAGCCCCAATAACCTCATAAACACCGGAACACCTGCGTCTCCATCTTGCCCCCAGCCGTTGAACCCAGCTCGGAGGCAGCAACTGATGGACGCGTAATTAGTACTCCTAGCTCCTCAATGAGAGTCCAGCCCCTCCCGCGGGGCCCTCCCATCCTCAGGTACCACCATATTCTTCCACTTCAAGGACCTCCCCCGCCTCCACGACTGCCATGACAAAATTGACAACCCCCAAAAAACTTCCTCGATTACCACTTACCACCAGGGCGGGAGGGTGGGCGTTTCTCTCCCTGGCCGCAATGCTCCTGCTCACCGCCTCCTCCTGACGTCACCGGAGTGGCCGCGCCCCCCCGCTGTCCTAGCAACTCGCGCCTCTCAGCCGGCCCGCCCCCCCTCCCACACTTAACCCTCCGTTCACCTCTGCTTCCGTCGCCCAAGCCTCTTCATGTACGGCCTCCCCCACCGCTGCGCTCCTCGTCCGGCCTGCCTTAAGTAGTGTTAAAGGTGGTAGTGCTAGTGTACAGTTTGTTTTAATTGTTTTTAATATTTACCAGCCTGATTCTACCCAATAGAGATGTGACATCTACAATTTTAAGTAGAAAGAATCTCTAATTAATTGGCTTATAATTTAGCTAAAGTAGCAGGGGGACATAACATGCAGTGACTCAAACATTACTTTAGAGGTGTAGTTTGAATTCAGATAACAAATACCTACCTTACTTTTGCTATTTCACAACTTTTAATTTGTAATTCCAAGGTAAAAGTTGAAAGGTTATCTATATTGTGTCAATAACACAAAATTAAAGGGTTAGGATCATGGTTGAATGGCAACATTAACCCTTTCATGACCAAGGGTCATTGATGCCCCAGTGTCCAGGTCAAAATTTACAAATCTGACATGCGTCACTTTATGTGGTAATAGCTTTGGAACACTTTTACTTATCCAAGCCATTCTGAGATTGTTTTCTCGTGATACATTGTACTTCATGATAGTCATATATTTGAGTCAATATATTTCACCTTTATTTATGAAAAAATCCCAAATTTACCCAAAATTTGGAAAAATTCACAATTTTCCAAATTTCTATTTCTCTGCTTCTAAAACAGAAAGTCATACCTAATAAAATATTTATTACTTAACATTCCCCATATGTCTACTTTATGTTGGCATCATTTTGGAAATGTCATTTTATTATTTTAGGACGTTACAAGGCTTAGAAGTTTTTAAATTTTTTATTTTTTTTCCAAAACCCACTTTTTAAGGACCAGTTCAGGTCTGAAGTCACTTTGTGGGGCTTACATAGTGGAAACCCCCCATAAATGACCCCATTGTAGAAACTACACCTTTCAAGTTACTCAAAACTGATTTTACAAACTTTGTTTACCCTTTAGGCGTTCCACAAGAATTAAAGGAAAATGGAGATGAAATTTCAAAATTTGAAATTTTTGGCAGATTTTCTATTTTCTAAAAAAATTTTCTTTAACACATTGAGGGTTAACAGCCAAACAAAACTCAATATTTATTACCCTGATTCCGCGGTTTACATAAACACCCCACATGTGGTTGTAAACTGCTGTACGGGCACACGGCAGGGCGCAGAAGGAAAGGAATGCCATACGGTTTTTGGAAGGCAGATTGTGCTGGATTGGTTTTCTGAACGCCATATGTTTTTTATTTTTCTGCCGATCGTCTTGTGCAGGGGCTCATTTTTTGCAGAAAGTGTTGAGGTTTTTATTGGTACCATTTTTGGGTACATAGGATTTTTTGATCATTCATTATTACACTTTATGGGGCAAGGTGACCCAAAAATTGGCTGTTTTGGAACAGTTTTCATAATTTTATTTTTTTTCAGCATTCATCTGAGGAGTTAGGTCATGTGATAGTTTTATAGAGAAGATTTATTTTTTTCACATTTTTTTTATCAAGTCCCTCTTGGATCATGAAGATCCAGTGGGGCTGATGGCTGTATTATACTTTGCAATGCTCTTGCATTGCAAACTGTAATACATTCAGATGCCCTGTAGGTGGCAACAGCGGACGCTTTTGCAAAGCGTCCAGTTGCCAGGGCAACCATCGGGGCTGCCATCGCAGCGCAGCAGCCCCGATGGTGGAGAGAGGGAGCCCCCTCCCTCTATTAACCCCATGGATGCCGCTGCCGCGGCATCTTTGGGCTTACAGAATTTACAGCAGAGTGTCAGCAAAGAGCTGACACTCTGATGATGGCGGCGGCTCAGGAATGGAGCCGCCGCCATCAAACAGCAGGGGGGCAGACGGGGGGGGGCAGCGCTGGAAGGCAGGGGGGGGAGAGGGAGGTATGTCAAGCCAGCAGGGGGCGGACTCATGGAGGGGGCAACACTGGGCACAGATGGGCTGCACAGATCGGGGGAGGGGGGGCGCTGCACAGATGGGGGGGCTGCATGAATCGGGGGGGGCACGAGGACACTGATTTCAGGCTCTGAGCCTGAAACCGGCATTTTAACACTGCCGCGATACGATTGGTTAGTCTGCACAGACTAACCAATCGGATTGATTGCCGGCAAGGGGCCACTCTGATTGGTCCCTTGCCGGCATTACTGCACTGTATGCTGTCCGTGACAACAGCAGGGCAGGGGCAGAAGCTTTAATCCAAGCGTTTTGCAGCGTTTGGATTAAAGAGCTGCCAGAACGTATATATACGTGGTAGCTGCACGGGGTATGTGCAGCTATCACGTATATATACAGATTGCGGTCGGGAAGGGGTTAAAGACACATTAGAACCTAACTTTGTATTCTAAATCCTTGATTTTAACCCCTTAGAAACTGGAGGTTTTTATCTTTTTTTCCATTTTCATTTTTCTTCCCTGTCTTTACAGAGCCATAACGTTTTTATTTTTTCATTTACTTAGCCGTATGAGGGCTTGTTTTTTGCAGGATAAGTTAAACATAATTTAATATGGCATACAATGTAGTGGAAAGCAAGAAGAGAATATCCAAATGAGGTGGAATTGGAAAGAAAAAGGAATTGTGTGGGGGCTCATTTTTGCAGGATGATGTTAAGTTCTTATTGATACCATTTTGGAGTGTGTGCATTTTATTCCATTTTTGGGGTGAGTGAAGCTGTAAAAAAATGGTGAATCAGACTTTTTTTTCCTCCATTACACCATTCACTATATGGGACATACATTTTTATATTTTAATATTATATGCATTTTTGGATACGGCGATGTCCATGATGTCTATTTTTTATTGTTTATATATTTATTTTTTATTCTGGGGAAAGGCGCGATGATCTAAATGTTTGTATTCTTTTATTTTTTTATATTGAAGAAAAAAAATAAAAAAATTATATATATATATATATATATATACAGTACAGACCAAAAGTTTGGACACACCTTCTCATTCAAAGAGTTTTCTTTATTTTCATGACTATGAAAATTGTAGATTCACACTGAAGGCATCAAAACTATGAATTAACACATGTGGAATCATATACATAACAAAAAAGTGTGAAATAACTGAAAATATGTCATATTCTAGGTTCTTCAAAGTAGCCACCTTTTGCTTTGATTACTACTTTGCACACTCTTGGCATTCTCTTGATGAGCTTCAAGATGTAGTCACCTGAAATGGTCTTCCAACAGTCTTGAAGGAGTTCCCAGAGATGCTTAGCACTCGTTGGCCCTTTTGCCTTCACTTTGCGGTTCAGCTCACCCCAAACCATCTCGATTGGGTTCAGGTCTGGTGACTGTGGAGGCCAGGTCATCTGGCGCAGCACCCCATCACTCTCCTTCATGGTCAAATAGCCCATACACAGCTTGAAGGTGTGTTTGGGGTCATTGTCCTGTTGAAAAATAAATGATGGTCCAACTAAACGCAAACCGGATGGCATACCATGCCACTGCAAGATGCTGTGGTAGCCATGCTGGTTCAGTATGCCTTGAATAAATCCAACAGTGTCACCAGCAAAGCACCCCCACACCATCACACCTCCTCCTCCATGCTTCACGGTGGGAACCAGGCATGTAGAGTCCATCCGTTCACCTTTTCTGCGTCGCACAAAGACACAGTGGTTGGAACCAAAGATCTCAAATTTGGACTCATCAGACCAAAGCACAGATTTCCACTGGTTTAATGTCCATTCCTTGTGTTCTTTAGCCAAAACAAGTCTCTTCTGCTTGTTGCCTGTCCTTAGCAGTGGTTTACTAGCAGATATTCTACCATGAAGACCTGATACACACAGTCTCATCTTAACAGTTGTTCTAGAGATGTATCTGCTGCTAGAATGTGTGGCATTGACCTGGTCTCTAATCTGAGATACTGTTAACCTGCGATTTCTGAGGCTGGTGACTCGGATGAACTTATCCTCCGCAGCAGAGGTGACTCTTGGTCTTCCTTTCCTGGGGCGGTCCGCATGTGAGACAGTTTCTTTGTAGTGCTTGATGGTTTTTGTGACTGCACTTGGGGACACTTTCAAAGTTTTCCCAATTTTTCGGACTGACTGACCTTCATTTCTTGATGGCCACTCGTTTTTCTTTACTTAGCTGCTTTTTTCTTGCCATAATACAAATTCTAACAGTCTATTCAGTAGGACTATCAGTTGTGTATCCACCTGACTTCTCCACAATGCAACTGATGTTCCCACCCCATTTATAAGGCAAGAAATCCCACTTATTAAACCTGACAAGGCACACCTGTGAAGTGAAAACCATTTCAGGTGACTACCTCTTGAAGCTCATCAAGAGAATGCCAAGAGTGTGCAAAGCAGTAATCAAAGCAAAAGGTGGCTACTTTGAAGAATCTAGAATATGACATATTTTCAGTTGTTTCACACTTTTTTGTTATGTATAATATTCCACATGTGTTAATTCATAGTTTTGATGCCTTCAGTGTGAATCTACAATTTTCAGAGTCATGAAAATAAAGAAAACTCTTTGAATGAGAAGGTGTGTCCAAACTTTTGGTCTGTACTGTATATATATATATATACACACACACAGTATATATAGAAAAAGCTAACAAGGCAGCACTCCAGACTTGTAAGTGAAAATCGGATCCTTTTATTACACCATATGCAAGGTTTCAGCTCCCCTTTTTGGGATTATCGTGGTTATTCTCTTTTTCTGGACTGTGGATTGGGACACTGGCGTGCCCCCGTCTACATCCCTAATCAGGTAGGCACAGATCCTGATTTATTTTGGGACCGGGAGTCTCCCCATAACATCCTGACCTCATGTAGGGAATTATGATATTAATACCGTAATACAATTATAGATATTGCTTTTTATTCCAAACGGAATCTGTTTTGTTTACCTGGTAAATATGACTACCAGTCAAGTAACTTTACCCCGATTGGACACGCGGACTGGAGGATTCAAGGAAGGAAAACTTTATTGTGTTCCCAGCAGAGAATTTGCATCGCTCTAGTTGCGCAAGAGCATGAACGATGGGATGTCTTTGTGGGAATTGTACTGCGCCGAAGCAGGCGCACTAGCAACTAAGACAAGCTGGATCATGTCCACATGGATCCCAGATTAATAGGGTGAGTGCCCCACGATAATAATAGTTTTTATTGATTTAATCACTGATATGTATTTTGTCACATATGTGCACGATATAACTATAATTGGAACACAAGTATATGTCTCATAATATTGAACATCGATTAGGAACACATACGAATTTGCGCATAGGCACTTACTAATCAACACTTGGGGATCATAATATGACATTTTATGAATTGTATTTTATATTTTCACTGATAATCATGTTTATTGATTAATTGATTATGTTTGGCAACCATCATGTACAAATTGAGTTTCACCTATATATACTTGTAAAGAGCACTAGCAACTATGACAAGCTGGATCATGTCCACATGGATCCCAGATTAATAGGGTGAGTGCCCCACGATAATAATAGTTTTTATTGATTTAATCACTGATATGTATTTTGTCACATATGTGCACGATATAACTATAATTGGAACACAAGTATATGTCTCATAATATTGAACATCGATTAGGAACACATAAGAATTTGCGCATAGGCACTTACTAATCAACACTTGGGGATCATAATATGACATTTTATGAATTGTATTTTTATATTTTCACTGATAATCATGTTTATTGATTAATTGATTATGTTTGGCAACCATCATGTACAAATTGAGTTTCACCTATATATACTTGTAAAGAGCACTGTTATCACTGTTTGACAAAGGCTCCAATGAGATGAGCTGAAATGTTGCACATGGTGTAATAAAAGATCGATTTTTCACTTACAAGTCCAGAGTGCTGCCTTGTTACCTTTTTCTATTAACTTGAGGATTTTTTGTTCACACCAAATAGAAAGTTCATGCATAACAAAAAAACGCACCTTGTCAGCGGTTCTGCCTCCAGCAGTCTAAATGCAGGCTTTAGGTGGCCTGCTTTCCCAACACACGGGTCTCAGCTTTTCAGCCCAGCACAGGTCTTAGATCACAACACACAGGGCATTCTCTGCTGCTGAGCCCAGCTGTCTTTTTAAGGATAGCCAGGTGCTGTAAAAACCTGGCCTGGAACTTAGGGAGTAGTCACCCACCCAGCACTTTGACTACTCCCAATAAGAGCCCCCTCGGATCAGCTATTTACAGCCATACTAAATAGCAAAAGTGTCAATCAGCATTAGCTGCCACTGACACATAAAAATACTGGCCTCGGTGACACATACCTACCATCATTGACGACCCCTTGTACCTTCCTACAAAATATATATATATATATATATATATATATATATATATATAGAAACAAAATGCGGGTCTCAGCAGCACAAGACAAAAAACTGGTGCACGTCCTCACAGCCGTGGGCTCAGGCGGCTATATGTAGATAAGTATCAAAGGGATAAGGCAGCACTCCAGGTAAAGTGAAAAAAGGTGGATCTTTATTCCCTCTGCAACGTTTCAACCGTCTCGATGCGGTCTTTCTCAAGCATATCACACAGTGTCATACAAGGGTATATATACCCACAATCCATAGCAGGAGATTTAGAGTGACAATCAATCAATATACAACATGATTAATTCATAAAACGTATATAAAACATAATAAAGTGCTTTGTGCATAATAAAGTAAATCTGACTGATACAATTACATGCTGATTCATATATCACAATACATTCACAGTATATACAGCCTCTCTACTGTGATTAAACTGTTAATTCACAACTCATCCATGTATTTGAAATCACCTGTGTATCATATAAAGTGCAATCATAACAATAAAAGTTAAAAACAACTCACACCGAAGCACCTGTGCAGGGGCGCCAAGATCCGCGTCCTCACTGTCAAACCGCGCATGCCCAAGAGGTCAACCGCGTCACGGTACGCGACTCCATTAGGACCGAAGCCAGAGGCCGTCACCAAGGAAACGTGACGTCAGAGACACGCGACCCGGGAGGCGGCTCCATGACCAGACCAGAGGCGTCGCCGGGAAACGCCCATGATGCAAGGGCCACGTCACCAGGTCAGACACGCCTACAATAGTGGCGTCGCTGCCATAGCAACAACCGGCCCAGCAACATGCTCAGTGTCTCCACAGGATCCAGCGGAAGGCATAGGGCAGGCGCGGGTCCACAAAGGAACGGCGTAGGGAGAGCAAAGGCCAAATAAGTATCCATAAGAACATATATAGCTGAGGCTTAATAAATGCCTCATTAGGTCAACCTGCATTGAGATATTAGAATATTAACAAATCGGAGTGAACGTGGTCCGAGTATATCGGCAACAGGGATTACCCCTAAATTTAATCTGCCATACTCCTCTTATTTCACACTGGGCCGGGACCAAAAGAGGCCACGTCATTCTCACGACCATCGCCCCTGGTCCATATCGGAAAAGGGTCCATAGCACAACAATGCCATGGTGCCCAGTTCCAGAAACCGACCCTCATGTTTTAGAACATAAAGAAGACCACCACTCCACAGAAGTATAATTACAGTAGACCCATTGAGTATCTTGTATTTCATATGGCCCAAAAGATCTCCCCCAACGCCATAAATCAACAAGGAGACACAGAAATAGACGCCCACTGTCCACGAACCAAAACGGTGCAGTCCCAATAACTGGAGAAAGAAAAGAGAAAGAAGAAAATTAGAAAAAGATAAAACGATCATATAAAGTACATGATCTATTTTCATAATAGATGACAAATGACACTAATACATATACACATACATCAGGGCGCAACGAGTCAAGGACCAAACGGGACTAGCACAAAAAAAAACCCTCTCTACACCACACTCCACTTAAAATCGACATTAAGACCATGCGGTCTCAGGGTGTTGAGGCGATGGATCCACCTCAATTCCCTCTGTTTAAGGGCCAGCGTCCTATCACCTCCCCTTCTGGACGAGGTGATATGGTCCACCAACATAAATCTCAAATCTTTTTCTTTGTGTTTGGCCTCCACAAAATGTTTGGGAACCGGCAGATCTTTTCTTTTTTGTCTGATAGAAAAACGGTGATTGTTGAGACGTGCCTTCATGTCACAAGTGGTCTCCCCAACATAGAGGAGACCACAGGGACAGGAAAGCACGTAGATCACAAACGAACTGTTACATGTTAAAAAGTGGCTAATCCCATACTGGGTCCCGGTGACGGGGTGCGTGAACTTCTCACCCTTGATCATATAAGGGCAGTTAACACAACCCAAACAAGGGTAGGAACCCCTTCTTCGGGAGCCAATATGGGACTGTACCAAGGTCCTAGTCTGAATATCCGCCCGTACCAACTTATCACGGAAGTTGGCAGCACGCCTATAGAAAAGCAAAGGCGGCAAAGTCAAAGCTGGAATGTCAGGGAAGTTACTCCTCAATATCGGCCAATATCTGCGAACAATCTGGGCAATGGGAGCACTCTGCTCTGAATACGTTGAAATAAACGGTATCCTCTCAGTTTTGCTGCATATATTGGCAGATGGTCTCGGTTGTGAATCTATCACTCGACTAAGATGTTTCTCAATCACCTGAGCGGGATAGCCTCTATTCTTAAACCTATCTACCATCTGTGAAAACCGGGTCGGCAGCAAGTCAGGGTCCTGTACCACCCTCTTGACCCTAAGCAATTGGCCATAAGGTACAGAATTAATGATTGACCTCGGGTGACAGCTGTTGAAATGTAACAGTGTGTTACAGTCCGTCGGCTTGGTATAGATATCAGTGGAAAGTCCATTGTTCAATAGTGTGACCGTGGTGTCGAGAAACTGGACATGGGTCGCAGAGTGGACCAAGGTGAAACTAATATCTGGGTCCATGCTATTCAAAAAATCATGGAATAACCCAAGTGAAAGAGAGTCACCATGCCAGATGAGGAAGACGTCATCTATGTATCGCCACCACCCCAGGACATTCCTGAAGTGGTGGGATACATAGACAAGGTCCTCCTCGAGGGCCGCCATGAAGACATTGGCATAGGTGGGTGCCACATTTGACCCCATGGCGGTCCCTCGTAATTGGAGATAAAAACTCTCCATGAATAAAAAATAATTGTTTCTCAGCACCAGATCAAGCAAATGAACAATAAAATCCTGACAATGTGAAGAATGGCTACTACCGGACAACTGCCTCCGAACAGCAGACAACCCCCTATCATGGTCAATGGAGGTATACAAACTGGTTACATCAAAGGATGCCAGGAGGCAGTTGTCCGGCAGCACCAAATCAGAAATTTTGTCCAAAAAATCCCCAGTGTCCCTAATGTACGACCTGGTCGTAACCGCATACTGGCGAAGCAATTTATCCAAAAAAATGGAAATATTGGAAAAAATGGAGCCAGTGCCAGCAACAATGGGACGGCCAGGTGGGTCAGTCAGTGATTTATGTATTTTGGGGAGTACATATATGACCGGTGTACGTGGTTGAGTTACAGACAAAAATGTATATAGTTCACCATCAATGATGTCCTGAGCCAAAGCTAGATCCAGGGCATTCTTGATGCATCTAGTAATTTCAAACTTCGGATCACCAGCCAACAATCTGTACACATTCGGATCACCCAATTGTCTCCTAATCTCAAGTATGTACTTAGAGGTGTCCATGACAACAACCGCACCACCCTTGTCAGCTGGTTTGATGGTGAGGCCGTTGTCATGGCACAACCCCTCCAAGGCAACAACTTCAGAGGAAGTCATATTAGGATATTTTAGGGGTGAGGTACTAGTCTCATCCCGTAATGAGGCTATATCCCTGGAGACAGCCTTTCTGAAAGTTCTATAGCAGAAGAACCACTATGTGGTGAAAAATCACTTTTGTTGGACAATCCAAAGGATTTGAGCCTCAATTCAGTAACAGAGGTCGATTGCCCAACGGGAGGACGACCTGCAAACCATACCTTGAGTTCAATACTCCTATATAGGCGCTGCAGGTCGGCCTCCAGATTGAACCAATCGACCCTAGTTGAGGGACAGAATGACAAACCCTTAGACAACACCTTAATTTGTAATTCAGATAAAGGCACAGAGGAGATATTTACCACAGTAGAGAGATTATTTACTGAGCTTGATTCCCCTTTCTGCGCAATGACATGTGTTTGAGTGTCCTTGGTGATTTGGGATTTACGCCACTTGTGATGTCTTCTGCCACCCCGTCTGGTTCCCTGGCCATCACGGGGCCCATCTCCAAAAAAGATTTCTTAGATGTGGGGTTCTGAGTAGTTGACGGCCCGGATTGTCCCGACTGCTTCCTATTGTTGCCCGATCGCTGTGGCAGAAATTGCTGCTTTTTGGACATATCATTTTGCCATGTGTATACTTTTCCCTTTGCATAATCGTCGGCATCACGCTGCCATTTCTTCCTTTTGGTAGCTTCCTGTTCCTTAGTAAATTTAGACAAATATTCATTGCAACTATCTTCATAAACTTTAAATTCATCCTGGCCCAGCATAGTTTCCAAGGCAACTGTGGTCTGAGCTTGCCGTATCTTACTATCCGCCAATTCCTGTTGTAGAAACTCCAGGTTCAGGAGAATAATGTCATAGGCATATTTATTGGAGATCTGCACAAACTTCTGTGTATAAACAGATTCAGCTGGAAAAAGATTTGGTTTGAGTTGTGAGCGTATGCCTCTAGGGATTCTGTGTTCCCTAAAGTATTGACCAAGGGTCATAAGATGCAAGTCAGTGGACACAATCTTCTTGGCGTCTGCCTCAAATCTTTGTTTTAAGTCGATCAAAGTGGGTGTGGATAAAAAAGAGGGCTCACTCACCAGACCACGCAGAATCCTTTCCTCGTCCGCCCTGGTGTATGTGAATACGTCGGGGAGATCCATGTTGAAAGTACAGAACAAATAATGAGATAAGGTGCAAGCTGAGAAAGTCCAATAATATAGAAACAAAATGCGGGTCTCAGCAGCACAAGACAAAAAACTGGTGCACGTCCTCACAGCCGTGGGCTCAGGCGGCTATATGTAGATAAGTATCAAAAGGATAAGGCAGCACTCCAGGTAAAGTGAAAAAAGGTGGATCTTTATTCCCTCTGCAACGTTTCAACCGTCTCGATGCGGTCTTTCTCAAGCATATCACACAGTGTCATACAAGGGTATATATACCCACAATCCATAGCAGGAGATTTAGAGTGACAATCAATCAATATACAACATGATTAATTCATAAAACGTATATAAAACATAATAAAGTGCTTTGTGGACCCGCGCCTGCCCTATGCCTTCCGCTGGATCCTGTGGAGACACTGAGCATGTTGCCGGGCCGGTTGTTGCTATGGCAGCGACGCCACTATTGTAGGCGTGTCTGACCTGGTGACGCGGCCCTTGCATCATGGGTGTTTCCCGGCGACGCCTCTGGTCTGGTCATGGAGCCGCCTCCCGGGTCGCGTGTCTCTGACGTCACGTTTCCTTGGTGACGGCCTCTGGCTTCGGTCCTAATGGAGTCGCGTACCGTGACGCGGTTGACCTCTTGGGCATGCGCGGTTTGACAGTGAGGACGCGGATCTTGGCGCCCCTGCACAGGTGCTTCGGTGTGAGTTGTTTTTAACTTTTATTGTTATGATTGCACTTTATATGATACACAGGTGATTTCAAATACATGGATGAGTTGTGAATTAACAGTTTAATCACAGTAGAGAGGCTGTATATACTGTGAATGTATTGTGATATATGAATCAGCATGTAATTGTATCAGTCAGATTCACTTTATTATGCACAAAGCACTTTATTATGTTTTATATACGTTTTATGAATTAATCATGTTGTATATTGATTGATTGTCACTCTAAATCTCCTGCTATGGATTGTGGGTATATATACCCTTGTATGACACTGTGTGATATGCTTGAGAAAGACCGCATCGAGACGGTTGAAACGTTGCAGAGGGAATAAAGATCCACCTTTTTTCACTTTACCTGGAGTGCTGCCTTATCCTTTTGATACTTATATATATATATATATATATATATATATTTGTATATATATATTTTAGCCACTGCTTGAGAAAGATCCCAGGAGGTGAATCGAAACGTCGCGGTCTGGTAAATAAAGCCTAATATTATTTTACGCCTTGGATGTGCCGTGGAATTTTTCCTGCTATATTTTAGCCCCTATAGAAGGTTCAGTACATTCAGTAGTTAGATTTATATTAGCTTATACTGTAGTTCCATAGAAATACAGTGACCTCAATTTGCAGTTATCCTATGTTGGCCTGCCAGGTACAGTTCTAATATTTTGGCTCTCTTCAGAGAGACTCAGCACATTAAATGAAGGACCAACTTCTCTGATCATCGCATGGGGGAGCTGGTCCTCAATTACTATTTAGATGCCGTGGTCATGCTCTAAAGGGATAAATGCCTGTGATTGGCATTATTGTCAGTGGCAGACTTTAGCTGTGGGCCTCTGCTGTTTGAAACAGCAGAGATCCACCAGCTATGGCACCTGCTGCATTCGGGAACAGGATCCATATTTAAAGACCCTCCCAGTGCTGTAGATGTATTGTATGAATAACCAATATATATATTTTTTTTTTTCAAATTTAAGCTAGAAAGAGACACATATCCTTTTGTAACATGTTTTTATTTCTGCTTATATATATTTATTTGTTTACACGAACATGGGGGCATCTATCTTACTGAGCTGCTGTGAACAGTATTTAGAGATATGCTGTATAACAACCACATGGGCCTTTAACACTATACACTGGAGATGTTTATTGATTTCTATGGGTGAGTTTTTTAGACATGGGGGGAAATTTATCATAGCCCGGTGGTGTACAGTGTGCTATGATATGTCAACCATGTCAAAATATGTCAGATGCTGCATATAATTTATGACGAGATCTACGCCTCATCATAAATTATGTGAATCATCTGGCAGTTTGTGCGCCTGAGATTCCAATGTTCTTCCATGTCAGGAAACTGGCATAGAAGATGATAGATGTCATGGGGCTAATAGCCACACCCCTTCCTCACCATGCCCTCTTTTTGGGAAATTGCCGAGGGCGCCACAGAAATGCTACTTCCTCAAATCTTTTTTGTTTTCGCACACAAAGTTTATAACTTTTTCACGCCAGAAAACTAGTGTGTTCAAATTGTAAATCTGGCTCATGGTTTATCAGCTATGCAGAGGTGATTATGCAGGGAGAGTGTAGATAAGCTACACATTATGAATAGTCAATCATTACATATCTACCATATACAGGCTTTATCTGCCATTGTAATCCTGCCTGTGATGATATTAAGTTGATTTCTGAAAAGTGATCTCTACAGAACAGACAATATCAGTCTATTTTTAGGCTTAGTGGCGAGTGCAAAAATTGTAGGATTTTAGGATTTTTTTAAATATGCATAATGACATGTAAAATCACTAAACAATAGTAAAACATATGATTAACATATAAACCTGGTTTAGACAACAGTACATTTTCTGATTGCACATTTCCTTTAAAAGCTTCAAGTTTAATTAACTATTTTGAGACCAATCTCAGATTCTGCTACTCCCATTATTTTACTGTGCCAAAACAACTGACACTATAGGTAAACAGTGAGGAGTGTGAATATTCTAATCGTGAATTTTTATCACAAATATCGGCACTTCGAGAATTCGCAAAGATATAGAATATAGTGCTATATATTCGTAATCGCGAATATTCTAGATTTTTTTTTCATCAGTAGCCTCCCTTCTTGCTTGTGGTCCAATGAGAAGGCTGCAATATATTTGTCAGAGCTTAGCAACATCCCTAGCAACCAATAGGAAAGTTGCCTACCCCTTAATATATAAGAATCTCTCCAGCAGCCTTTTTCTGCAGTTTTTTTGCCGTTCTGAGAGAGAGAGCAGTGACATTGCTGTGTTCTGTGCTTTCATCTGGATCCTATTTCTTATCCAATACATTAGGTACTTAGTTAGCTCATATATACAATACAGATAGTTAGTGGGGATAGTCAGTGTAGGTTAGATAGTAATATAGTGTAGCTGATAGGTTACAGTGCAGGGTGTTAGGTAGTGTGATAGGAATTACTGTTTCTCTGCTGTCCATACGTATATGCTACAGACATAGTGCTGTGATGTCACAACAATACTTAGTGCACCAATCAGTAATATCTACTCAGACCTGATAAAATGTGAAGTTGCATGTATTGTGCAAAAAATATGAGCATTATTAGTGCTAACTTGCGCAATCGTGAAAATAATGACTGGAGATTGCGAATTTGCTAATTTATTGCAAATATTATGCAAAAAATTTGTGAAATATCGTGAAAACAAATATTGCCTATGCCTATCACTAACAGTAAGTTGTTTAGACATGTTTTTCGTAAGGCCTACATTTAACAAGATAAAGAGTCAGTGGATTTGGACCTATTTCAATGCTTTGCAAATAAATAAAAAATATTGTAAAAATATGTATTTTTGCTCTTTTTTTTTTTTACAAATTATAATGTACAATAAAAAAAAAAAAGCTTACCTATCTCTCTCTAAAGGAATTTATTCTGCAAAGCTTGAAATTACTATTACGATGTCCGCCGGCACCATAATTCTTTTGAATTGCACCAAACTTTGACCCATGACACATCCATCGGGTGGGACAGGACAGCCAATTGAGACGTTTCAGCACATGGAGACACCTCCACCCTATCACAGAACCGGATCTGGCAGCCATTTTACATTCTATGTTTTGCCAGTGTAGGTAGAGATTGCTGTGTAGAGCAGGGACAGGCTGTTAGGGACACCAAACGCTAGCTAATAGGGCCACAAAAGTCTTTTTAAGGATTGGTATAGGTGTGCTAGCGATAGGTGTGATATACTGAGGGGTGTGATATACATATAATATACTTTCTAACATAGAAAGTATATCATAGTGCATTTGTATTATGCAGCTGTTGTGTGCGGTTCTGCTGCGATAGCACAGCTATATAGAAGGACAAACGCTATTGGAATAATTAATTGCAACTGGTGTGATATACCTGTTGCCCCCCAAAAAACTGATTAAGTGGTGTGATATACCTATAATATAATTTATACCATAGAAAGTATATTATAGTGCATTTGTATTATGCAGCAGTTGTGTGCAGTTCTGGTGCAATACCGCAGGTATATAGAGGGACAAGCGTTATTGGAACAACTATTTGCAACGGGTGTGATAAACCTGTTGCCCCCCAAAAAACCTGATTAAGCGGTTTAATATACCTGCTTCCACAAAATACTGATTGAGGGATGCGATATACCTGCTTCCACTAAATATTGATTCAGGGGTTCTATATACCTTTTTCTACCAAATACTTATTTCGGGCCGCGATATACCTTCTTCTACCAAATATTAATTCAGAGGTTATATATAACTGCTTCCACAAAATACTGACTGAGGGGTGTGATATACCTGCTTCTACAAAATATTGATTAAGGGGTTCTATATACCTGTTTCCACAAAATGCTGATTGAGGGTTGCGATATCACTGCTTCTACAAAATACTGATTAAGGGGTTCTATACACCTGCTTCCATGAAATACTGATTATGGGGTGCGATATACCTGCTTCTACCAAACATTGATTGAGGGGTTCAATATACCTGCTTCCACAAAATACAGATTGAGGGGTGCAATATAAATACTTCCACCAAATATTGATACAGGGGTTTTATATACAGTACAGACCAAAAGTTTGGACACACCTTCTCATTCAAAGAGTTTTCTTGATTTTCATGACTATGAAAATTGTAGATTCACACTGAAGGCATCAAAACTATGAATTAACACATGTGGAATTATATACATAACAAAAAAGTGTGAAACAACTGAAAATATGTCATATTCTAGGTTCTTCAAAGTAGCCACCTTTTGCTTTGATTACTGTTTTGCACACTTTTGGCATTCTCATGATGAGCTTCAAGAGGTAGTCATCTGAAATGGTCTTCCAACAGTCTTGATGTTGCATTAAAATTCATATTTTTTGTTGGAATTTTTGCCATTGATCCCTCTCTGGTATGTCACTGTCCATGATGTGTGACTATTTGCACACTTCTAGTAAGTATTTGGTGGTGGCAAATATGACCTTAAGGTTTTTCAGGTTTGCCTGTCATGATGGTGAATGGGGCCTGCCGCGAACACGCGGTTCGCAAACATTTGATCGCGAACGCACATTCGCGAAATGTCCTGGACGAAGTTCGTCCATCACTAACAATGAGCAAGGACATATATAATTACATTGATGATTGTCATCAGGTCAGCCGATAAGAATACAAGAACCATACCTGTAAATAATAATTAGTTGCTTCCCCTCATTACATCACACGCTCAGACCATCAGCACAGTTTTGTTTTTAATCTTTTAAATTGCTTGTGTCTTGCCAATCATGTTTATATTTCTGATATTAATAAAATTAATGGTTTCAGTAATGCTCATTTTGTGGTGATGTGATTTAATTATAAGATTAGAGACCATCTGCCTTAGATCAGAACAAATCAGACTCACTGTTTGTTGCATGACTCCTTCTGGCCTGCGCTGCACTGTGATCTGACGTCGCACAGCATTAGGTCATAATGTGTGTCTATGTGCACTAAGTCCTGACGCTGTATGTGGTGAGGACAAAACGCGCAGCAGGACCTGGAAGAAGACTAGGGAGGGTGAGAACTTCCCTCAACTTCCTGTGCCTCCCACATGCTGATGACCGCTTCAATATTGGAAGTAGTCATTAACATTTGGACTTTAAGACGCACTGCCACTTTCCCGCAACTTTTTGTGGAAAAAGTGTGTCTTATAGCCCAAAAAATATAGTATATAAGAAATAGAAATACATTTATAGCTGTAGTTTGAAACACTAGCCAAGAGGTGACAACGGCACAAAGCGTTCACTACCAATTAAATGATACTGGAACCTGTAAGGTGATAATAGAGACAATAGCTCACTGCAGATCTCAAGCAGGGAACAATATGTGGCAATGAAAAAAACGTAACCAAAGACCTGGAAAAGAAATATGTTAGACAGCCTGCTAGTCCACCTTTCCTACAAGAGGTAGGACAGAAAAAAGCAAAAGTGGGGGAGGAGTTTAGGAGCATCTTTTGCTTTATATAGTGTCAATAAAAAATTCCATCTGTACTAGCGATTTGCAAGGTGGATAATTCCCCTTATATTGTGTTACTCTAAGACACATAAAGGAATCGCTACTTTTTCAATACCTGGAAAAACCTATATGTCTCCTAAGCAACCAATCACAGAGCATCTTTCGTTTTTTGAGAGCACTGTGAGATATACAAGCTATGCTGGGATTAGTTTCTATGGGAAACATGGAACTTTACCTTTAAACAGTCCCCTATAACAAGGAACTTTACCTTTAAACCTCCCCCTAAGTTTAGGCTGCTTAAATTTTAGGATTAGTAAATCTGGCCCATTGTTATAGGGAAGAGATCCTTATACATTTTCATTTGTCCAGGGACCTGCACCAGCCTTGATCTGGATGTGCTGACCACCGACAATCAGCAGCAGCAAAGCTTATTCTGACACTTTCTACCTATACCTGAAATCTAAATGTGTTAATAAAAGCTTATATTCTTGCTATCTCACTGCTCATAATTAAATGCTTAATTGAAGAGTTCCGGGCCAGATAATTTAGCTAGCAATAAAACAGAGGGCAAACTAATTAATATTATTTGATTAAATGTTCATAATTCTTTCAGGTATAACAGCTGACCAGTGAATGTACTGTTTTCACTCCTAAATTGTGAATCTAAAATACTATATATGTAAATGATTTCCTTAAATTTCTCCTCAGATGACTAACTTTTGTAGGTACAGTATATATTTTTTTCTTGTTTTTTTTAAATCTAAATAGATTGAGCATTTTGTGCTAATTAGTTTCTGAATATACTATGAGTGGGGCTTCATTTATAGCCAAATTTATTATTGAGACTTGTTGACCAAATAGCCATAAGCCATCGTAAAAAGTCCTACCTGTACCTCAGTCCTCTGGTGGCATACAGACCTAGAAAAGCCTCTATAATAAATTAGGTAAAACTTTAGACTGGAAAATCAATGTGTTCCATTTGATATTTTGACATTTGCTAAAAAAAAAACACACAACCCATGACGGACACTCCAAACAAATGATAACAGAAGGTTGCATATTAACACATTACTCCCTAAGTTTACATCATCGATAAGATTCTCCATTATCTTTATAATTGAAATGAAATATGAAGTATAATTAAGAGAAATGTATGTCAGTTTAAAGTAAGCTCTCATACTCCCTCTAGTGGGGGGTACTGGCATCCAGAATGTTGTTGAATGTACCTGTAAGTAAAGTACAACATTTCATTTTCTGAGATTTGGTACATAAAGTTTGTACACTTGATTGAGAAAATATATTATTTCAGTGCTTCAATATTACAATACATAGCAGAAAATCAGTAATTCATGCACATGTTAGGTACAGTGGCACATGGAGTTCCCTGGGGCTCTTATGTAGCCTGCTCTCCCTGTATTTATTTTAGGCTATTTGGCATCAGAAGCGGTAAAATACAGAGGGGAGCTTGGCATGCATGTTGAACCTGCATTCCCTGAATTAAATGGAGGCCAATATGGCACCAGAGAAGCTAGTATTTAGCGCAGATTCCTACGTTAAGGAGATCACCTTGTCATTGGCAGATAGGCACAAATAATTTGGTACAAAGTGTATTTACCAAGAATCTCACATTTATGAGCGTAACATTAGCACTAGTATATTTTTTATTGTGAGTATGGCACTATTGTATTTACTTTTTTATTTGTGTTTGCAGAGTAATGTTGCATTGTGTTTGTTTTTGCTCTTATGCATCACTATACTGTATGTCAAAAATATTCTACTAATAGAATACTTCCATAATTCGATGGAGCATGCCATAATTTTTTTCCTAAGAATTGTAAGATATATAACAAAAGGACCTCTGCATGACCCAGGCCTAAGGACTTACAGTTTGTACACAACACAGCCATTCACAAAGCCTGTACATCTATGCATGTGAAATATCACTTTGAACTCAATTATCAATTATTACTTTGAACTCCAGTTTTTATCATGATTTTCATTTATAATGCTTTATTGCTGATATATTTTTAAAACCAAGAATGAATAAGGACAAAAAGCATTTTATTGGCAGCTATGCATTGCATGATTCATCTGTTCCATGACCAGCATCTGGGGGAAGCTCTTAATATACAAAAACTAGTTATATTCTTATGTGGGCTGTGAGTAAGACATGCTGCGTTTTAGGCAGAGAACAATAATTGCAATAATATTACACATTAAATATATATATATAAAAAATGAGGCTTACATGATATACAATACAATCTACATGACGTATAGAACATTGAGTAATAGCTTTACTCACAATTATTATTTAAGTAAATGCTCATATTTAAAAAAAAATCTAGAAAATAAATTATAACAGACAGCACATGAAACAGTGTAAAGAAAAGAGCTACAATTATCATCATGTGTAAAATATAGTGAAATATAGGTAACAAAAGAAAATGTTGAACTACTGGATCTGTGTTTTAATTTGTGTTTTGTTATTTTTCTATAGATAAACAATGTAGAATTCTTTCTTAATTACATCTTCAAAATGTCTCATACAAATGGAGCCCAAATAGTTCTATTTCACAGCTCAAGCTTTCCTCTAGAAGTAATGAATTTAGATGCATTTTTCATATCAACATAACTTTTTATGTTTCCATTCATGGCTCAATCTTCAAACGGATCCGTCCCCCATTGACTTTCAATGTAAAGTCTGGACGGATCCGTCTGAAGCTACTTTCACACTTAGAATTTTTTTTACAATATAATGCAGACGGATCCGTTCTGAACGGATCCACCGTCTGCATTATATGAGCGGATCCGTCTCAGACGGATCCGCTCTGAACGCAAGTGTGAAAGTAGCCTTAATCACGCAAGACAAGGCCCACCATTTTACGAATCAAATTCAGTGAGGGAAACCGTGGAGGGAATATGAAGACAGAATATCATGTGACTCTGAGCTAGGTCTTGGCCAATGAGCTTGCCCATAATGCTTTGCAGTCAGCCTCACAGCTAGAGTTGAGCGGACACCTGGATGTTCGGGTTCGACGATTTCGGCCAAACTTCACAAAAAAGTTTGAGTTCGGGACCTGAACTTGACCCGAACTTGACCCCGAACCCCATTGAAGTCAATGGGGACCTGAACTTTTGAGCACTAAAATGGTTGTAAAAATGTAATGGAAAGGACTAGAGGGCTGCAAATGGCATCAAAATGTGGTTAAGAGAATGGCAAGTGCTCTGCAAATATGGTTAAGAAAATGACTTTAAATAACATAAAATACATAAAAATAAAAAATAATCTTGATCTAGGAGGACGAGGTCCATACGTAGTAGGAAGTTGAGGAGGCGGTGGATGTGGCGGTGTAGGTGGAAGCGGCGGTGGAGGAGGTAGCCTACACTGCTTTTTGGTTTAAAATTTATTTATATTTTTTTAAATTAGGGTACACCCCAAATCATTGGGAAATATAACCTGTGATAACACCCTCCAGTCGTGCTAAACAGACTGGAAAATGGCTGCAGAGCAGGCCAGCACCTCCAAGGTGTAAAGGGCAAGCTCAGGCCATGTGCCCAATTTGGAGACCCAGAAGTTGAACGGGGCAGACCCATCATCATTTAGTACGTGTAGGCGTGTGCACACATACTGCTCCACCATGTCGCACATCCCCATGATGTCCACGATCCAATTGGATATCTTCTCTATCAACTTTCGATGTTCTTTTATGCGCCTACCATGGTGATCGCAGGTGGTGGGGAATCAGGGTTCCAGGCCGGAGAGGGAGCCTGAGAAAGGGATACCACATCCAAGGGAGGTCAATGGTTAAAATTAATTGTAATCGAGCAGAATTGTGGGACAAAGTATTGAAGCATAAGCTTCCAAGTTAAGGAGAGGGCACGTGGCAATTACCTACTCCTGACTCGGGGAGGTAGTGACGATAAATAACTAAACAGGACTCTTAAGATGCCCTGTTATTGGAATGATTAATAAAAAATTATAGGGAATGTCACTGGGGTAATTTGGATTTGGAAACCAGGAGAGGCCCTGCTGCCACTTTGTTGACTCTAGACAACTTCTGCCTGATCGCACGTCCCTGTGACATCCACCATCCATTTGGATATTCTTCTCTATCAACTTTCGATGTTCTTTTCTGAGCCTACCATGTTAATCACGGTTATCAGGGTTCCACGCCGGAGAGGGAGCGTGAGAAAGGGAGACCTCATCCAAGGGAGGTCAATGGCTGCAATGGGAAGTTATTAAAGCAGAAGGATTGAATGACATGGCCAATTAAAGATGAATTTTAGAAATTTAAGTCCATGTCACTTATGCAGAGAAGGTTTTTTCATCTCCAGAAATGGGTTTATGTCACCCACCAATGGAACAGATTATTTATTTAAAATTTCAGTCCCTGTCACCTATGCAGAGCAGGGGTTTATTCGCGGCAAAAATTGTAAAATGTCAGCCAAGAATGTAACAGAAAAATTTGTGAAATTTATTCCTGTCTACTAGGTAGAGAAGGGGTCTATCACAGCCAAAGATTGTTGAATGTCACACGAAAATGTAACAGACAAATTAGTGTTTTTTTTTACCTGTCTACTAGGTAGAACAGTGATTTATCACACCCAAAAATTGGTGAATTTCACTCGAAAATGTAACAGACAAATTAGTGTTTTTTTTACCTGTCTACTAGGTATAGAAGTGGTATATCACACCCAAAAATTGCTGAATTTTACCCAAAAATATAACAGACAAATTAGAGAATTTTTTTAACCTGTCTACAAGGTAGAGCAGTGGTATATCACACCAAAAAATTGGTGAATTTCACCCGAAAATTTAACAGACAAATTAGTGAAATGACATAAAATAAAATACGTAAAAATAAAATAAATTAATTTATGAGGTGGAGGTCCATATGGAGTAAGCGGTGGATGTAGCGGTGTAGGTGGAAGCAGCGGTGGAGGAAGACGAGGTAGCCAACACTGTTTTTTGCTTTTAATTAATTTTTTATTTTATTTTTTGTTAGGGTACACTCCAAAAGAGTGTGAAATATACAAAATACAAGAATGAGCAATTGTGCTGTAGTATAACAATGGCTGGTTAAGGCTGGTATACATGTCTATTCTGAACAAGGTACGGACAAGTTTTGTGGGATCCATGCCTGGTTCATTTTACGTGAGCTTGTCCATATTGGCTGTGGACAGGCGGCTGCCCTTGTCTGTGATAACGCCCCCTGGCGTGCTCTAACACACGTTCAGATAATACACTGCCTGCAGGGCAGGCCAGCAACTCCAAGGCGTAAAGGGCAAGCTCAGGCCATATGCCCAATTTGGAGACCCAGAAGTTGAAGGGGGCGGACCCGTCATTCAGTATGTGTAGGCATGTGCACACATACTGCTCCACCATGTTGGTGAAATGCTGCCTCCTTGTCATGGTCTTACCTTCTTGCTGTTCTCCTTCGTTTGACATGTGCTGGCGGCCATCTTGGTTTCTGGGTTTCTTGTAGCCTCCCACCCTGCGGCTTCTCCTTCCCACTGGGAGGATCTGGATGCCTAGCTCATATATATAGGAGGTCTGTGGCTTCAGTTCCTTGCTTGGTCCTCCTGTGTTCACATGCTTCTAAGACTGCTGCTGCTTCTGGTTCCTGATCCTGGCTTCATCTGACTACCCTGCTGGTTCCTGATCCAGGCTTCGTCTGACTACCCTTCTGGTTCCTGACCTCTGGCTTCGCAAGACCCTGCTTCGGTTTAGCCATCCGTTTGGACTTTTGCCTGACAGCTTGATTTTCAATAAAGCCTTTTTATTTCCACTTATCTCTTGTTGTACGTCTGGTTCATGGTTCCATGACATTAGGACCAAGCCATGAATTCTGACGGTACAGGGCCATCCTCGCTACCTACGCTGGTTGCCAGACTTGATCAGCAGGATCACCTGTTGGGTCGGTTCGCTGTGGCGTTGCAAACCCTGCTTGAACGCACGGCTCATTTAGCTTCCGTTGCCGATGGGTCGGTTGTCGCTCCTGGGCCCGCTCCTACTGCCGCTCCGGTTGTTGCGCCAGAGTCTACCCCGACACCTGTTGCTGCGCCTGCGGTGTTTCGGGGTTTGACCGGTTCTGCCCCCCTTCCACAGCGCTTTGGGGGAGAGCCAACTCAGTGCCGAGGTTTCCTTAACCAGGTGGGCATTTATTTCGAGTTGCTGCCACATGCCTTTCCTACTGAGAGATCAAAGGTGGGCTTCTTGATCTCGCTGCTCTCGGACAAGGCCTTGGCCTGGGCCAGCCCTTTAAGGGAGAACAACAATCCGGTGGTTGCCGAGTTTTCCGGTTTTGTTGCTTCTCTTCGGAAGGTATTCGATGTGCCGGCTCGTGCTGCCTCTGCTGCGAAGCTCCTTATGTCCATCAGACAGGGTTCACGATCCGTAGCTGAATACGCCATTGAGTTTCGTACCCTGGCAGCAGAGGTGGGCTGGAATAATGAGGCTCTGGTCGCTGCTTTCTCTCATGGTCTCTCGGATGCCTTGAAGGATGAGGTTGCAGCTAAGGACCTACCAGTGGAGCTCGAGTCTCTTATTTCTTTCCTGATTTTGATTGACACCAGACTCAGGGAGAGACCTTCCTTTAAGGAGAGCCTGCGGAGGTCTTCTAACAGATTGGCGCCTACGTTTGCTGTCCCACCCGTGCCTCCCTCTCCTCCCACGCCTCCTGGGGATGACTTGTCTGGGGGTGAACCCATGCAGCTGGGGTTTGCTCGCCTGTCCGAGGGGGAGAGGGTACTCCGGAGACGCGAGGGCCGATGCATGTACTGTGGTCTCGGTGGGCATTTTCGGTTGGCATGCCCGAACCGTCCGGGAAACGCTCGCACCTGAGATCCTGTCGGGGGCAGATCTTGGGTGGAGTCTCCTCGTCCCCGGTTTCCCGTGTTGACAAACCACTGATTACTGTTGTCGTCTCCTGGGTCGGGGGCTCGGTGACGACCCAGGCGTTGGTGGACTCTGGTGCTGGTGGTTTGTTCATTGATAGTGTGTTCGCTGCCGCCAATTCCATTCCTCTGCAGCCTCGAGGTTCCCCACTGGCTCTTGAGGCGATAGACGGCAGACCCCTTCTGCCGCCACACGTGACTCATGAGACCCTTCCAGTGGGGATGGCCATTGGTGCCGTTCACAGAGAGTCGGTCTGTCTCCAGGTTATTTCGTCTCCACACTACTCGGTGGTCTTGGGGTACCCCTGGCTCCAGAAGCATAATCCGACTTTCGATTGGAGATCGGCCGAGATCCTCTCGTGGTCACCGCAGTGTGGGGCTAGTTGCATCCATGGGTCTGTCAAGTTGCTGTGTACTTCCTCGGACTCTCTGTTGCCTCCTGAATACGAGGAGTACCGGGATGTATTCGATAAGGTGCGTGCGGTTGCCCTACCTCCGCACCGCCCATACGATTGTGCCATAGAGTTACAATCTGGTGCCGTTCCTCCTCGTGGCAAGGTCTATCCACTGTCGGTAGCGGAGAATGAGGCCATGGAGGAGTACGTGAGGGAGGCACTTTCACGAGGACACATTCGCAAATCCTCGTCCCCGGCAGGGGCTGGATTTTTCTTTGTGAAAAAGAAGGGCGGTGAGTTGAGGCCTTGCATCGATTACAAGGGTCTCAATCGCATCACGATCAAGAACGCTTACCCGATACCCTTGATTTCCGAGCTGTTCGATCGCCTCAAAGGGGCCACGGTCTTTACCAAACTCGACCTGAGGGCGGCATATAACCTGGTAAAGATCAAGGCGGGCGATGAGTGGAAGACCGCGTTTAACACCAGGACCGGTCATTATGAATCCTTGGTTATGCCCTTTGGGTTGTGCAATGCGCCCGCAGTCTTCCAGGAATTCATCAACGATGTTTTCCGTGACCTGTTGCAGCAGTGTGTGGTGGTCTATTTGGATGACATCTTGGTATATTCTGAATCCATGGAGGCCCACATTCTGGATGTCAGACGAGTGTTGCAACGGTTACGAGAGAACAAGCTGTTCGGTAAGCTTTAGAAATGCGAATTTCACCGATCCCAGGTAACCTTCTTAGGTTACATCATTTCCGCTGAGGGGTTCTCCATGGATCCTGAGAAGGTTTCGGCTGTCTTACAGTGGCCCCAGCCAGTGGTCTTCGTGCCCTGCAGCGCTTTTTGGGCTTCGCCAATTATTATCGGAAGTTCATCAGGGACTTTTCCATGCTAGCCAAGCCTCTCACGGATCTGACCAGGAAGGGCAGTAATCCCCAGGTCTGGCCGCTAGAGGCCATCCGAGCTTTTGAGGCTCTAAAGTCCGCCTTTGTGTCGGCTCCGATTCTGTCGCATCCCAACCCTGGGTTGCCTTTTGTCCTCGAGGTGGACGCGTCTGAGACGGGAGTAGGCGCCCTTCTGTCTCAGCGTAGAACACCAGAGGGTCCTCTGCTTCCTTGTGGGTTTTACTCCCGGAAACTGTCTTCCGCGGAGTGCAACTATCAGATTGGTGACAGGGAGTTATTGGCCATCGTGCAGGCCCTTAAATAATGGAGGCACTTGCTCGAGGGCTCGGTGGTTCCGGTTCTCATCCTGACGGACCACAAGAATCTGACCTACCTCTCTGAGGCAAAGAGATTGACACCACTTCAGGCCAGATGGGCTCTGTTCTTGTCACGTTTTAATTACGTGGTCTCCTACCTACCCGGTTCCAAGAACATCAGAGCGGATGCCTTATCACGGCAGTACTCTGAGCTGTCCGGGGAGGAGTCGATTCCGACTTCGGTCATACCTCCGAATCAGATCCTGGCCGCCATTCGCACCAGCCTGACCTCTCCCCTGGGTGAGCAGATTTTGGCGGCTCAATCTGGTGCTCCCTCTGGGAGACCCAACGGCAGATGTTTTGTGCCTGAGGAGTTGCGCACTCGGTTGTTGCGAACCTACCATAACTCCAAGGCTGCGGGGCATCCTGGAAAGAATCAGCTGTCCTGGGCTGTTTCACGTCTGTTCTGGTGGCCTTCTCTACGTTCCGACATCGCCGCATATGTAGCGGCATGCTCCGTTTGTGCCCAGAGTAAGTCCCCTCGGCACCTTCCGTTGGGTCTTTTGCAACCCATAGCCACCGGGGAGCGTCCATGGTCACACCTGGGGATGGATTTCATTGTGGACCTCCCTGCATCCCGAGGCCATACGGTCATTCTCATGATTGTGGATCGGTTTTCCAAAATGTGCCACTGTGTTCCTCTCAAGAAGTTACCCTCTGCACAAGAGTTGGCCACGATTTTTGCCAGGGAGGTCTTCCGGTTGCACGGTTTGCCCAAGGAGATTGTGTCGGATCGGGGGAGTCAGTTTGTGTCCAGGTTCTGGCGCGCCTTTTGCTCCCAGTTGGGGATTCATCTCTCTTTCTCCTCGGCCTACCACCCTCAGTCCAATGGGGCCGCAGAACGATCCAATCAGGCCTTGGAGCAATTCCTTCGTTGCTATGTCTCCGATCACCAAGACAATTGGGTTGACCTCCTGCCTTGGGCTGAGTTTGCCAGGAACACGGCGGTGAACTCTTCCTCTGGGACGTCTCCCTTCATGGCCAATTATGGGTTCCAACCTGCCGTGTTACCGGAGGTATTCTCTCCCCAGGATATTCCGGCTGTGGAGGATCACCTTTCCGTCCTACGTGCTTCTTGGGTACAGATCCAGAGGTCCCTTGAGGTCTCTGCGCGGCGCCAGAGACTCCAGGCTGATCGCAGACGAGCGCCCGCTCCTTCCTACCAGGTCGGAGACCGCGTATGGTTGTCAACCCGCAACCTCAACCTTCGAGTGCCCACTCCCAAGCTGGCACCTCGCTTTGTTGGTCCCTTCCGAGTGCTTCGCAGGGTAAACCCGGTAGCCTATGCCCTTGCGCTTCCTCCTGGCATGCGGATCTCCAACGTGTTTCATGTCTCCCTGTTGAAGCCACTGGTGTGTAATCGTTTCACTTCCTCGGTTCCTCGGCCTCGTCCGGTCCAAGTGGGCAATCGTGAGGAGTATGAGGTGAGCAATATCCTGGACTCACGCCTGGTCCGCGGTCGGGTGCAGTTTTTGGTCCATTGGCGTGGTTATGGTCCAGAGGAGCGTTCCTGGGTTCCCTCCGCAGATGTCCATGCTCCTGCCTTGCTCCGTGCCTTCCACGCACGCTTCCCTCAGAAACCGTTCTTTACTCCGCGGAGGAGGGGCCCTTGAGGGGGAGGTACTGTCATGGTCTTACCTTCTTGCTGTTCTCCTTCGTTTGACATGTGCTGGCGGCCATCTTGGTTTCTGGGTTTCTTGTAGCCTCCCACCCTGCGGCTTCTCCTTCCCACTGGGAGGAGCTGGATGCCTAGCTCATATATATAGGAGGTCTGTGGCTTCAGTTCCTTGCTTGGTCCTCCATGCTTCTAAGACTGCTGCTGCTTCTGGTTCCTGATCCTGGCTTCGTCTGACTACCCTGCTGGTTCCTGATCCAGGCTTCGTCTGACTACCCTTCTGGTTCCTGACCTCTGGCTTCGCAAGACCCTGCTTCGGTTTAGCCATCCGTTTGGACGTTTGCCTGACAGCTTGATTTTCAATAAAGCCTTCTTATTTCCACTTATCTCTTGTTGTACGTCTGGTTCATGGTTCCATGACACTCCTGCTAAGACGTTCCATATCAGCTGGTGGTGCTGGTTGTTGTGGCATGCTGACAAAGCTTTTCCACATTTCAGCCATGCTAACCCTGCCTTCTGAGGTGCTGGCGGTGCCCCAGCTGCATTGGCGACCTCTTCCTCCTCCTCTGCCTTGTGCTTCCACTGTGCCCCCGCTGTCAGGTGGGAATGCCACCGCAGCGTGTCTACCAGCGTGCGCTTATACTCGCGCATCTTACCATCACGCTCCAGTAAGGGAATTAAGGATGGTACGTTGTCCTTGTAACAAGGATCCAGCAGGGTGGCCACCCAGTAATCAGCACAAGTTAGAATGTGGGCAACTCGGCGGTCGTTGCGGAGACACTGCAGCATGTAATCGCTCATGTGTGCCAGGCTGCCCAGAGGCAACGAAAAGCTGTCCTCTGTTGGAGGTGTATCGTCTGTGTCCTCTGTATCCCCCCATCAACGCACCAGTGATGGCCATGAGCTGGTCTGGGTGCCACCCTGCTGTGAACATGGTTCCTCCTCCTCCATCTCCTCCTCATCCTCCACCTCCTCATCCTCCAGAACTGTGCCCTGGCTGGACAATTGTGTACCTTGGGTTTGTGGGTGCAGGAACCCACCCTCGGAGCCACTTGTGAATGATTGGCCGGAAACCCTACGATATGTTCCCTCTTCCTCCTCCTCCTCCTGTGACACATCCTCTTCCATCATCGCCAGCAGCATTTTTTCAAGGAGGCATAGAAGTGGGATAGTTACTCTGAGAATTGTGTTATCGGCACTGGCCATGTTGGTGGAGTACTCGAAACAGTGCAACAAGGAACACAGGTCTCGCATGGAGGCCCAGTCATTGGTGGTGAAGTGGTGCTGTTCCGCAGAGCAACTCACCAGTGCGTGCTGCAGCTGGAATTCCACTATCGCCTGCAGCTGCTCGCACAGTCTGGCCAGCATGTGCAAGGTGGAGTTCCACCTTGTGGACACATCGCATATGAGGTGGCGAGCGGAAAAGCCAAAGTTACGCTGCAGCACTGACAGGCGAGCAGCAGCAGGGTGAGAACACCAAAAGCGAGCACAGACGGTCCACACTTTATGCAGCAGCTCTGAGATATCGGGGTAATTTTTAAGGAATCTCTGCACCACCAAATTCAGAACATGCGCCAGACAAGGGATGTGCATCAAACCAGCTAGTCCCAGAGCTGCTACGAGATTTTGCCCATTATTGCACACCCCCAGGCCGGCCTTGAGGCTCACTGGCACAAACCACTCATCAGTCTGTTGTTTAAGGCCCGTCCACAGATCCTGCGCGGTGTGGGATTTGTCCCACAAACAGATAAGCTTTAAAACTGCCTGCTGTCGTTTACCCCTGGCTGTGCTGAAGTTGGTGGTGAAGGTGTTACGCTGACCGGATGAGGAGCCGGTAGAGGATGAGGAAGCAGAGTAGCAAGCGGAAGCAACAGGAGGCAAACTTAAGTGCCCTGCAATCCTCGGTGGTGGAAGGACATGCGCCAAACTGCTATCCGCCTCAGACCCAGCCGTCACTGCATTTACCCAGTGTGCTGTTATGGAGATATAACGTCTCTGACCGTGCTTACTGGTCCACGTATCCGTAGTAAGGTGCACCTTGCCACAGATGGCGTTGCGCAGTGCACACCTAACTTTGTCCCCTACTTGGTTGTGCAGGGAAGGGATGGCTCGCCTTGAAAAGTAGTGGCGGCTGGGCACGATGTACTGTGGGACAGCCACCGTCATAAGGCCTTTAAAACTATCCACCAGACGGAATGACAGCATTTCAAAGGCCAGTCATTTTGAAATGCTGGCATTCAGGGCTAGGAATCGCGGGTGGGTAGGGGGGTACTTCCTCTTCCTCTCCAGTGTTTGGGAGATGGAGAGCTGAATGCTTCCGTGGGACATTGTGGAGATGCTTGGTGACCCAGGTGGTGGTGTTGCTGGAAGATCCTCTGTTTGCAGGGTGGCAGGTACAACTGTCACTCCAGAGGTGGATAAAGAGGCTGAGAGTGCAGCAGAAGAGGAAGGTTTTTGAGGTGTCTACTCCACAGCAGCTTGTGCTTAGCACTTAAATGCCTGGTCATGCAGGTTGTGCTCAGGTTGAGAACTTTTAGGCCTCGCTTCAGGCTCTGATTGCACAGCATGCAAACTACTCGTGTCTTGTCGTCAGCACATTGTTTGAAGAACTGCCACGCCAGGGAACTCCTTGGAGCTAGCTTTGGTGTGCTCGGTCCCTTGCTGCGGTGGGCAGTAGCAGGCGTAATGTCTAGGGGACGGCTGCTCCGCTTTTGCACCCTGCTCCCTCTTCTGCTGTGCTGGTGGCTCTGTGCGACCACCGCCTCTTCCTTCGAACTACATAGGTCACTCGCATGACCTTGATTCCATGTGGTGTCGTGGACCTCATCGTCCTCCACATCATCTTCCACCCAGTCTTCACCCCTGCCCTACTTGTCGGTCTGCACACTGTTGAAAGCCCCAGCAGTTGGCACCTGTGTTTCGTCATCGTCCGAGATGTGCTACGATGGTCCTCCCATGTACTCATCTTGAAACATAAGTGGTTGGGCATCGGTGCACACAATCTCTTCCACTTCTGGGGCAGGGCTAGCTGGATGGCCCTAGGAAACCCTGCTAACAGAGTCATCATAAAGCAGAAGAGACTGCTGCATGACTTGGGGCTCAGACTGCTTGGCTGACTTGCAAGGGGGTGAGGTGAAAGACTGATGGACATGGGCTGCAGGTGCCAACTCTGATCTTTCAGCAGGAGACTGGGTAGGAGACAATGTGAAGGAACTGGAGGCACTGTCAGCAACCCAATCTATCGTCTGTACTTGTTCAGGCCTCACCATTCATAGAGCCGCATTAGGCCCGACCAAATACCGCTGCATGTTCTGGCAAAGATCGACCACGTCCTCTCCCTGCAACAGGAGCTCCACCAGCAGCACCACGACCTGGGCCATGTCCCTTATTTGACGCTCTCCTCATATTTCTTAAATTTAGGATCTTGCCCTAAATGGGTGTTTAATTACTAGCAGAATAGAATGACAGTATGTACAGGGTGTATCTCACACGCCCTGATCCAGACTAGGCCTCAATTAAATTATTTTGCCCAAAATGGCTGTATTTCATATACCTGAATAGAACCACAGTATCTAAAGTGTGTATCTCACAATGACATATGCAGCAAAGGCTACAAAATAAACTTTTTTTCCCCAGTCGGGTGTTTGTTTAAAAACTGAATATGACAGCAGTATATAACCCTGGAATTTCAAACATGCTGATGCTGCAAGGGCAGAAAAATTGTGTATTTTGCCAAAAAAGGGTGTTTTAAATAATAGAAGAATATAACCCCTGTATATAAAGAGTGTATCTCACATGCCCTGACCCACACTAGGCCGCAATTAAAGATTTGTGCCCAAAATGGCTGTATTTCAAATAACTGAATATAACCCCTGTATATAAAGGGTGTATCTCACACGCCCTGACCCACACTAGGCCGTAATTAAAAATTTGTGCCAATAATGGCTGTATTTCAAATAACTAAATATGACCCCTATATATAAAGGGTGTATCTCATACGCCCTGACCCACTCTAGGCGGCAATTAAAGATTTGTGCCCAAAATGACTGTATTTCAAATAACTGAATTTAACCCCTGTATATAAACGGTGTATATCACACGCCCTGATCCAGACTAGGCCTCAATTAAATTTGTTTTCCCAAAATAGCTGTATTTAAAATACCTGAATAGAACCCCTGTAAATAAAGGGTGTATCTCACAATAACATATGCAGCAAAGGCTGCAAAATAAACTTTTATAGCCCAAACGGGTGTTTGTTTAATAACTGAATATGATAGCAGTATATAACCCAGGAATTTCAAACGTCTTGATACTGCAAGGGCAGAAATATTGTGTATTTTGCCCAAGAAAGGGTGTTTTATCAATAGAAGAATATAACCCCTGTATATAAAGGGTGTATCTCACACACCCTGACCCACACTAGGCCGCAATTAAAGATTTGTGCCCAAAATGGCTGTATTTCAAATAACTGAATATAACCCCTGTACATAAAGGGTGTATCTCACACGCCCTGATCCAGACTAGGCCTCAATTAAATTTGTTTGCCCAAAATGGCTGTAATTCAAATACCTGAATAGAACCCCTGTATATAAAGGGTGTATCTCACAATGACATATGCAGCAAAGGCTGCAAAATAAACTTTTTTTGCCCAAAGCGCTTGGATTAAAGCTTCTGCCCCTGCCCTGGTGCTGTCACGGACAGCATACAGTCTAGTAATGCCAGCAAGGGACCAATCAGAGTGGCCCCTTGCCGGCAATCGATCCGATTGGTTAGTCTGTGCAGACTAACCAATCGGATCGCGGCAGTGTTAAAATGCCGGTTTCAGGCTCTGATCTGCGCTCTGCAGATCAGAGCCTGAAATCAGGTAATGTGTAATGAAGCCCCCCATCTGTGCCCCCAATCCTTGCCCCCTTCCTGTGCGCCTCCAACCTCCCCACACCTCCTGTAAGCATGGCCTCCGATGCGATCCCCGCCCCCCCATCCATTTTTTGTACCCCTGATGCGGTCCGCCTCCTCCCCCCCATGCATGCATCAGAACCCCAAATGTGCCCCCTTCTGCTGGCCATGCCCCCCCTTTACAGCGCTGCCCCCTATCTGTGCCTCCTGCCCCAATGCGGTCCCCTGCTTTATTTGATGTCAGCGGCTCCATTCCTGAGCAGCCGACATCAGCAGTGAGTGTCAGCTGTATGCTGACACTCTGCTGTAAGCCCTTAGATGCCGCGGTAGCAGCATCCATGGGGTTAATAGAGGGAGGGGGTCCCTCTCTCAACAATCAGGGCTGCTGTGCTGTGATTGCAGCGCCCGGTGTTGCCATCTACAGGACATTTGATAGTGTTGTACTTTGCAATTCAAAAGCATTGCAAAGTATAGTACAGCCATCAGCCCCACTGGATCTTCAAGATCCAAGTGGGACTTGATAAAAAAAAAGTGAAAATAATAAAAGTAAAAATAAATAAATAAAAATGAAAAAGAAAAAAAAATACACATATTAGGTATCACCGCATCCGTAACGACAGTCTTTATAAATATATCACATGATTGACCCCGTACGATGACCACCATAAAAAAATTCAAAACAAAAGTCAAAAAAGCCATTTTTATCACCTTACACCACAAAAAGTGCAACACCGAGTGATCAAAAAGGCGTATGTCCCACAAAATGGTACCAATAAAACCGTCACCTCAAAAAATAAAATAAACTATAGCTCTCAGAACACGGAGACACTAAAACATAATTTTCTTATTTCAAATATGCCATTGTGTTAAAGTGAAATAAATTTAAAAAAGTGTACATATTAGGTATTGGCGCGTTTGTAACAACATGCTCGATAAAATTATCACATGACCTAACCCCTCAGGTGAACACCGTAAAAAATAAAAAATAAAAACAGTGCCAAAAAGCAATTTTTTTCACCTTACGTCACAAAAAGTGCAACACCAAGCGATCAAAAAGGCATTTGCCCCCAAAAATAGTACCAATAAATCTGGCACCTTATCCCCCAGTTTCCAAATTAGGGTCACTTTTTGGGAATTTCTACTGGATGGGTGCATCAGGGGAGCTTTAAATGGGACATGGCATCTAAAAACGAGTCCAGCAAAATCTGCCTTCCAAAAACCATACGGTGTTCCTTTTCTTCTGCGCCTTGCCGTGTGCCCATACAGCAGTTTAAGATCATATGTGGGGTGTTTCTGTAAACCGCAGAATCAGGGTAATAAATATTGAGTTTTGTTTGGCTGTTAACCCTCAATGTGTTAAAGAAAGAAATGTCATAAAATGGAAAATCTGCCAAAAAAGTGAAATTTAGAAATTTATTCTCCATTTTCCTTTAATTCTTGTGGAACACCTAAAGGGTTAACAAAGTTTGTAAAATCAGTTTTGAGTAACTTGAGGGGTGTCGTTTCTACAATGGGGTCGTTTATGGAGGTATCCACTATGTAATCCCCACAAAGTGACTTCAGACCTGAAATAGTCCTTAAAAAGTGGGTTTTAGAAATTTTCTTAAAAATTTTAAGAATTGCTTCTAAACTTCTAAGCCTTGTAACATCCCCAAAAAATAAAATGACATTTCCAAAATGATGCCAACATAAAGTAGACATATGGGAAATGTTAAGTAATAAATATTTTATGAGGAATCACTTTCTGTTTTAAAAGCTGAGAAATTGAAATTTTGAAAATTGCTAATTTTTCAAACTTTTTGGTAAATTTTAGATTTTTTCATAAATAAAGGTGAAATATATTGACTAAAATTTATGAGTATCATGAAGTACAATGTGTCACGAGAAAACAATCTCAGAATGGCTTGAATAACTAAAAGTTTTCCAAAGTTATTACCACATAAAGTGACACATGTCAGTTTTATAAAATTTGACCTGGAAACTGGGGCATCAATGACCCTTGGTCATGAAAGGGTTAATAACTGAATATGACAGCAGTATATAACCCTGGAATTTCAAATGTCTTGATACTGCCAGGGCAGACAAATGTTGTATTTTGCCCAAGAAAGTGTGTTTTATTAATAGAAGAATATAACCCCTGTATATAAAGGGTGTATCTCACATGCCCTGATCCAGACTAGCCTCAATTAAATTTGTTTGCCCAAAATGGCTGTATTTCAAATACCTGAATAGAACCCCTGTAAATAAAGGGTGTTACTCACAATGACATATGCAGCAAAGGCTGCAAAATAAACTTTTTTTGCCCAAACGGGTGTTTGTTTAATAACTGAATATGACAGCAGTATATAACCCTGGAATTTCAAATGTCTTGATGCTGCAAGGGCAGAAAAATTTTGTGTTTTGCCCGAAAAAGGGTGTTTTATTAATAGAAGAATATAACCCCTGTATATAAAGGGTGTATCTCACACGCCGTGACCCACACTAGGCCGCAATTAAAGATTTGTGCCAAAATGGCTGTATTTCAAATACCTGAATAGAACCACAGTATCTAAAGTGTGTATCTCACAATGACATATGCAGCAATGGCTGCAAAATAAATAAAAAATCCCCAAACAGGTTTTTGTTTAATAACTGAAAATGGCAGCAGTATATAACCTTTGAATTTCACACGTGCTGATGCTGCAAGGGCTGTAAAATGGTGTATTTAAAAACCCAGAAAATGATGGCTGTATTTCTAGCTTAAATTGCACACTGACTAATCCAGATGTTGTATATTGCCAAAAATGTGTGTTTTTTACTAACAGAATATGAAAGCTGTATATAACGTTTGAATTTCACACGTCCAGATGCAGCTAGGGATGTGAAATATTGCACAAAAATGTGTATATTGCACAAAAAGGGTGTTTTAAAAAAAACTGAAAATTGTCTTTATTTTTAGCTTAAATTGCACACTGACTAATCCTGCAAATGCATCAGATGTTGTATATTGCCAAAAAGGAAGAATTTTTAAAACCTGATTATTAGTGCAGTTTTCCAAGATTGGATTTCAATGTCACAAAAGCTCAGATGCAGTGCTGGTGCACTGAGCTTGCATAAAATGGCAGCCGCCGATGCCCACCTAACTAACAGATGGATAAAAGTAATTATTTTTTGGTCACTGGGCTCAGGGCAGGGTAAAAAGATTGTGCCCTGTACCCACACAACTAAATGTATGTAGATCGCTGAGTTAGATTCACGTTCTGAACAAAGATTCTCTCCCATTCTCTCCCTGAAATCACAAGCAGCATCCTCTCCCTACACTTGTAGCAGCAGAGTGACGTGCAGCGCTACGTGACTCCAGATTATATAGAGGCTGGGTCACATGCTGCACTGGCCAATCACAGCCATGCCATTAGTAGGCATGGCTGTGATGGCTTCTCAGGGCACAGAGTTAAAAGCTTGTTGATCGGGTGCTCTGCGCCAAGAAATTGACGAACACAAAACCCGAACCCAAACTTTTACTGAAATGTTCAGGTTCGGGGTCCAAAACTCCTAAAGTTCGGTACGAACTCGAACTTTACAGTTCGGGTTCTCTCAACCCTAGATGTGAAACAGGGCAAAAATTATCTGCGGGGATCCAACTCACCCCGGCCACAGCCTTTTCACTCCCCTACCCTCTGGTAGGCGTCTTAGAGCCCTACATGCCCGCACCACTAGGCTGAAGAACAGCTTTTACCCCAAAGCAATCAGTTGCCTAAATGCTCAGAGATTATTGCCCCTTCCTAGGATAGAAACTACCACAGACTGAAAGTGACTGCTGCATTCATGACCCCATGATGACCTCTTGTCTGCAGTGGTGTCTGAATCAGTGTGTATATATACTCATAAGCACTTCCTCTTTGTTCTTGCTATATATATTCTGTGAACTGTGAATAGTAATGCCTTCTAGTGCAATGTTGTTGTTTTGTTTAGTGTAATGCTTTAGTTTAAATGTCAGTTCTTGTTCCCCTGTGCATGGCATCTAGGATTGCTTCAAACAACATTTCATTGTATTGTACATTGTATTACATTTTATTGTACAGTGACAATAAAGGCATCTTATCTTATCTTAACATAGCCCTAGTGCTAGAATAAGCACCAGTACACAGTGGAGCAGCGTGGCGGAGAGGGGAGGCCACCATGTACTGAAAGAGCGCTACCTGGTCCTGGTGGTCAGGGATGAGGACTGTGCTTCCCAAGAATCATTTTCTACTTTGAAATACAGGGCACATTATAATACACTAGAATCTATATAATATAAAGATATTATCCCTACCCCCGAGTAATAATACAATTAGGTGGTCATTTATTATAAAGAAATATGTCCATGTTAGGCGTATTTCTGATACAGATTGTGGCGCAAAGGTCCTTAGCAACGTCATCTGCGTAATTCCTGCTCATGCCAGGTCTAAAAATGGATGGCGTGGGCAGGAAAACTGATACAATTATGGCCATCCAGTTATTGGATACCACCGCCATACATTGACCAGATAACCTACTGACCTACTGACAGCCAAAACCAAGAAACACTACTCTGTCCTCCTTCTCCTTGACCTGTCCTCTGCCTTCGACACTGTTGACCACTCCCTTCTGTTGCAAACTCTCATCTCTTGGCATCACTGACCTGGCCCTCTACTGGATCACATCATACCTCACAGACCGGATGTTTAGCGTCTCCCACTCCTGCACCACCTCCTCGTCTCATTCCCTCTCTGTTGGTGTCCCACAAGGCTCTGTCCTAGGACCCCTGCTCTTCTCAATCTACACTTTTGGCCTGGGACAGCTCATAGAGTCCCATGGCTTTCATTATCACTCCTACGCTGACGACACACAAATCTACCTCTCTGGTCCACACATCACCACCTTACTATCAAGAATCCCACAATGTCTATCTTCTATATCATCCTTCTTCGCCTCTCGCTTTCTTAAACTTAACATGGATAAGACAGAATTCATAATCTTTCCCCCATCTTGTTCAACCCCCGCAACAGACCTATCTATCATGATCAATGGCTGCACACTCTCCCTAGTCAACAAAGCTGCCTTGGAGTGACCTTAGATTCTGCCCTTTCCTTCCAACCGCACATCCAAGCCCTTTCCACCACCTGCCGCCTCCAACTCAAAAACATCTCCCGCATCCGTGCTTTCCTTAACTTTGAATCTGTGAAAATGCTTGTACATGCCCTCATTATCTCCCGCCTAGACTACTGCAACATTCTCCTCTGTGGCCTTCCATCTAGCACTCTCGCACCCCTCCAATCTATCCTCAACTCTGCTGCCCGACTAATCCTCCTCTCACCCTATTACTCCTCTGCCTCTCCCCTCTGCCAATCCCTTCACTGGCTCCCCATTGCCCAACGAATCCACTTCAAAATACTAACAAATACATACAAGGCCGTCCATAACCTGTCCCCTCCTTACATCTCTGAGCTACTTTCCCGATACACCCCCACACGCACTCTCCGATCCTTACCTTACCAAGACCTCCTTCTCTCCTCTCCTCTTATCGCCTCTTCCCACAATCAACTCCAAGATTTCTCCCGTGCATCCCCCATACTCTGGAACTCGCTACCCCAACATATCAGACTCTCACCTACAGTGGAATCCTTCAAAAGAAACCTGAAAACCCACCTCTTCAGACAAGCCTACAACCAGTGACCCTGCTGCCTCTATACCGCCATGACCAACTTAACCCGCACCTACTGTGTCCTTCTCCCATGCCATGTAGATTGTAAGCCCTCACGGGCAGGGCCCTCTCTCCTTCTGTACCAGTTTGCAATTCATCTTGTTTATGATTAGTGCAATTGTCTGTATTATGTATGTGCACCCCTTATCATATGTACAGCGCTATGGAATGAATGGCACTTTAATAATAAATAATAATAATAACACCACTGTACAATGACCGGATAACACTGCCATACCATGACAGGATAAAAGGGTATTAAGAGGGCACAGTACAGGAAATGGTTAGGGGCACTGCACAGGGTGTGGTAAGAGGGCACATTGCAGGGTATTAGGGGGCACAATACTGGGTGAGGGGCATAGTACAGTCGTGGCCAAAAGGTTTGAGAATGACACAAATATTAGTTTTCACAAAGTTTGCTGCTAAACTGCTTTTAGATCTTTGTTTCAGTTGTTTCTGTGATGTAGTGAAATATAATTACACGCACTTTATATGTTTCAAAGGCTTTTATCGACAATTACATGACATTTATGCAAAGAGTCAGTATTTGCAGTGTTGGCCCTTCTTTTTCAGGACCTCTGCAATTCCACTGGGCATGCTCTCAATCAACTTCTGGGCCAATTCCTGACTGATAGCAACCCATTCTTCATAATCACTTCTTGGAGTTTGTCAGAATTTGTGGGTTTTTGTTTGTCCACCCGCTTCTTGGGGATTGACCACAAGTTCTCAATGGGATTAAGATCTGGGGAGTTTCCAGGCCATGGACCCAAAATGTCAACATTTTGGTCCCTGAACCACTTAGTTTTGCCTTATGGCACGGTGCTCCATCGTCTTGGAAAATGCATTGTTCTTCACCAAACTGTTGTTGGATTATTGGAAGAAGTTGCTGTTGGAGGGTGTTTTGGTACCATTCTTTATTCATGGCTGTGTTTTGGGGCAAAATTGTGAGTGAGCCCACTCCCTTGGATGAGAAGCAACCCCACACATGAATGGTCTCAGGATGCTTTACTGTTGGCATGACACAGGACTGATGGTAGCGCTCACATTTTCTTCTCCGGACAAGCCTTTTTCCTGATGCCCCAAACAAGAGAGGCTTTCTTCGGAGAATATGACTTTGACCCAGTCCTCAGCAGCCCATTCACCATATTTTCTGCAGAAGATAAATCTGTCCCTGATGTTTTTTTTGGAGAGAAGTGGCTTCTTTGCTGCCCTTCTTGACACCAGGCCATCTTCCAAAAGTCTTCGCCTCACTGTGCGTGCAAATGCGCTCACACCTGCCTGCTGCCATTCCTGAGCAAGCTCTGCACTGGTGGCACTCCGATCCTGCAGCTGAATCCTCTTTAGGAGACGATCCTGGCGCTTGCTGGACTTTCTAGGATGCCCTGAAGCCTTCTTAACATGAATTGAACCTCTTTCCTTGAAGTTCTTGTTGATCCTATAAATTGTTGATTGAGGTGCAATCTTAATAGCCACAATATACTTGCCTGTGAAGACATTTTTATGCAACGCAATGATGGCTGCACGCGTTTCTTTGCAGGTCACCATGGTTAACAATGGAAGAACAATGATTTCAAGCATCACCCTCCTTTTAACAGGTCAAGTCTGCCATTTTAACCCAATCAGCCTGACATAATGATCTCCAGCCTTGTGCTCGTCAACATTCTCACCTGAGTTAACAAGACGATTACTGAAATGATCTCAGCAGGTCCTTTAATGACAGCAATGAAATGCAGTGGAAAGTTTTTTTGGGATTAAGTTAATTTTCATGGCACAGAAGGATTATGCAATTCATCTGATCACTCTTCATAACATTCTGGAGTATATGCAAATTGCTATTGTAAAAACTTAAGCAGCAACTTTTCCAATTTTCAATATTTATGTAATTCTCAAAACTTTTGACCACAACTGTACAGGGTGGGGGGCACAGTCACATGACCCTGTGACATTAGAAGGTCCTTATGGTGAATGTGGTTCATACGCCACCATAATGAGAGGCAGAGGAGTGAGACAGGGGTATGATTGTGTGGCTAGAGATAAAAAAAAATAATTAACTGTCGGCCAGTACAGGCCCCAAAAACTAGGCAATAAGCATTCACCTGACAGCAAAGAACTTTGGATTATGTGGCTGGAGGTACATTAGGCAGTCATAGGAAAAATATGTAACTGTCGGGCAGTACAGGCCCCAAAAATTAGGCAATAGGCATTCACCTGACAGCAAAGAACTTTGGATTATGTGGCTGGAGGTACATTAGGAGGTCACAGGATAAATATGTAACTGTCGAACAGTATAGGCCCCAAAAATGAGGCAATAGGCATTCACCTGACAGCAAAGAACTTTGGTCTCTGTGGCTGGAGGTACATTAGGCGGTCACAGGATAAATATGCAACTGTCAGCCAGTATAGGCCCCAAAAATTAGGTGATAGGCATTCACCTGACAGCAAAGAACTTTGGATTCTGTGGCTGGAGTTGCATTAGGCGGTCACAGGATAAATATGTGACTGTCGAACAGTATAGGCCCCAAAAATGAGGCGATAGGCATTCACCTGACAGCAAAGAACTTTAGATTCTGTGGCTGGAGGTACATTAGGCAGTCACAGGATAAATATGTAACTGTCGGCCAGTACAGGCCCCAAAAATTAGGCAATAGGCATTCACCTGACAGCAAAGAACTTTGGATTTTGTGATTGGAGGTACGTTAGGCGCTCACAGGATAAATATGTAACTGTTGAACAGTATAGGCCCCAAAAGTTAGGCAATAGGTATTCACCTGACAGCAAAGATCTTTAGATTCTGTGGCTGGAGGTACATTAGGCATTCACAGGATAAATATGTAACTGTCGGCCAGTATAGGCCCCAAAAATTAGACAATAGGCATTCACCTGACAGCAAAGAATTTTGGATTCTGTGCCTGGAGGTACATTAGGAGGTCACAGGATAAATATGTAACTGTCGAACAGTATAGGCCCCAAAAATGAGGCAATAGGCATTCACCTGACAGCAAAGAACTTTGGTCTCTGTGGCTGGAGGTACATTAGGCGGTCACAGGATAAATATGCAACTGTCAGCCAGTATAGGCCCCAAAAATTAGGTGATAGGCATTCACCTGACAGCAAAGAACTTTGGATTCTGTGGCTGGAGTTGCATTAGGCGGTCACAGGATAAATATGTGACTGTCGAACAGTATAGGCCCCAAAAATGAGGCGATAGGCATTCACCTGACAGCAAAGAACTTTAGATTCTGTGGCTGGAGGTACATTAGGCAGTCACAGGATAAATATGTAACTGTCGGCCAGTACAGGCCCCAAAAATTAGGCAATAGGCATTCACCTGACAGCAAAGAACTTTGGATTTTGTGATTGGAGGTACGTTAGGCGCTCACAGGATAAATATGTAACTGTTGAACAGTATAGGCCCCAAAAGTTAGGCAATAGGTATTCACCTGACAGCAAAGATCTTTAGATTCTGTGGCTGGAGGTACATTAGGCATTCACAGGATAAATATGTAACTGTCGGCCAGTATAGGCCCCAAAAATTAGACAATAGGCATTCACCTGACAGCAAAGAATTTTGGATTCTGTGCCTGGAGGTACATTAGGCAGTCACAGGATAAATATGTAACTCTAGGCCCCAAAAGTTAGGCATTCACCTGACATAAAAGGCCGCTGTATATACTGTACATAAGGCAAGGACCATTCTTTGTTCTGAGTTGTGGCGGATATGTTTGGGCTGGCATGAGGAAATTCAATTACATGTGGTCATCACAGGTGTTGAATTTCTCTGAGATCCATCTTTCATTTATTTTAAAAAATGTGGGGTAGTGTCATGAGCTAGGCGAGTGCGCTTATCGGTCACGATCCCCCCTGCTGCGCTGAACGTCCTTTTGAACAGGACACTCAACAAGGGGCAAGCCAAGAGTTCCATGGCAAATTGTGCCAGCTCAGGGGATTTCTTGCTTCTCAGAGCGTCCTCATCAGCCATTTACCTGATGTATTCGGACATCTGTTGGTCTAGGCGTTCCCTGAGCCTGGATACGAAGGGTGGCGGTCGATGGGTTGGATGCAAGAATTATCTCATATCCGAAGTGACCAACACATCTTCAAACCACCCTCTTTTTGCAGGCGCCGTAGGATTGTTACCTGAACCTGTTTCGCTGTGGGTGGAAATTCCTCTGTCAGTGCCCACAACAGCAGAGTGCAGCATCTCTCACAGCAAGGTCTGGAAATGCGACATTCTGACAGCTCTCTGTGATGCTGGTAACATGTCCACCATTTTGTGTTTGTACCGGGGGTCTAAGTACGTTGCCACCCAGTACAGGTCCTTGACCTTTATGCTTTTTATATGGGGGTCCCTCTTCAAACACTGGAGCATGAAAGCCCCAATTTGCACTAAATTGGAAGTAATGGAGCACCCTGGCTCCTGTTCATTGCCCAGGAGAATGTCATCCTCGGTATCCTACCCCCAGCCATGGTCAAAAGCAGAGATTTCAGAAAAGTTTAAGGCCTGCTCTTCTTGCTCCTCCTCCTCCCCCCAGCCACTATCCTCCTTTTACTCCTCTTCAGACTCCTACTGACTTGTCTCAGATGGAGTAGCCCCCCTGGGAATTCATTCAGCATTGCGACTCCCTCATCTTCCAGCTCCTGCTCCTCGACAGCTTGATCAATGATACGATGCAATGCACGCCCCAGAAAAAAGGCGTAAGGTTCGATGTCACTGATGGTGCCCTGGCTGTGACTGACCAGTTTGGTGATCTCATCAAATAGCGGCAGAAGTCTGCATGCGTCGCACATGAGCAGCCACTGGAGCGGTGAAAAGTAACCAAGCTCCCCAAAACCTGTCCTGCTGCAGAGTTCGTACAGGTAGTTGTTAACGGCACGTTTCTGCTGGAGTAGCCTATTAAGCATATACAAGGTGGAGTTCCAGCATGTCAGGCAGTCACAAATCAGACATCTGACGGGCAAGTGTTGTCACCGCTGAACGTCAGCAAGTCGAGCCATGGACGTGTAAGATCTTCTATAATGGCCAGAGATTTTCCTGGCCTGCCGCAAGACGTCCTGGACCCCGGGGTATTTGGCAATGAATTGCTGAACGAATAATTCAGGACGTGTGCCATGCATGGCACATGTGTAATTTTGCCCTGTTTCATCACTCTCAGCAGATTGGCACCGTTGTCGCACACCACTTTACCAATTGTCAAATTGAGCTGGGTTAGCCACTGATCAGCCTATGACCGCAGAGCTGAAAGCAGTGCAGGACCGGTGTGGCTCTTGGCTTCCAGGCACAACAGCCGCAGCACAGCATGGCAATGTCTCACCTGGCACGTCAAAAAGGTTCTGGGGAGCTTGGGGGGGTGCAGCAGAAGAGGCAATAGCAGTGGAAAAGGAGGAGTTAGCCAAGGAGGAGACGGAGGATGGAGTAGGAGGAGGAGAAGAAGAGGCAGGCCTGCATTCAATATGTGGCAAACACCAAATCCACACGGGTGCCACGGAAGGTTCACCCAATGGGCAATAAAAGTTATGCACCTTCCCTGCCCATGTTTGATAGACCACGTGTCTGTGGTCAGATGTATCTTGGCACCGACACTGTGTGCCAGAGATATATTCACTTGCTGCTGAACGTGGCCATATAGCTCTGGGATGCCATTCTGGGAGAAATATTTCCATTTGGGGATTTTACATTGCGGTGTGCCAGTGGCCACAAATTTTCTAAAGGCCTCCGAGTCCACCAGTTTATATGGCAGTAGTTGGCGGGCTAGCAGTTCCGACAAGTCAGCGGTCAGCTGTTGGGCAAGAGGGTTATCCAGCGTCATCAACTTTTTACGCTCGAACATTTGGGCCACGGAAGCCTGCCTTCTGCCAGATGAATGCGACGATGGCACAATGGAAGGTGGAGTGGAGGATAAATGGTAGGAGAAAGGAGAAGGAAAAGGAGAAGAGGCATGATGTGGATCGCTGGGAGTGTGGCTTTGTGGGTACTGACGGCATTTCTTCCACTGGGCTCCGTGATGGGAGACCAGGTGCCTTCTTAAGGCTGTCGCCCCTGGGTGAGTGTTGGGCTTACCGCAACCTATGCGTTGACAGCACAGGCTGCAGATGACAACACCATTGCCAGCAGCTGACACGTTAAAGAAAGCCCACACTGCTGAGCCATGTGCCTGCGTCCTGGGAGCGCCAGATGTGACCATGCATGGTGGATGGCTCGCTACAGATACATTTGCAGTCTGCTTTTTGCCTCCTGTGCACTGCAAGTTCTGCCTGCTTCTACTCCCTCTCCTCCCTGTCTGATGCTCTGTCGCTCCCTCTGAACTCCCCTCCTCTTCCTTTCTTGTGGGCACCCACATGACGTCCATTGACACGTCATGATCGTCACCTTCACCACCACTGACATTAGAGATCTCGGAGTAGGCAGCAACAGCGGGGACCACCCTCCTTGGGCTGATCTGGGTACAGTTGTCAGACCGCTGGGTGGCGGCCGTTGCTACCTCCTCTTCCTCATCCGATGTCAAGAATGGCTGCGCATCGGTAAGGTCTGGGAATGGATGGCAAAATAATATCTTTGACTCAAGTGGAGAGGCTATGGGGGTGGTGGGGGGTGTCTTTGGGGGTGCACACAGCAGAGAGTGAGGAGGGGGCTGATACAGAGGATGAGGAGGGTGCAGAAGCGGAAGGCTGAGTAAGTCACTCAACCAACTCTGGTGCGTCCTTTGACGTAATCGCACCACCTTCTCCAACTTCCCACTTAGGCTCCGGCCTGGTGCACCTGTCCGACCCGTACCACCCCTGCGGAATTGCCTGCCTCTTCCTCTACCTGTCATTTTCAAAATGACCCTGTGACAAAGTCCCTATAGAGGAGCAGTATTTGTGGAAGCAGGTATATAGAACCCCTTAATGAGTATTTGCTGGAAGCAGGTATATCAAACCCTTTAATCAGTTTTATTTGGGGACAACTGATATATCACACCAGTTGCAATTAGTTGTTCCAATAGTGTTGGTCCCTCTGTATAGCTGCGGTGTCTCAGCAGAACCGCACACAAATGCTGCACATGCACTATAGATAAATTATATTATAGGTATATCACATCCCTGCCTCAATCAGTTTTTTTGGGGGGCAACTAGTATATCACACCATTTGCAATTAGTTGTTCCAATACCATTTGTCCCTCTGTGTAGCTGCAGTATCTAAGCAGAACCTCACACAAATGCTGCAGAATATAAATACACTATATAGAAAATATATTATAGGTATATTACACCCCTGCCTCAATCAGTTTTTTGGGGGGCAACTGGTATATCACACCAATTGCAATTAGTTGTTCCAATAGCGTTTGTCCCTCTGTATAGCTGCGTTATCTCAGCAGAACCTCACACAAATGCTGCACAATATAAATGCACTATATAGAAATTATATTATAGGTATATCACACCCCTGCCTCAATCAGTTTTTTTGGGGGCAACTGGTATATCAGACCAGTTGCAATTAGTTGTTCCAATAGCGTTTGTCCCTCTGTATAGCTGCGGTATCTCAGCAGAACCGCACACAAATGCTGAACAATACAAATGCACTATATAGGAAGTATATTATAGGTATATAACACCACTGCCTCAATCAGTTTTTTGGGGGGCAACTGCTATATCACACCAGTTGCAATTAGTTGTTCCATTAGCGTTTGTCCCTCTATATAGCTGCGGTATCTCAGCAGAACCGCACACAAATGCTGCACAATACAAATGCAATATATAGAAATTATATTATAGATATATCACACCCCAGCCTCAATCAGTTTCTTTTGGGGGCAACTGGTATGTCACACCAGTTGCAATTAGTTGTTCTAATAGTGTTTGTCCCTCTGTATAGCTATGGTAGCTCAGCATAACCGCACACAAATGCTGTGCAATACAAATGCACTATAAAGAAATCATATTACAGGTATAGCACACCCCTGCCTCAATCTGTTTTTTTTGGGGGGGCAACTAGTATATCACACCACTTGCAATTAGTTATTCCAATAGCATTTGTCCCTCTGTATAGCTGCAGTATCTCAGCAGAACCGCACACAAATGCTACACAATACAAATGCACTATATAGAAAGTATATTATAGGTATATCACACCCCTGCCTCAATCAGGTTTTTTTGCAGACAACTGCTATATCATACCAGTTGCAATTAGTGTCACACCTATCGATAGCACACTTATACCAGTCCTTAAAAGGAGTTTTGTGACCCTATTAGCTAGCGTTTGGTGTCTCTAACAGTCTGCCCTGCTCCACACAACAACCTCTCCCTACACTGGCAAAAAACTTAATGTAAAATGGCAGCCAGATTGGGTTTATTTATAGGGTTGGGTGTGTGTCCATGTGCTGAAACGTCTCAATTGACAGTCCTGTCCCACCTGATAGATGTGTCATGGGTCAAAATTTGGCACGATCGGCGGGCGAACCGCAAGGCCATCTCTAATAAATAACTCCTCATATGTATAAACATAGAGGTTCCATTAAATGTGTATACCTGAATCCCCCTAAAAGGAGGAACGAATGGCTATAAAAAGAGGGAGATACTGACCATTGTCAATGGCCAGACTACTCCCACTAGTGAAATAAATGGAAGATACCAGGATTGGGTGTGAAAATTCAGCACTACAAATGGCCAAATCGTCAACACCTATTATGGTCCCATGATGAAGGCCACAAGTTCATGTCCATCAATAAGAGACCAAATTCTAATCCCCAACTCCCCAGGTAGAATATCATATGCTCACCAACATCAAGTATTAACACAAATTGGAAACCGGTTGTAGAGAAATTAGAGTATATAGCAAACATAATTCAAAAATGCAGTAATGTATCTCAATAATGTTAAAAAAAAAATCTTATAATAGTTCCTAGAAGGCCAGACCAGTGAAGCTGTAAATATCATATTTGATTTGAGCCGGGCTGGATGACTCAGGCCTCTCTAAAGGCGAACAGGCCACCTATGGACTTGATGAGCTGAACTGCTAACGGTGTCAATTAACACCCAAGAGAAAAGGTGACTTTTATTGTTTATGAACTTTCCTTGTGTGTGAACAAACACTGAGCCACCTGCGTTTTGTGATACACCTTATCTGCACTGTTTGATACAGGAACTGTGTACTTTGCCTCTATACTGCATCCGCTAGTCCTAACTACCAGAGTGAATCCCCACACACCGTTTAAACATCCGAATATGTCTACTGCTGATCTTAAAGCTATTTCTAAATTGTGCAATAATAATAAATTGACCATCAAACCTGCCAACAAAGGTGGTGTGGTGATAGTAATGGATACATCTTGGTACATCGTAGAAATTGAGAGACAACTTAGTGATGGTGATATTTAAAACAGTTTATCTTATGATCCCAAATTTAAGATTACCAGACTCATTAAATCAAAATTAGATGCTGCAAAAGAGGGTTATTGATTCAGATACTCAGATCTATATTAATTTCTACTGATTACACATCCTCGAACACCTCTGCTATATATTTTACCTAAGATACATAAATCACTTGTTAATACTCCTGGATGTCCAATTGATTCAGGCAGAGAATCTATCTTTTCTAACATTGCCATCTTTTTAGATAGAGTACTACAGTACTTTTTTTTAGTAAAAATTGCTAGCATTAATTTACCTATACAGTATAGTAACCTCTTTTGATGTTACTAGTTTATACACCTCAATTGATCACAATAGAGGTATTCCCTTACGTCCTACCAGCAGCACAGATGGGGTTAACCACCCCCCCCCGTGAACTGGTAGGACCAGTGGAATTTTTAATGAGCCCAAGTAATAAACTAATAAAACATTAAGTATCCCCTATAAAGGAGTAAATCACCTCCAGACCACTATGTTTTTTTCTGTCCTCCTGGACAGGTGGACTAGGGGGATCTTTTTTCTTTTTTTGCGAGCTATTGCCCTTTTGTTGCCTTAAACAACCTGGCCGGTAGCTTACCTCCTGCCGGCTCTGAGCAGCTGCGCTTCGCTGCGGTGGCTTTGTCGGCTTCCTTGGTCCAGTTTTCTTGGGGCCGCTGGGCGCCGCCATCTTCCGGACGTGACGTCGGAGTGCTCTGACGTCACTTCCGGGGCGTCCTTGCAACGCGATTTCGCGTTCACATAGGATTTTAGGTTGCTCTTGGCGTTTTTTCCTCCTGTTGGAGGATTTGGAGGGATTTCTTGTTTAGGGGGAAACTTTTATTTAGTTTCCTGGAGTTTTTCCCTCTAGGGGCATTTTTTTTTCTGGGCTAACCCCTCCCCTATTTACGGAAGCATTGTGCACCAGTTCGGTCTCTGGCTGCACATGCTTCTCAAGCTAGCTCTGAGTCCCTATGAGTTGGTGCTGCTCCACTTATTGGTGCCTTATTCTTCTGGTCCTCATTTTCAGCTTCCGCCGGTCTGCCTTTTTACTTTTTCTTCTTAACATTTTTAGGTAATTTACAAATGTTTTACTTGTCTCCTTTTCCCGCAGTGATGTATTTTCCGCAGGATTCTGAAGGCAGAAAGGCGAGTTCCAAGAGTTCCTGCTATGATTGTAGCGCTCTTTTGGAGGATAGCTGTCCCTACTCCAGGTGTGACAGCTGCCGTCCGAGGGTCCAACCATCTAGTGAATCTACGATGCAGGATATGTATCAATGGGTGAAGACCTATGTGGATGGATCTATCAAAGGAGTTGTAAGCCTGCTGCATGAAAGGCTTCCTGCTCAGACCCCTATGGAGTGATCGGCTCCTGTGGAAAGACTTTCTGTGGTCTCTTTAGTTTCTTCCTCCTCAGATGAGGAGGATCTTACTTCGTGTTTCTTTCCTCCGGATAAGACACAAAAGTTAGTTAAGTCCATCAGGTCGGGGGACCATGATGTTGACCCGGGTGAGCCCTCCGATCCCGCTAGTCGGACACTTTGTGTCTTTAAAGCGGACGAGACCCTCCTCTCTGTCATGCGTACGGAGTGGAAGAAACCTGAGAAAGGTCCGGTTCTAACCAAGAAGTTTAGAACCATGTTTCCGATGCTAAACCCTTGGTGGAATCGTGAGGTTCCATTCCCAAGGTGGACATGGCTATTGCAAATTGTCCAAACGCACTCCGGTTCCAGCAGATGATGGGTCTAGTCTTCAGGATCCCCTTGACAGGAGAGCAGAGTGCACTCTGGGGAGAGGTTATACGGGAGCTGCAGCTTCCACTTCCACTTTGCCATTGCTTCTACAGAGGTCTCTACGTTCCTCCGGACTCACCTGAACCAGATTCAGACGGACGTGGATCAGAAGGTGTCCTGGGACGACATTCTGGCTGCTTTCAAGACTATTAACCTGGCAAATTTCCTGTGTGATACCGCACATCTTCAGCTGAAATTAACGGCCAAATCCATGGCCCTTGTGTCAGCGGCCCGTAGGCCTTTGTGGCTTAAGCCTTGGGTTGCTGATAACTCCTCCAACTATAATTTATATGGCCTTCCCTTTGAGCCCAATCGTTTGTTCGGCTCGGAGCTAGCTACAATTATGGAGGGCCAGTCGGATAAGCAGTCTTTTCGAGGGCGGAGCAGACAGAATCATGGTGGTAGGTCTGGCTAGCAGTCAAGAGCCCAAAGAGACTGGGGAGAACAGCGAAGAGGTTTGAGGCTCTCTCGCGAAGGAGCCAAGGATAAGAGATCCACCTCCTGAGGCTCTTGGATGACTCCCGTTACTCCTGCCGTCCTGCCAGAAAACTTCCCCATTCCTCTGCCTCATCTTTTCGTTGGGGGTCATCTCTCCCACTTCAAGGACAATTGGCTCCGAGAGGTTTCGGATCCCTGGGTCCTGAACATCATCTCCAAGGGGTATTTAATCAATCTTATCTCTCTTCCTCTGGACAGGTTCATCAAGACCAAGTTCTTACAGGCTGCCAAGTAGTCAGTTCTGGAGGCTTACATTCAGGACTACATCCACAAGGGGGCTCTGGAGGAGGTTCCGGCAGGGGAACGGGACTTATGGATCTACTCACCAGTTTTTCTGGTCCCCAAAGAGTCAGGAGATCCCTGGATAATTATCGGTCTGAGGTATTTAAATCGATATATAAGGAAGGTGAAGTTTAGTATGGTCAGTAGTTCACGTCCTCAATCCTGGGGACGTGATGGCAACCCTGGACCTTAAAGATGCATATCTGCACATCCCGATTCATCCTGCTTCCAGGAAATATCTCAGGATCGCGGTCCAGGTTTTGGGTGTCATCAGATACCTTCAGTTTGTTGCCCTTCCTTTTGGCATTTCTTCTGCCCCTCACACTTTCACCAAGGTGGTGGTTTCTGTGGTGGCAGCTTTAAGACTTCAAGGACTGACCATCATTCCTTATCTGGACGATTGGCTTTTAAAAGCCTCTTCTCTAGCGGTCCTAACCCACCATCTTCATGTAGCAATCTCCTTTCTGTTCTGCCTGGGTTGGATTATCAACTGGCAGAAGTTGAACATGAGCCTTTCGACTTTGGTAAGGCATCTAGGCTTCATAATCCACTCCGTTGGGATGTCTCTCCAGTTGACTCCAGAAAGAAGATCCCGAATACAGAACATGGCAGAGTTCCTATCCATTCCTTGGTGTGTCCTAATTCGGACCCTCATAAAGATGTTGGAGCTCATGTCAGCATCTGTGGAAGCAGTCCCTTGGGCTCTTTGGCACCTCCGCCTGCTACAGTCGGAGGTCCTCTCCAAATGGAATGGCAGCCCCGCTGGGCTAAACTCCCTGTGCTCCCTGTCTTGGCGAACTCGGTATTCCCTCAGATGGTGGTTCCATCTTTCAGACAGGCTGGGGCACTCACCTAACCGACTCCCCAGTCCACGGAACCTGGTCCACGGAACCTCAAATCCGGGGCAAGGCAGTGAAAGTCCAGTCAGACAGTATGACTGCGGTATTTTATAACAACAAGCCGGGAGGCACAAGATCACTTCCCCTCTTATCAGAGATCGGGGTGATTTGGCAGAGTCGAACCTTTCCCACTTATCTGCAATCCACATTCGAGGCTCCCTCAATATGATAGCGTATTGGCTGAGCCACGGTCTTCTAACAGTGGAGTGGTCTTTACATCTGGAGATATTCAAGCAGATAGTCATTAAGTGGGGGATGCCAGAGGTGGATCTTATGGCAACAAGGTTCAACACCAAGGTAGAGAGGTTTTGCTCCCTTTACAGGGAGGACAACCCCCTGGTGATAGATACTCTGTCAATATCCTGGAGGTTCAGGCTGGCTTAAATCTTACCTCCGTTTTCCATGATTCCGAGGGTATTGATGAAAATCTGTCAGGATCAGGCCTCGGTGATAGCCATCATACCATTTTGGCCGAAGATATCCTGGTTTACCCAGCTCACCCAAATGAGTCGAGGGCAATATTAGAGGCTCCTCCCTCAGCAGACCCTGGTGTTGTGGGACACTCACCTCTGCTCAGATCTGCACAGGTTCAACCTGACATCCTGGAGGTTGATCAGTCCCTTCCCAGAATAGAAGGGCTTTCAGAGTCAGTCCTGAGAACGCTGTCTCATTCAAGAGCAGACTCTACCAAGAGAGCCTACTCACGGATTATGAGGATATTCTCATCCTGGTGTACCTCAAAGGAGGTGGCATCTGCAGATCCGCCCCTCGCCACCATCCTTCAGTTCCTGCAAGACGGGCTTGACAATGGCCTTGCTCCATCTATTCTGAGGGTTCAAGTTTCAGCCATCTCAGCTTGCCTCAACAAGTATTTTTCTCAGGACCCGCTCATCAAACGGTTCCTTAAAGGAGCTGAAAGATTAAAGCCTACAGTACTGAGACCCATTTCTAAATGGGATTTATCAGTAGTTCTCAAGGGGTTAGCATCTCCCCCTTTTGAGCCTTTGGAGGAGGTAGATTTCAAGTTCATCACATGGAAACTTGTTTTTCTCTTTGCAGTGACTTTGGCCAAGAGGGTCTCTGAGCTTCAAGCTTTCTCAACACACGAGCCCTATACCATCTTTTTGCAAGACCGGGTCCTTCTAAGATTTCTCCCGTACTTTAGGCCTAAGGTTCCTTCATTTCAGAATATCAACCAGGTGATATCCCTCCCGGTTCTTTCTACACATTCTACCTCCTCCAAGGAACCTGTTAGACATCCTCTGGATGTCTCGAGATGCCTCCGGTTCTATGTGGATAGATCAAAGGAGTTCAAGAGAGATGAAAATCTTCTAATCCTGTTTGCCGGTAAGTTTAAAGGCCGTAAGGCATCTAAACCATCCATCAGTCGTTGGATAAGGTGGGCTATAAGGGAATCTTTTGTTTCCCAATCTCTAGACCCTCTGGGGTTCGTGAAGGCCCATTCTACCAGGGCCGTAGCTACTTCTTTTGCACATAACCGTGGTTATTACCACCGTGTAATCCAGCAGTGGTGGTCGTGCTTACACACTATAGGGAAAGGCTGGAAGTGCTCATAGACCAACACCTTTACCTATAGTGTGCAAGCACGGCCACCACTGCTGGATTGCACAGTGGTCAAAACCATGGATACGAGCTGTGTATAATGTGATGGAAAATAGTCAATATGGACAACCACAATACATTAGTAAGTACCTTGTATTAACTTTCTGTACATGAAAAATGCCAATTGCTAAAATGAGACAACCCCTTTAACCCCTTTAAGTGTGCTACACTTAATAGGATTAGGCATACATGTCTTGGTGTGTGCATTGTGTGTTTCCTATGTGTGATTGTTGTGTGCTATATATGTGCTATGTATCAGTGGTGTATGTGCAGCATGTGACATATGTATCAGTGGCATGTGAGCCATGTATAAGTTTCTTGTGTGCCACATGTGTCCAGTGAGTGATTGGTGTGCGCTGCATGTGTCTTGTTTCTGACTTAAGTGCAGGATATCCATATATGTGTAAATTCTGCCACATGTATGTCTGTGCATTTTGCTATGAATGTCGGCCATCATACATCTTTAATATTTCTGTTATCACTGTAAGTGCTTATAAACACGACCGTTGGATGTTTTGCAGTCTGCAAATTGCGGATCCGCAAAACATGGATACCGCGTGTGTGCATTCCACATTATGAGGAACAGAACAGCCTGCCTCTAATAGAACAGTCCTATCCTTGTCTGTAATGCCGACAATAATAGGACATGTTCTATCATTTTGCAGAACGGCCATCCGAACATACAGACATGGAATGCACACAGAGTCATTAAACTTTTTGTTTTGCGGCCCCATTGAAGTGAAGTGAAAATGGAAAAAAAAAAAGTTAGTGTGCAGAAGCCCTAAGGTGGACCCCCAGAATCAATTATACTAGTGGGTCCTAAGTACCCCAGCCCGGCACTGCTCACAAATGAAACAAAGGTAACATTAGCGCATGTACTTGTGTCCAACTCAGCTTTATAATCAGTGTAAATCATGGCCAGTAGGTAACAGACTCCCTTTAAGCCTGTCCGTGCAATGCTTAAAGGCATCCTATTAAGACCTTCGTCCAGCTGTCATGACATCAACACCCTGTCATTACATTGCGCTGGCATTGATGCGGTGACAGAGGGGGCACCCTCCCTTTGTCAGACTGCCTAGAAGCCATGGTCACTATTAACAGTGGCATCTTAGGGGCTAAACAGTCATTGCAGCAGGGTGTCAGATGCTCGTTACACCTTATGCCTATTGCTCATGAAGTGGGCACAGCTCCTGCAACCCCACCATCCCAGTGCCATACATTTATCGTTCTTATCTATAAGACATGTATAAAAACAGGAAACAGAACTAGATAGCATAATACTATGCTTTTATCCAACTGCTTCTCAGCATAAATAAACATTGCTTCTCAGCGTGATATATCGTATACCTACCCCTATGCTGTGAGTACAAGTGTTCAAAACCTTTAATCTCTCCTCTATGTAAATTACCTTATTGTCTCCAATTTAGTTTTTTCTTTACTGTAGTGAAATTCTTATACTTGAACTTCCTGCCCATAGAGTACTATGTGAGTACAAGTGTTCAAAACCTGGAATTACCCCTATGCTGCATGTTAGACATGAGGCATTAGTATACAATTTGATCAAAAAGCATAGGCCCACTCACCACGACAAGGTTGCCTCTTTGAATGGGACCCTATTCTAAATAAAATAAACTTATCTATAAGGCTCAGCCATCTCTGGCAGAATTGTACAGCAAAAGTGGGGTACGAGAACTTTCTTCAACATACAGTATCCAGTGAAGCATTATGTGACTTATTTTATGTGTACTTAGTTCTGTGTAATAAAAATTGTGTACAGTACTGTAGTTTGTTTCAGTAGTATCCAAAGCTTATATGAAGTAACACTGTATTCTAAATCCATAGGAAGCTGATCCTAACCATGCTCATGTGAATGAGACCCACCTCTTAATTTTCAACTTGAAATTTCCCTGTATGAGGGCAAATACTTAAAAGGGTTGTAAACGTTTGAACCCCCATGCTGGGCAGACCTTGTGTACTGAATCATACCTACCTGCTTACCAATACTGGTTTGACGCCGCTGCAGCCAATCATTGGCTGCAGTGGTGACCTGTTACCCTTGCGTCACATAACCATTTGACATGGCACAGAAGCTGGCATAAATTATTGTGGGAATCTACGGCAGGACATAGCTGCCATATACTTGGCGTATCTTACTCCATAGCCTTTTTTTTAACAATGGCTTATGAAATGCCCGTCTTAAAAAAATTCAGTTCAGTGACTTTCATAAGCAAACATTTACCGTATTTACTGTATGTTGACACTTTGTCATAATTTATTTCTATTTATTATATGACATTTTTACCTTTCAAAAAACTGCTTTATGTGCGATACAGAACCCAAATTTGAAAAGAGCTAAATTCAATACTGAGGTTATGGTGACACCAAGAGGATTTTTAGGATTAAAACAATTGTCAACAGTGTATACTAGGAATTAGCAATGTTCTGAGATGTTTGCATACTTTTAAATTGCTCAGACATATTTTCAAGTTTGTAACATAGTAACATGAGGCCGAAAAAAGACATTTGTCCATCCAGTTATCCTGGGCAATACTATTTGTAACCCATAGGGCAATGATGTCTGTCTCTTGTAACTTTAATCCTTACTCCAGCTCACGGCATATAACAACCTATGAGCAGCCAGTGAGATAGGATGGTGTCAGCGTATGAGTCCCTTAGGGCTATGCATTAGTTTGCAGCCCAAACACCGCAATGTAACGGTACTTGGAGCGTTATAGTATGTCCAAATGCCACTTCAAAAGTCTGGTGCAATGTGACACGCAAAGCCACACTTACAGTACCTTAAGTAGGTTCTTGGTGATTTTTCTTATTTCCTAGTTCACTCCAGAACTTAATCCTACAGACACGACACTCCTGGGGTCGTCGCTGCAAACCTTCCCTTCGTGCTGTCACCAGTCTCCACCGTGAGCTGGTCCATTCCCTTCCAGATTCAGCAGAGATCTTCTCTTCTGGTTTCTAGCAGCACCAAGCACAGCCTCCATCTGCTCACTTCCTGCTTCCCCAGGAACCTCCTCCCCTTATACAGGGAGAGTGTGATGCAATAAGTAATTTGCTAAGTGCAGTGTCAAACCTGCATGTTCAGTTTGCTATCACACTTGTAAGAGTCCAAAACAGCCCATAAATTTGATATTTTTCACTTTGCAAACTAAATTCTAGTATACCTCTGATAGGCGGCTCTAATGTAGACTTTTATCATCTTGTCCTTTGCTGCCATCTACTGACCAAAGTGAGATGCTGCAGTAATCATACAATTCATAATATAGCACAGTGATATATTTACGGTCACTTGCCCCACATCCTTAACCACTTCAACCACGCTAGCTGAAACCCCCTTAATGACCAGTCCACTTTTTACACTTCTGCACTACACTACTTTCACCGTTTATTGCTCGGTCTTACAACTTACCACCCAAATGAATTTTACCTCCTTTTCTTCTCACTAATAGAGCTTTCATTTGGTGGTATTTCATTGCTGCTGACATTTTTACTTTTTTTGTTATTAATCAAAATTTAAAGATTTTTTGCAAAAAAATGAAATTTTTCACTTTCAGTTGTAAAATTTTGCAAAAGAAACGACATCCATATATAAATTTTTCGCAAAATTTATTGTTCTACGTGTCTTTGATTAAAAAAAGATGTTTGGGTAAAAAAAAATGGTTTGGGTAAAAGTTATAGCGTTTAAAAAATATGGTACAAAAATGTGAATTTCCGCTTTTTGAAGCAGCTCTGACTTTCTGAGCACCTGTCATGTTTCCTGAGGTTCTACAATGCCCAGACAGTAGAAAACCCCCACAAATGACCCCATTTCGGAAAGTAGACACCCTAAGGTATTCGCTGATGGGCATAGTGAGTTCATAGAACTTTTTATTTTTTGTCACAGGTTAGCAGAAAATGATGATTTTTTTCTTTATTTTTTTTTTCTTACAAAGTCTCATATTCCACTAACTTGTGACAAAAAATAAAAACTTCCATGAACTCACTATGCCCATCACAAAATACCTTGGGGTGTCTTCTTTCCAAAATGGGGTCACTTGTGGGGTAGTTATACTGCGTTGGCATTTTAGGGGCCCATATGCGTGCAAAGTAGTTTTCAATCAAAATCTGTAAAACATGACCGGTGAAATCCGAAAGGTGCACTTTGGAATGTGGGTCCTTTTGCCCACCTAGGCTGCAAAAAAGTGTCACACATCTAGTATCGCCATACTCAGGAGAAGTTGGGGAATGTGTTTTGGGGTGTCATTTTACATATACCCATACTGGGTGAGAGAAATATCTTGGCAAAAGGCAACTTTTCCAAATTTTTTTTATACAAAGTTGGCATTTGACCAAGATATTTATCTCACCCAGCATGGGTATATGTAAAATAACACCCCAAAACACATTCCCCAACTTCTCCTGAGTACGGCGATACCAGATGTGTCACACTTTTTTGCAGCCTAGATGCGCAAAGGTGCCCAAATTCCTTTTAGGAGGGCATTTTTAGACATTTGGATCCCAGACTTCTTCTCACGCTTTAGGGCCCCTGAAAAGCCAGGGCAATATAAATACCCCACATGTGACCCCACTTTGGAAAGAAGACACCCCAAGGTATTCAATGAGGGGCCTGGCGAGTTCGTAGAATTATTTCTTTTTGGCATAAGTTAGCGGAAATTGATTTTTGTTTTGTTTTTTCTCACAAAGTCTCACTTTCCGCTAACTTGGGACAAAAATTTAAATCTATCATGGACTCAATATGCCCCTCAGCGAATACCTTGAGGTGTCTTCTTTCCAAAATGGGGTCAGTTGTGGGGTGTTTGTACTGCCCTGGCATTTGAGGGTCTCCGCAATCATTACATGTATGGCCAGCATTAGGAGTTTCTGCTATTCTCCTTATATTAAGCATACAGGTAATGAGATTTTTTTTTTCCGTTCAGCCTCTGGGCTGAAAGAAAAAAATGAACGGCACAGATTTCTTCATTCGCATCGATCAATGTGGATGAAAAAATCTCTGCCCAAAAAAATAAAGGAGGGGAAAGGCATCTGCCAGGACATAGGAGCTCCGCCCAACATCCATACCCACTTAGCTCATATGCCCTGGCAAACCAGATTTCTCCATTCACATCAATCGATGTGGATGAATAAATCATTACCGGGATTTTTTATTTATTTTTTTATATACAAAGTGTTACACCGACTTGTGTGTGATCTGACAGCAGCGCAATGCTTCTGTCAGAATGCACATCAGTGCTGCAGCTAGTCGATCGGTTGGTCCACCTGGAAGGCAAAAAAAAAAAAAAAAAAAAAAACAGGCCGCAACAAAATAATTTTATTAACTTTGGAACAGAACATATAAACTTTAACTTTTTGAACTTGAACATTAACCTTTTTGCTTACTGGTGGTTTTTTTTTTTTTTTTTACCTTTATAGAACAAACCTCTCCTTCCCCATGGGACAATGTGCAAAGCGCAAATCGCCCAAAGATGTGGCGAAGTGCGTTATGCACTTTGTCCCAGGTGAAAGGAGACGTTTGCAGCAGCTCTGTGTAAATGGGCCCTAATGCCTGTGTGCCTGTCCTGGTGAGATGTGATCCCTATGCTAGGTGTACCTGTGTGTGGTACTTCCGGAAACACTCCCCTAAGCATAGGGCAGGGTGGTCAGGGCAGTCAGGACAGAAATAGCGGGTGTCACGCCTTATTCTACTCCTGCTACAGACACAACATCTTTTTCGGGATGACGGTTGGGTTGAGGTACCGGCAACGACATTGAGGAAATGTCGCTCGTGTAGACGGCTAACTACACTGGTGGATGGGGCCACGGAACCTCCTGGGTACAGGAGGTTCTCGATGATCTCTTCCTGAAATTTGAGGAAGGATCGCGTTCTCCCAGCCTTACTGTAGAGAACAAAACTATTATACAGAGCTAATTGAATCAAATATACAGAGACCTTCTTATACCAGCGTCTGGTTCTGCGGGAAACTAAATACTGAGACAACATCTGGTCATTGAAGTTCACCCCTCCCATGTGAAGGTTATAGTCGTGGACTGAGAGGGGCTTTTCAATGACACGCTCGATTTGGATTGTCGTGTTTGCATGAATGGAGGAGAGCATGTAAACGTCACACTTGTCTCTCCATTTCACCGCGAGCAGTTCTTCGTTACACAAGGCAGCCCTCTCCCCCCTTGCAAGACGGTTGGTAACGAGCCATTGGGGGAAGCCCGCGCGACTAGTTAGCGCGGTGCCACAGGCGCCAATCTGTTCTAGAAACAAATGCCTGAAGAGGGCCACACTTGTGTAGAAATTGTCCACATAAAGATGGTACCCCTTGCCGAATAAGGATGACACCAAATCCCAGACTGTCTTCCCACTGCTCCCCAGGTAGTCAGGGCAACCGACCGGCTCCAGGGTCTTATCTTTTCCCTCATAGACACGAAATTTGTGGGTATAGCCTGTGGCCCTTTTGCAGAGCTTATACAATTTGACCCCATACTGGGCACGGCTTGCTCTGGGGTATACAAATCTGCAAATTCTGGTTGAAATGGTCTATGAGGTGCCGAATTTTGTGGATCCGGTCAAAAGCTGGGTGGCCTCTGGGATGGGAGGTGGTGTTGTCGCTAAAGTGCAGGAAATGCAGGATGGCCTCAAAACGTGCCCTGGACATAGCAGCAGAGAACATGGGCATGTGATGAATTGGGTTTGTGGAACAATATGACCGCAATTCATGCTTTTTAGTTAGACCCATGTTGAGGAGAAGGCCCATAAAAATTTTAATTTCGGAAACTTGGACTGGTTTCCACCGGAAAGGCTGGGCACAATAGCTTCCCGGGTTGGCGGTTATAAATTGTGTGGCATACCGGTTTGTTTCGGCCACGACTATGTCTAAGAGCTCCGCAGTCAAGAACAGCTCAAAAAATCCCAGGGCCGAACTGATCTGAGCTGTCTCAACCCGAACTCCAGACTGGGCGGTGAAAGGGGGAACTACAGGTGCAGCTGAAGTTGGGGACTGCCAATCAGGGTTTGCCAGCACCTCAGGGATTCTAGGGGGTCTACGGGCCCGTCTTTGAGGTGGCTGCGACGGGGTGACTAATGCACGTGCCACCGTACCAGCTTCAACTGCCCTTCTGGTACTCACCACTTCACCAGGTTGTATGGCAGTGCTGGTACTAGGTCCAGGGAGAGCTGCGCTGCTGGTGTATGCCTCACCACGTAATCTAACAGCGCCAGCCCCACTCTGCTGCCCTTGAAGCGGATCCTGCGCAACCTTTGGTCTAGCGACACGGGGTCGGGTACGCCTGGTGCTATCAGGGACCTCAGCCTCCTCGTCCGAACTTTGGGTCAGAGTGCCACTGCTTATACAGGTTTATATTCTGACCCTGCTAGATTCGTCAGATGAGGGTTCCCATTCCTCATCCGACTGGGTCAGAAGCCTGTAGGCCTCTTCAGAAGAATACCCCCTGATTGACATTTGGGCAACTAAATTTAGGGGTATTCCCTGAGACTACCCAAGAAAAAAAGCAAGCCTGTCTTACAAATGGGAGGCTAGCGAAGTACCGGCGCCGCAGCGCGTGTAAAGTGAATGTGCAGTGATCAAAAAATATATAATTTTTGTCACTGGGGTGGGGCGGGTGTGGGCGACCGATCAGGCCTGATCGGGCAAACACTGCGTTTTGGGTGGAGGGCGAACTAAAGTGACACTAATACTATTATAGATCTGACCGTGATCAGTTTTGATCACTTCCAGATACTATAAAAGTACAAATGCTGATTAGCGATACGCTAATCAGCGAATAAGGGACTGCGGTGCGGTGGGCTGGGCGCTAACTGATCCCTAAACTACCTAACCAAGGGGCCTAAACTATCCCTAAAACCTAACAGTCAATACCAGTGAAAAAAAAAAGTAACAGTTTACACTGATCACTTTTTTCCTTTCACTAGTGATTGACAGGGGCGATCAAAGGGGTGATCAAAGGGTTAATTGGGGTGCAGGGGGTGATCTGGGGCTAAAGTGTAGTGTTGGTGCTACTCACTGTGAAGCCTGCTCCTCTGCTGGATCCAACCGACCAAAAGGACGAGCAGAGGAGCAGGGCAGCCATATAACACATCATATTTACTAATATGATGTGTTATCTGGCTTTTGATTGGCTTTTTTTTAAATCATCAGCTTGCCAGCCACGATCATTGGCTGGCAAGCTGATGATGCGACCCCCCTTGAAGAAATGCCGGCCCGCATTGCGCATGCGCAGGCTGGCTAAGCGCGTCATCTCGCGTCTCGCGAGATGACGCGTATATGCGTCAGTCTGCCTGCAGCTGCCGCCTCCGGACCGCGAATCTGTGTTAGGCGGTCCGGAGGCGGTTAAATATAAACCTCCTAACATCACAGAGGAGATAAAAGTTCAGCAGTATAACCAAATAGAGCAGCCTGCACAGGCTTGTACAGTGGTCATAATCGGAGATTTTACTAGTGTAATGGTTCTGCCTCATCTGCAAAAGGGAGAAAATTATTTAACTTGCTGCTAGACCACTTTATGGAACAGTTCGTAGAAGATCCCACAGCTTTATAATCAGTGTAAATCATGGCCAGTAGGTAACAGACTCCCTTTAAGCCTGTCCGTGCAATGCTTAAAGGCATCCTATTAAGCCCTTCCTCCAGCTGTCATAACATATCAACACTCTGTCATTACATTGCACTGGCATTGATGCGGTGACAGAGGGGGCACCCTCCCTTTGTCAGACTGCCTAGATGCCATGGTCACTATTAACAGTGGCATCTTAGGGGCTAAACAATCATTGCAGCAGGGTGTCAGATGCTCGTTACACCTTATGCCTACTGCTGATGAAGTGGGCACAGCTTCTGCAACCCCACCATCCCAGTGCCATACATTTATCGTTCTTATCTATAAGACATGTATAAATACAAGAAACAGAACTGGATAGCACAATACTATGCTTTTATCTAACTGCTTCTCAGCATAAATAAACATCGCTTCTCCCTACCCCTATGCTGTGAGTACAAGTGTTCAAAACCTTTAATCTCTCCTCTATATAAATTACCTTATTGTCTCCAATTTAGTTTTTTCTTGACTGCGGTGAAATTCTTACAATGTTACAGCAGGAGGAGGGGGGAGGGAGGGAGGGAGAGCGGGAGGCGTCACAGCGATGTAATAGCAGGAGGAGGGGGAGGCGTCACAGCAATCTTACAGCAGGAGGAGGAGGGGGGAGGGAGGGAGAGAGAGCGGGAGGCGTCGCAGAAGATTAGGAGGCAGCGCTGGGCATGAACGGCGGCGGGTGCGGGCGGCAGCTTGGAGCCATTTACATCCCCTTGGGCACCTTATTTTTGTGAATGACAGGTTAGTAATAGCGTATTTTTAACAAAATGAGCCTACAGATTACATTTATAAGACCACATTAGGAATGGTTAAAGCTCCCTGAACATAACCATATTTTTATCTGGAGGGGGTGAAACCTGGTGACAGAATCCCAAGAAAAGGGTTGTAAATGTTTGAACCACCCATGCTGGGCAGACCTTGTGTACTGAATCATAGTTACCTGTTTACCAATGCTGGCTACCCACTCAAGTCCCTTTATGTAAACGACTGGTTTGACGCCGCTGCAGCCAATCATTGTCTGCAGTGGTGATCTGCTACCCTTGTGTTACATAACCATTTGACATGGCACAGAAGCTGGCATATATTATTGTGGGAATCTATGGCAGGACATAGCTGCCATATACTTGATTTTATTGGAGCATTTTACTCCAGATCTGATTGGCGTATCTTACTCCATAGCCTTTTTTTTTTTAACAATGGCTTTTAAAATGCCAGTCTTAAAAAAATTCAGTTCAGTGACTTTCATAAGCAAACATTTACTGTATTTACTGTATGTTGACACTTTGTCATCATTTATTTCTATTTAATATATGACATTTTTACCTAAAAAAACTACTTTATGTGCGATACAGAACTCAAATTTGAAAGGAGCTGAATTCAATACTGAGGTTATGGTGACACCAAGAGGATTTTTAGGATACTAGGAATTAGCAATGTTCTGAGATGTTTGCATACTTTTAAATTGCTCAGACATATTTTCAAGTTTGTCTTTATATTTCTTAATATGCAATATTATAATACATACACAAATACTTTGATTATTGATATTTCCTCTAATTGGTTCAGTGTGCTTTAATAAATAAGATTAAACTAATCAGGCTCCAGTGTTGCTAAAACTTTATATATAGTTAAAAAGGTAGCATTTTCCGTATAATAGAAATAACCTCTCCACTCCCAAAAAATAAACAAAGTCCTCAACACTCTTATAACTATATGGTGTTGTTCCTAGCAAGGGCATTGCTACTAGCAACCAGGAGGATAACTGCTGTAGAAAAGATGGGAAGAAAAACGGTAGGGGACTCCATTGTTAGGCCGACAGACAGGTTCATTTGTTTCTGAGACCGTGAATACCAAACAGTGTGTAGTCTTCCTGGTGTTAGGGTTTCGGCATATTGCAGATCAGATTGACAGATTTCTGGGTGGGGCTGGAGAAGATCTGGCAGTCATGGTACACATTGGTACCAACCACAAAGTCAGGGGGATATGGAAGGTCCTTAAAAATGATTTGGGGGAACCAGGAGAAAAGCTCAAGGCCAGGACCTCCAAAGTAGTGTTTTCAGAAATACTACCAGTACCACGAGAATCACTAGAGAGACAGTGGGAGCTTAGGGAGTTAAATAAGTGGCTCAAAGGCTGGTGCAGGAAGGAAGGGTTTTGATTAATGGAGATCTGGGCCTACATCTCTGTCAGCTACAGGCTCTACAGTACAGATGGGCAACACCTTAATGGGGAGGGTACAGCTGCTCTGGGGAAAAAATGGTTAGACGACTGAAGGTTCTTTTAAACTAGGATTTGGGGGGAGAGAGCGTTGTCATACTAATAAAGGGGTAGAAAGTATAGCTAGAGAGTGGGATATAGGAGGGGACAGTGAGGATTTAGTGGAGGTTGGGCTAAGGGTGGAAAGTAGGAGGTGACTGGGCAGAACTGTACACCCATGAAAAATAAAGATGCTGGTAACATAAATCTGTTACAAACCAACAATATCAACTAAGGTACCCAGAAAATCCCAGACATTCACTTTCAGGGAACTCAATGGGGGAAATAAAATAGTAACTTAAAATATATGTTCACAAATGTCAGAAGTCTAGCAAGCAAAATGGGGAGCTGGAGTCTATGGTACTAGAGGAACACATAGATGTAGTTGGTGTGGCTGAGACATGGCTGGACTCTTCTCACGACTGGGCTGTTAATATTAATGTTTTTACACTGTAGAAAAGACAGGGCCAATAGAAAAGGTGGTGTGCCTGTATGTAAGAAGTGATATGAAGGTGAGTGTGAAAGAGGCACTTGTGGGTGAGGATGTGAAACTTTATGGGTGGAATTACAAAGGGAAATAAAATAATAAAATAAAAAATAATAATACTTGGTGTAATCTATATGAAAGAAAGCTGAGGGCTGGGCCCACAGATAGAGAGGGTACACAATGCCAATCAGACACAGACAATGGTTCATTCCCAGCAGTTGAGTTTACTGTACAATGTAGTGAACAATAAGTTGAGAATATATAAAACAGATTGGTACACAGAAAATAAACCAACAGTAAATTTAACACAGTCTAACAAAAATCCAGTAAATGTGATGTTTTCCCCAAAGTCCATTAAGCAGCCTAGTTGCACTTGTGTGTGCCTGGACGAGTTCCTAGTTGGGGTGCAACCTAAGTATTGAGCAATACTATTTTTAACCCACAGGGTAATGAAGTCTGTCTCTTGTAAATGTAATCCTTACTGCAGCTCACAGCATATAACAACCTATGAGCAGCCAGTGAGATAGGAAGGTGTCAGCGGATGAGTCCCTTAAGGCTATTCATTAGTTTGCAGCCCGCACACCGCAATGTAACAGTACTTGGAGCGTTATAGTATGTCCAAATGCCACTTCAAAAGTCTGGTGCAATGTGACACAGCAAAGCTGACTTACAGTTCCTTGAGTAGGTTCTTGGTTCTTTTTCTTATTTCCTAGATTATTCCAGAACTGGATCCTACAGACACGACATTCCTGGGGCCGTCGCTGCAAACCTCCCCTTTGTGCCGTCGCCAGTCTCCACCTTGAGCCAGTCCATTCCCTTCCAGATTCAGCAGAGATCTTCTCTTCTGGTTTCCAGCGGCACCAAGCACAGCCTCCATCTGCTCACTTCCTGCTTCCCCAGGAACAACCTCCCCTTACACAGGGAGAGTGTGATGCAATAAGTCCTTTGCTAAAAGTGCAGTGTCAAACCTGCATGTTCAGTTTGCTATCACACTTGTAAGAGTCCAAAACAGACCATAAATTAGTTATTTTCCACTTTGCAAACTAAATAGATTCTAGTATACCTCTGATAGGCAGCTCTAATGTATACTTTTACCATCTTGTCCTTTGCTGCCATTTACTGACCAAAGTGAGATGTTGCAGTAATTATACAATTTACAACATAGCACAGTAATACCTTTATTATCCCTTGCCCCACATCCTTACATGCCACCTACTAGAATTTTGGCATCCCAATATCTCTACCAAATAAATTTGTCTGCTGTATAGTGCTGAGGGGGAATACCTGCCATGGAGCGCTCTGATCTGCGAAGGCCTGGGTCCTCGTGGCAGAAACAGGACCCGACCCTTCCAGGGGGTGGTAGCACATTTTCAGGAATAGTGTCCGCTACTGGACAATTGGGGGTGGATGACTAGTCAGTCTGTAAAGGCAGTGTAGGGATTAGCCACCACCCTGTGTCTCTTGGACTCACAGGCTTTGATTGCCTCTCCGGAACACCTCCAGAATTATCTTTTGGGGAAATACTCTTTAAAATTTAAGGTCTGAGCATGTTATGGTATAATCTTTGATTCAGCCTTTCAGAGTCTTCCCTTTGGACATTGTAGACTGGTCTTCCAGATACACCTGCCGTTTCACAATATATGGCTGCGGTTCCCAGCGGTCATTCAATTTATTTGTGGGCTGTTTAGCATGAACCAATACTCTGTCACCCAGCAACAAGGGTGTAGTCTGCACAGGTTGATGATCCCTACGGGTTTGCTGTTGCCACTACTCATTGACCAACCGATGAACAGTCCTCAGTTTGTTAGTCAACTGTCCTAGGGAACTCTTCCAAAAGAGGTCAAAGGTTCATTTCGGCAACTTCTTGCCCTGGACGACCGAACAGCAGCATGTGTGGAATATAGCTGGTAGAGTTCAGAACACGATTATTATACACCCATAGTAGTTCAGGTGAATACTCGGGCCAGCCCAACTTACGTTCTTTCTCCAGAGTATGGAGCATCTGTAGAAACATATTGTTGAATCTTTCACAGCCCCCATTGCCCTGCGGGTTGTATTGCCTCGTTCATGACTTCTCAATCCCATACAGCCGACAAAGCTCTTCCATCAACTTCCCTTGGAAGCAAGCTCCTTGATCAGAATGAATCCTCTTCTGGCATCCATACACCTGGATAAAATGTTTGCACACTGCACGGGTGGCTAATTCCGCCATCTACTCACGGGTTGGTACTGCCACAAAGAACTTCATAAAGTGATCAGTCATCACAAGGCAATACTGGTTACCACTCGCTGACTGGCCGATCAAGATATAGTCAATCATTAGTATCTCTAGTGGTGACACGGACGTTTGGATAACTTGAATTGGGGCTCTCTGCTCCGGAGGCTTCACCAGCTCACATGCTCGACACTTCTGGCACACTTCACAGACAATCTGCTCCAACTGCGGGCAGCATATGAATCTCTGAACCCACTTATATGTCTTCTCCGCTCTAAAGTGGGCACCCTCATGTCCCTCAATGGCCACTATTCGGGCCAGGCTACTAGGTATCACTATCAGCCACCTTTTTTCAAGATTGGTAGACAGAAACATCTTCAGGTATGCTATGCATTACTTTGCAGCCCGCACACTGCAATGTAACGGTACTTAGAGCGTTATAGTATGTCCAAATGCTACTTCAAAAGTCTGGTGCAATGTGATGCGGCAAAGCCACACTTACAGTTCCTTAAGTAGGTTCTTGGTTCTTTTTCTTATTTCCTAGTCCACTCCAGAACTGAATCCTACAGACACGACACTCCTGGAGTCGTCGCTAAAAACCTTCCCTTCGTGCTGTCTCCAGTCTCCACAGTGAGCCAGTCCATTCCCCTCCAGATTCAGCAGAGATCTTCTCTTCTGGTTTCTAGCAGCACCAAGCACAGCGTCCATCTGCTCACTTCCTGCTTCCCCAGGAATCTCCTCCCCTTATACAGGGAGAGTGTGATGCAATAAGTCATTTGCTAAGTGCAGTGTCAAACCTGCATATTCAGTTTGCTATCACACTTGTAAGAGTCCAAAACAGACCATGAATTTGTTATTTTCCACTTTGCAAACTTAAAAGATTTTAGTATACCTCTGATAGGCAGCTGTAATGTAGACTTTTATCATCTTGTCCTTTGCTGCCATCTACTGACCAAAGTGAGATATGGCAGTAATTATACAATTCATAACAAAGTACAGTAATATATTTACAGTCCTTTGCCCCACATCCTTAAATATAGACCTCCTAACATCACAGAGGAGATAGAAGTTCAGCTGTATAACCAAATAGAGCAGCCTGCACAGGCTTGCACAGTGGTCATAATGGAAGATTTTGCTTGTGTAATGGTTCTGCCTCATCTACAAAGGGGAGAACATTCTTTAACTTGCTGCCAGACCACTTTATGGGACAGTTTGTAGAAGATCCCACTAGAGAAGATGTTCTGTTGGATCTTGTAATTTCTAACAAAGCAGAACTTTGAAACTAATAATGATCAAAATAAAATCATATTTCTTCTGAACTATAAAAAGCAAACTCTGGCTGGGAGAGCAAGAACACAGAATTTTAAAAAGGTTAATTTCCTTGGGTTGAGGGCAGTATTTTAGGGCATAGACTGGGAGCAGCTATTGTCACATGATAACACTGAGGGTAAATGGGAGAGCTTTAAATCTACATTGCATAATTACACATAAAAAAATATTGCTGTAGGTAACAAGTATAAACAGCTATAATTAAACCCCACATGTCTTATAGCTACTTTAAAAAGGGCAATAAATAAAAAAAAGGACATTTAAAAATATAAATTTGAGGGGTCAGCTGTAGGCTTTAAAATTTACAAAGGGCTTAAAGGGACACTGACAGGCCCAATAAGCATAATTATCTATATATATGCATGCACAGGTCTTTTAATGTGTATTAAAAACATATAAGTATAACCCGTCCACCTAATAAATACAGCAAACTCATGTTTTATAACCTGTTGTAATCGCTCTTCTTTCTGCCCAAGGGGCGGCGTTTCAGCTTCACTTGTGCCCAGCCAGCTGCGCCCCAACCGCCGTTTTGAAGTGCCGCCCAGCTGTCCCCGACGTTCTGAAATCCCGCGCATGCCCAGTAGAAAGCTATGGGATCTCGGAACGTCGGGGACAGCAGAAGCCGCCCAGCAAAGTGAATATTGATGAGCTGGGCGGCGCTTCAAAACAGCGGTTGGGGCACGGCTGGCTGGGCACAAGTGAAGCTGAAACTCCGCCCCTTGGGTAGAAAGAAGAGCCATTACAACAGGTTATAAAACATGAGTTTGCTGTATTTATTAGGTATTACTGTGAAAATGTGTAGAAACAAAAGGGTCTCACTCCCCTTTTTCAAAAATACGTCTCCCCTCCCATTCCATGGTTGAGTTTGATGCCTTTTTTTCAACCATATTAACTAATTAACTATGCAATACAGTTGAATGATGCAGCAGGGCATGGGAGCGATGCCTCCCTGCCCTGTCCTTCCCTCTGATAGGCTTTGGGCCTTGTGCCTGTAGCCTACCAGAGGCTAGTACAGGTGGCAGAATGATTTAAGAGGCAGCACCACATCGCCAACAGCTTCATGGAGGTAAATATTTGAGTTTATTATTTTTTATTTGGCACCATGGTGTTGGGCCACTATGGGGGGTGCAGAGAGGAGCACTATGGAGGGAATTGTTTCAATAGGGACATTTTGTACTGGCATACATAAGGGGGGCATATTTTTGTACTGGCAAGCATTATCGGGAGCACTATGGAAACATTTGCTCTATTGAGAGTATAATAACGGGTATTTTTTTATTGGAACATAGAAGAGGGCATTTTTTTGTACTCGCAAACCTTTTTCTTTTAGGGGGCATTTTTTTTGCACTGGCACACATTATAAGGGGGCATTTTTTGCACTGACACACATTATAAAGGGAAACTTTTTGTACTGGCACACATTATTACTAGTGATGAGCAGCATAGGCAATATTAAATTTCGTGATATTTTGTGAATTTGCGGCCTAATATTTGCCATAAATTCGCAAATTCTAGAATTCGTGATCTCTAGTCAATATTTTCTTGATTGCGAAAATCAGCAATGTAATATGTGCGTATTGTGCGTGCAATACAGGCGTGGCTCACTTTTGCTATATTTTCTGGACTGGAGAAAATACACATTACAGTAATTCCTATCACACTACCTAACACCCTGCACTGAAACCTATCAGCTGCACTATATCACTATCTAACCTACACTGACTATCTCCCACTAACTATTTGTATTATATATATATGAGCTAACTAAGTATCTAATGTAATTGAATAAGGATCCAGATGACTCAGCAAAGCACAGAGCACAGCAATTACACTTCTCTATCTCTCTCTCTCAGAACTGCAAAAAACAGCAGAAAATGGCTGCTGGGGAGTTTCTTATATAGTAAGGGGTAGGCAACCTTCCTATTGGTTGCTAGGGATGTAGCTAAGCTCAGACAAAGATATTGAAGCCTTCTCATTGGCCCACAAGTAAGAAGCATTGAGGGTACAGATAAAAATCTAGAATATTCACGATTACGAAGATATAGCACTATTTTCTACAGCTTCACAAATTCTCGAAGTGCCGATATCATCGATAAATATTCGCAATCAACACTAATTATAAGGGGTATTTTTATACTGGCATACATTATAGAGACATTTTTCTACGGGCACACTTTATATGGAGAATTAACACTACTGGGAAACATTATTACTAGTATAGGCACAATGGAGGCATTATTACTATTGGGGACACTGTTAACACTAAGTGCACTCTAGCACTTAGTGTTACTATTGTTTGGACTTTGGGGAGCACTATTACTATGGGTGGCACACTGGTACTGTATGAGCTTAGCACAATTATTTTTTATTTAAGATACTATTAGTGTCAAAGACACTACTTACTGGGCGCAGTTATTTTTTAGGACACGGTGTACCAATAATTATTGAAAAGGGCACTATCTGTGTGGTACTAATATTTTCCTGGGAAACTCTTCATTATAGTATTAGGGAGTACAGCGGGCACGGTTTTAGAGGTGACAGGATAGGGTGTTCAGGAGGTTGGAGGATGATAAAAAAGTTGGAAACTGAAATGTCAGTCAAACTCTACAGAGACAAGAGATGGCTGAAATAAATCTTCATGGTGGTCTGGTCTGAATGGAGAAGATGAGGAAAGAGAACATCTACATCAGAGGAGATGTCGCTGGATGTTAGAGGTATGTGGTGCTATATTATCCTGTATGTTTTATAGTGTTGTATGCAGCTGCATGGCTAGGCATGTAGATTCGGGGCTTGGGCCCTGGACTACAAGCACATTGCCCCAAATCTCTGGCTGATAGCTGTATTTTTTGCTGCACTGGCAGCTTATTTTTATGGTAATATTAAACCACCAGTGCGGGGCTGCAGTGGGGCCCCAAATTACATCAGCCAAACCTGTAAGGAACTCCATTGTGCGCCGGGCTGAAGTGCAGTGAGACCGACCAGCAGCCCCACACTGGTGTCTCAGTATCAGAGCAGGAAGCGGAGCTTGTGCTCAGCCCCGCCCCTCACTCAGGCCTGGCAGCAGAAGATCAGACCCAGCCCTGCAGAAGATTCAGACAGGACAAGCAGATTCCAGAGCTACTGCTGTCTGTCCTGCTCCAGCTGTCCAGGTCACCACTGCTGGAAATTTCCTATGAAAATAGCCTCTGCCAGCCCAGCAGCAGCCACTACAAACCTGACAACAGCAGAGACGTGTGTTACCACTGCAGGACAGATTCATGTAAAGTTAACCACCATCCACGTATAGGACAGTGTGTTTATGGGACCTGTATATTTGTTAAATAGTATGTATTTAAAAAAACAAAACTATGCATATACTGCTAGGGGAGCCTATGTATATACTGATAGGGGAGCCTATGTATATACTGCTAGGAGAGGCTGTTTATATACTGCTAGGGGAGCCTATGCATATATAGCTAGGAGAGGCTGTGTATATACTGTGAGTGGAGGAGATGCTATGTATATACTGTGAGCGGAGGAGCTGCTGTGTATATACTGTGAGCGAAGTAGCTGTGTATACTGTGAGCAGAGGAGATGTATATATACTGTGAGCTGGGGAGCTATATATATACTGTGAGTGGAGGAGCTATGTGTATACTGTGAGTGGAGGAGCTGCTGTGTATATACTGTGAGCGAAGTAGCTGCTGTGTATATACTGTGAGCGAAGGAGCTGCTGTGTATATACTGTGAGCAGAGAAGCTGTGTATACTGTGAGCAGAGGAGATGCATATATACTGTGAGCTGGGGAGCTATGTATATACAAACCGGATTCCCAAAAAGTTGGGACACTATACAAATCGTGAATAAAAACTGAATGCAATCATGTGGAGGTGCCAACTTCTAATATTTTATTCAGAATAGAACATAAATCACGGAACAAAAGTTTAAACTGAGAAAATGTACCATTTTAAGGGAAAAATATGTTGAATCAGAATTTCATGGTGTCAACAAATCCCCAAAAAGTTGGGACAAGGCCATTTTAACCACTGTGTGGCATCTCCCCTTCTTCTTACAACACTCAACAGACGTCTGGGGACCGAGGAGACCAGTTTCTCATGTTTAGAAATAGGAATGCTCTCCCATTCTTGTCTAATACAGGCCTCTAACTGTTTAATCGTCTTGGGCATTCTTTGTTGCACCTTCCTCTTTATAAAGCGCCAAGTGTTCTCTATAGGTGAAAGATCTGGACTGCAGACTGGCCATTTCAGTACCTGGATCCTTCTCCTACGCAGCCATGATGTTGTAATTGATGCAGAATGTGGTCTGGCATTATCTTGTTGAAAAATGCAGGGTCTTTCCTGAAAGAGATGACGTCTGGATGGGAGCATATGTTGTTCTAGAACCTGAATATATTTTTCTGCATTGATGGTGCCTTTCCAGACATGCAAGCTGCCCATGCCACACGCACTCATGCAACCCCATACCATCAGAGATTCAGGCTTCTGAACTGAGCGTTGATAACAACTTGGGTTGTCCTTGTCCTCTTTGGTCCGGATGACATGGCGTCCCAGATTTCCAAAAAGAACTTCGAATCGTGACTCGTCTGACCACAGAACAGTCTTCCATTTTGCTACACTCCATTTTAAATGATCCCTGGTCCAGTGAAAACGCATGAGCTTGTGGATCTTGCTTAGAAATGGCTTCTTCTTTGCACTGTAGAGTTTCAGCTGGCAACGGCGGATGGCACGGTGGATTGTGTTCACTGACAATGGTTTCTGGAAGTATTCCTGAGCCCATTCTGTGATTTCCTTTACAGTAGCATTCCTGTTTGTGGTGCAGTGTCGTTTAAAGGCCCGGAGATCACGGGCATCCAGTATGGTTTTACGGCCTTGACCCTTACGCACAGAGATTGTTCCAGATTCTCAGAATCTTCGGATGATGTTATGCACAGTTGATGATGATATATGGAAAGTCTTTGCAATTTTTCGCTGGGTAACACCTTTCTGATATTGCTCCACTATCTTTCTGCACAACATTGTGGGAATTAGTGATCTTCTACCCATCTTGGCTTCTGAGAGACACTGCCACTCTGAGAAGCTCTTTTTATACCCAATCATGTTGCCAATTGACCTAATTAGTGTTAATTGGTCTTCCAGCTCTTCGTTATGCTCAAATTTACTTTTTCCAGCCTCTTATTGCTACTTGTCCCAACTTTTTGGGGATTTGTATCAACGTATTTTTCCTTTAAAATGATACATTTACTCGGATTAAACGTTTGATCTGTCATCTACGTTCTATTACAAATAAAATATTGACATTTGCCATCTCCACATAATGGCATTCAGTTTTTTGTCTGGTAGGTTGGTTATTGTTAATTAAACTGGATCGGATCCATCCATTCCCGGCACCATCTCACCCGTCTCAGTGTACTAGCCCGCCCTGCGGCCCTGGTTCTGTTTGGAGTCATTTGGACTGGAGAAATGTGCATTTACCAGTAACTGGCCCACTCCCCCCCCCCCAAATGCACATTTCTACAGTCCAACTGTCCAAACAGAACCAGGGCGGGCTAGTAATACACTGGCACTGGGACGGGTGAGATGGTGCCTGGGATGGATCTCAATCCAGTGTAATCAACCAACCTACCAGTCTGAAGTCACTTTGCAAGGCTTACATAATAGAAACCACCCAAAAACGACCCCATCTATAAATTACACCCCTCAAGGTATTCAAAACTGATTTTACAAACTTTGTTAACCCTTTAGGTGTTCCACAAGAATTAATGAAAAATAGCGATACAATTTCAAAATTTCACTTTTTTGGGCAGATTTTCCATTTTAATAATTTTTTCGGTTACAAAGCAAGGGTTAACAGCCAAACCAAACTCAAGATTTATGGCCCTGATTCTGTAGTTTACAGAAACACCCCATATGTGGTCGTAAACCACTGTACGGGCACACGGCAGGGCGCAGAAGGAAACGAATGCCATATGGTTTTTGGAAGGCAGGTTTTGCTGGACTGTTTTTTTTGACACCATGTCCCATTTGAAGCCCCCCTGATGCACCACTAGAGTAGAAACTCCATAATAGTGACCCCATCTAAGAAACTAGACCCCTCAAGGTATTCAAAACAGATTTTACAAACGTTGTTAACCCTTTAGGTGTTCCACAAGAGTTATTAGCAAATGGAGATGAAATTTCAGAATTAAAATTTTTGGGCAAATTTTCCATTTTAATCAATTTTTCTCAGTAACAAAGCAAGGGTTAACAGACAAACAAAACTCAATATTTATGGCCCTGATTCTGTAGTTTACAGAAACACCCCATAGGTGGTCGTAAACAGCTGTACCGACACACGACAGGGCGCAGAAGGAAAGGAATGCCATAAGGTTTTTGGAAGGCAGATTTTGCTGGACTGTTTTTTTTGACACCATGTCTCATTTGAAGCCCCCCTGATGAACCCCTAAAGTAGAAACTCCCAAAAAGTGGCAGTATTGTTGGTACTAGTTTAGGGTACATATGATTTTTGGTTGCTCTATATTACACTTTTTGTGAGGCAAGATAACAAGAAATAGCTGTTTTGGCACCGTTTTTATTTTTTGTTATTTACAACATTTATCTGAAAGGTTAGATCATGTGATATTTTTATAGACCAGGTTGTCACGGATGCGGCGATACCTAATATGTATACTTTTTTTTTTTATGTAAGTTTTACACAATGATTTCATTTGTGAAGCAAAAAAATCATGTTTTAGTGTTTCCATAGTCTGAGAGCCATAATTTTTTCAGTTTTTTGGCAATTACCTTGGGTAGGGTATGATTTTTGCGGGATGAGATGACGGTTTTATTTGCACTATTTTGGGGTGCGTGTGACTTTTTGATCGCTTGCTATTACACTTTTTGTGATGTAAGGTGACAAAAAATTGTTTATTTAGCACAGTTTTTATTTTAATTCTTTTACGGTGTTCATCTGAGGGGTCAGGTCATGTGATATTTTTATAGAGCCGTTGATAGGGATGCGGTGATACCTAATATGTATACTTTTTTTATTTATGTAAGTTTTACACGATAATATAATTTTTGAAACAAAAAAAAAAATCATGTTTTAGTGTCTCCATTCTAAGAGCCAAAGTTTTTTCAGTTTTTAGGCGATTATCTTAGTTAAGGTCTCATTTTTTGCGGGATGAGATGACGGTTTGATTGGCACCAGTTTGGGGGTGCATATGACTTTTTGATCGCTTGCTATTACACTTTTTGTTTTGTAAGGTGACAAAAAATAATTTATTTAGCACAGTTTTTATTTTTTATGGTGTTCATCTGAGAGGTTAGATCATGTGATATTTTTATATAGCCGGTCGATACGAATGCGGCGATACCAAATATGTATACTTTTTTATTTATTTATTTAAGTTTTACACAATAACAGCTTTTTTTTTTTTTTTTTATGATGTTTAGTGTCTCCATATTCTGAGCCATAGTTTTTTTTATTTTTGGGGAGATTGTCTCAGGTAGGGGCTCGGTTAGGTTGGTACTTTTTTGGTAGGCAAACGCCTTTTTGATCACTTGCTGTTGTACTTTTTGTGATGTAAGGTGACCAAAAAGTGGTTTATTTAGCACAGTTTTTATTTTTTACGGTGTTCATCTGAGGGGTTAGGTCATGTGATATGTTTATAGAGCGGTTGATACGGACGCGGCGATACCTAATATGTATACTTTTTTCCCCCCTATTTTTTACCACTTTTTTTACTTTATTTGGGGAAAATGACGTTTTTTTTTTTTTTTACTTGAAACTTTTAATTTTTGGGGGGTAAAACTTTATTTTTTAAACTTTTTTTTCACTTTATTTTTTGTCCCACTTTGGGACTTGAACTTTTGGGATATATTCCTTTACAATGCATTCCAATACTTCTGTATTGGAAAGCATTGGCTGTATGAGTAATACTGTGTATTACTCATACAGCTTCCGGGGCCTGTGAAACCCAGGGGGCTGGATCTCGCAGGCTCTTCACCGGAAGGCAGCGCAGATGCTTCAGGAAGGCATTGCGCTGCCTTCCATGCCATCGGGTCCCCCCCACAGCCCCATGGGGACCCGATGGCATCACCGCCCGCTGCCGCCGCACTATAGAAAGCCACAAACTGCAGGTCTGAATTGACCTGCGGTTAGCGGCGATCTCCGACACGGGGGGGTCACAGGACTCCCCCGCGCATTTAACCGAGGTGCCTGCTCAATGATTTAGGCAGGCACCTTGTTCCGATCACCGCACGCCGGGCGGCGGTGATCGGAACAACACATGACGTACTGGTACGTCGTGTGTCCTTAAGGACTCGGGAAACATGCCGTACCGGTACACCATGTGTCCGTAAGGGGTTAAACTGGATCGGATCCATCCCAGGCACCATCTCTGCCGTGCCAGTGTACTAGCCCTCCCTGGTTCTGTTTGGAGTCGGTTGGACTGGAGAAATGTGAATTTGGGGGGAGGGGGCCCCTTATGGTTTTTCGCCCCAGGGCCCCAGTTCACCTAGAACTGGCCCTGGGAAGGGGTTAGGTTAAGCATTTGGTATGGGGGCACCATTCCAATTTTCACCTCAGACAGCAGAAAGGCTAGGTGCACCCCTGCCACAAAGTACAAACAGACTGACCGCGACTACACTATTGAATTCTTGCTCCTGGCCAGGGCCATCCCTACATTAAACATACAGCTCATGGCACAGGCTGCCTAGAATGGATGGTGGCAGGATGTGTGACAGTCTTGCAGCAATGTGAATTGGCACTTCCAGTCCAGATGTGGAGAGGATGCGTGGTGTAGAAGACAGTCCTGGCTGAATGATTCCAGAGACGCAGGCAAGCTACTAGCCTGCAGAGTGGCGCGTGGATGGCCTGCAGTGTGAGTGGAGCTGGAAACTACAAGGCATATTGAGGTCGTTAATGGTATATAATTACTCCCAAACATAAAATTGCTAGACAATACCAATTAATGGATAACCTAGGGATGGCACAGGCCGTCATGATGACATCATTGCGCAACCTGCGCTGCTGATGCATCCTTGGCTTGTTAGAGTGAATAGTGGGGCAAGTGATCCCGTGCCCTGCCACATGCAATATTCAACTGTATTGCCAGCTTGAGAATGGTTATTTAGTTAAATATGCTGCCACCATCACAATGTTCGGGCCCTGGGCAAAACATCCAGACTCTTTTGGCCTAGCGACGCCCCTGCAGTTAGGGTTAATATTAGTGAGGGGTTAGTATTTGGTTTGGGGTTAGGGTTAGTATTATGGTTAGGGGTTAGTATTACAGTTAGGATAAGTATTAGTGTTAGGGGTTAGAGTTAGTATTAATGTTGGGGCACATGGAAAGAAAAGAAGAGGACCTCCTTTTACTCACTCCATTCTAGTCTCAGCCATTCTAGTCTCAGCCCTGTAGTTCTTCTATATTCTATGATGTCATCACAGGTCTTGCAACTGCACCCTCTAAACCTAGGAACTGCATAATTGTCAGTACAGTTCCTTTTCTCTTAGACCGGTCAGAACCTGTGATGATATCATTACAGGTCCTTTTTGTCTAAGGCTCTGAACTGCACTAATGATTCAGGGTTCGCATCATCATTGCAGTTCATGTAATGTCATGTCAGGCTGCCAAGCTCAGCCTGGCAGTTTGTTGCCTGGCGCAACCCCCCACTCCAAGGCCTCCCCATGGTACTCCACTGTCTAGTAGTTATAATGCCTCCTGTAGTACCCCTAGGAGTTAACATTCTCCCAGTAGTTATAATGTGCCCTGTAGCACCCCAGTAAGTACTGTATAATGACCCCTTTTTTGCCAATAGGTGTAATCCTCCATGTAGTGTCCCCCACTAAGTATAATGTCCCCTTTAGTGCTCCAAGTATTATAATGCACCGCTATAGTGCGCACAGTCCTTATTGTTCCCCCCTCCTTAAGTTCCTTCAGTACTTATAGTAGCCCATCTATAGTTATAATACCCCTCACATAGCACCCTAGTAGGTATAATGCCCCCATATTGCCACCAGCACTTATAGTATCCCCTGTAATGTTCCCAGTACTTGTAGTTATAATGTTCTCCCCGGTACCAGCTTCTCTCAATGCCAGTTTTAAAAAAATGTAACTCACCTGACTCCCTGTAGCCACCTGAGATGTAGACCACAGTCCTCTTGTGGACAGCAGGCTGAGTCTCTGGCTTCTGGGCTCAGGTGTGCGCAATGACATCATTGCGTCACTTGAGACCCGGCATAGGTGGTTGCTTGGCAACTGCCTATGCCATTCTACTCTTATGTAGGCCTCAGGAGGACTAGTGGGCTGTGGCCTATGAGAGAAAATTGTGGGGAAGGGTTACCCCACTGGAGTAATTGAACTGTATCACTATCCTGAGGCGATACAGTTGAATTGTCTGCTGCCACAATGATTTATCATTGGATGTCTTGACCTAGCAACATCCCTAGTGACGTACGTCACTGATCAGCACTCGGCAGCCACTGCATGTGCACAGAAAAGTTGGTTACAAAAAAACATTCACAGATGGCTTGGGACAGCTGCCATCTTAGCCCTGTCACCTTGTGATTACACACAGTGACAATTGTTTGATGCGTCATATATATTTGCCGCCAGTCGGGAAATCAGTTGTTAAGGGATTAAAGCTTATATAATATAAATAATACACTATCATACTTCATTATTTAGACCATAATGTTGTTATTTTTTTTTAGCAATTTTCTGTAGCACAGCCTCTGAAACAGATGTATAATTACTGTACCTGTTTCCCGTCTCTCTGGTCCTCCTTGCTGCCTCCGCTCTCCTTCTTCCCATCTTCTGGTCCTGGCACTGTATACATCCAGCTGGCTATGGGCATAGTCACATGCACTGGTCCAGCCAATGATTGGCTTCAGCAGTGATGTGCTGCTTGTGGCCACATAACTGCTGAAGCCAGTCATTGGCTGGAGTGGTGCATATGGCCATGCCCATAGCCAGCTGGATGTAAACAGTGTCAGGATCAGAAGATGGAGAGCAGAGGCAGCATGGACCACCAGAGTAGCATGCAACAGGCAAGTATGAATCTTTTGTTTCAGGGACCACGCTGCGGAATCTTGTTAAAAAAAAAATCATTTTTAAGGGAAAACCCCTTTGAGGACATTGTGTATGTATGTATGTATGTTCTCTATTTTTGTATAGGAGTATATAATTTTAGACTTGGCCTGTGTGGTGATTTATATTTTGTAGACCCTTTATTGTAGATTGCTCTCATTGAAAATGTGTTCTACTGCAGTTGGTGAATGTTTGTTTACATACACTTTTCCATGTATAACCGACATCTATGGACAGTCAAACTAAGTGAAATAGAGTTCATAAGGCTGAATTCACACCTTGTCTATCATGCACAGTCGGCAAATCTTCCAAGAGTCGGTTCATTTAGTATTCTGCAAATTTTCCAAAAAGTTCGGTTCAGGTCTGAATCTATTCGTTCTGAACCAAAGTTGCTCCAATTGCCCTGGAAATTGGTATATAACCCCCTCTTGTTCTCTAAAAAACAGATTTAATAATGAAAAGCTCCTATCTCGTTTTGTAAAACATTTTTAATATTATTATTTTTTTCATTTTCCTTCGCCCATCGCCTCGGTCTGATACAGTTTTAGGTGTTACTGTATCTCCTTTTATCATTGCTGCAAATCTCTTATCCCTAGTGGTGGCAGAACAGTATCTATTGCTTATGTGCTGAGTGCCGTTTTACAAGATTTATCCAAATCGAACTAAAAAAAATTTGGGTTCTATTTGGTACCTAAAAAAAATCTGAAATTAGGAACAAATCTCTGAATCTGCAAATAGATTCGCTCATCTCTAATAGTGCCTTTTCATATTTGTGGCTTGTATACATCAGGATCCTGCAGACCAAACTGTAAGGCCCCATGCACACGGCCGTGTTTCACAGCCGTGTGCGGGCCGTGGAACCGCGGCCTGGATCCCTCCTGAGAGCAGGAGCGCACGGCATCACTGGTTGCTATGACGCCGTGCGCTCCCTGCTGCCGGCACAGTACAGTAATACACTGGTATGATCTATACCAGTGTATTACTGTACTGTGCCGGCAGCAGGGAGCGCACGGCGTCATAATACCAGTGTATTACTGTACTGTGCCGGCAGCAGGGAGCGCACGGCGCCATAGCAACCAGTGACGCCGTGCGCTACTGCTCTCACGAGGGAATCAGGCCGCGGTTCCACGGCCCGCACACGGCTGTGAAACACGGCCGTGTGCATGGGGCCTAATGTGTATAAAACCACTCTGTAAAAAAAAATTTGTGAATTTAGCTTTTCACACATGACAGTATTATGGTTCCAGTTGGTAAGGAGTCAGTGTAAAACCTCATTCACATCTCCATTAAGGAGGTCCTGCCGTCTGATCTGGTGCAAATGCTGGCCAAAACCCAACATTTATGTCGGAAAGCAACCGAATCACCGTCAAACCTCATTACAGTCACAGGGATCTCCCAGTAAAAGTAGAGAATCTGGCAGGCTCTGTGCCATAACAGGCGGCCAGATCTCCTTAACGGAGATGTGAATGAGGCCTAAGCCACTAGAGATGAGCAACTCAATTCTAAATTAATCGAATTTGACACGTATGAAAATTTTTGGTGATTTTATTCTGCCAGGCTTTGGGGAAAAGGAGGGAGAGAGAGAAATTAATAAAAAAAATATTTTTAAAAAGTGAGACTAGAGAGAAAAAAAATCATAGGTACTGATAGAACTTGATTTAGCTAGAAACCACAGAATTGATATGGCCATGGATCAAATTGGTTGATGGATTTGGCTGAATCTAACCCAAATAGAATTTTGAGCCAACCACCTATGTCCATAGGTGACCCATAGATGTCATGAGGCCTTACAGTTTCTCTGTATTTCTCAAAGTTCATACCAAGCAATACTTTTTTTTTGTTTAATATTCTACACAAATAACAAAAAACATCATAGAGGGTGAGCAGAGGCAAAGTGTGCATTCCAGTTCACATATGTCACAGGTTTATGGCATGGGTACACAAGTAAAATATTATGCCTCTCCTCTTCAGATATACAGATTTATGCAGCTGAAGTTTTAGTCTACTTTTGTCCTTAATTTTTGAGGGTGCTAATTAGTGTTGGGCTCGAATATTCAAATCGCAAATTTTAATCGCGAATATCACCCCTTTGAGAATTTGCGAACATTTAGAATATATTCTAGATTTTTTTTTCATCAGTAACCTCCTTTCTTGCTTGTGGGCCATTGAGAAGGCTGCAATCTCTTTGTCTGAGCTTAGCAACATCCCTAGCAACCAATAGGAAAGTTGCCTACCCCTTACTATATAACTATAACCTCCCCTATATATACTATAACCTCCCCAGCAGCCATTTTCTGTAGTTTTATGGAGTTCTAAGAGAGACAGCAGTGTAATTGCTGTGCTCTGTGCTTTACTGTTTAATTACATTAGATAGTTAGATAGTTAGTTAGCTTATATATATACAGTTGCAAGAAAAAGTATGTGAACCCTTTGGAATGATATGGATTTCTGCACAAATTGGTCATAAAATGTGATCTGATCTTCATCTAAGTCACAACAATAGACAATCACAGTCTGCTTAAACTAATAACAGACAAAGAGTTAAATGTTACCATGTTTTTATTGAACACACCATGTAAACATTCACAGTGCAGGTGGAAAAAGTATGTGAATCCTTGGATTTAATAACTGGTTGAACCTCCTTTGGCAGCAATAACTTCAACCAAACGTTTCCTGTAGCTGCAGATCAGACGTGCACAGCGGTCAAGAGTAATTCTTGACCATTCCTCTTTACAGAATTGTTTCAGTTCAGCAATATTCTTGGGATGTCTGGTGTGAATCGCTTTCTTGAAGTCATGCCACAGCATCTCAATCGGGTTGAGGTCAGGAATCTGACTGGGCCACTCCAGAAGGCATATTTTCTTCTGTTTAAGCCATTCTGTTATTGATTTACTTCTATGCTTTGGGTCGTTGTCCTGTTGCAACACCCATCTTCTGTTGAGCTTCAGCTGGTAGACAGGTGGCCTTAAGTTCTCCTACAAAATGTCTTGATAAACTTGGGAATTCATTTTTCCTTCGATGATAGCAATCCGTCCAGGCCCTGACGCAGCAGAGCAGCCCCAAACCATGATGCCCCCACCACCATACTTCACAGTTGGGATGAGGTTTTGATGTTGGTATGCTGTGCCTCTTTTTCTCCACACATAGTGTTGTGTGTTTCTTCCAAACAACTCAACTTTGGTTTCATCTATCCACAGAATATTTTGCCAGTACTGCTGTGGAACATCCAGGTGCTCTTGTGCAAACTGTAAATGTGCAGAAATGTTTTTTTTGGACAAGTTGTTGTGAACTTGTTGTAACAAGTTCACAATACTTAGTGCACCAATCAGTAACATGTAGTCAGACCTACTAAAATGTGAAGTTGCACGTATTGCTAAAAAATATGTGCATAATTAATTGCCGATTTTCACAATCGCTAATATATTGGAGCACTCTATCTGCATATAAAGCTATTGTGATGTTCTTTTGTGCCAACCATCTTCTCCAGTCTCAGGAAACTTCTAGCAGCTTGAAAAATGTAGCAACAGTGACCTACTCCTATATTGCACACGTAATATGCGCATATTACACTGCAGATTTTTGCAATCAAGAAAATAATCACAAATTCTCAAATTTGCAAATATATGACGAATATTCGCTCAAATCACTAGTACTAATATGATTCATATATACAATGGCAAATTATTATGACTATACTAGACATATACTGTACCCAGAGCCAGAAGCAGATGCTTACAGTAAAGGATCTCTGTGCAAGACGCGTGACTGGACCCCTTGCCATTCAAAGGCAAACACACTATACAAAGCTTAAGTCACTGGACACATGCTGTACCTGCCAATAACATATTAGACACAAAATGCAAATCACTAGCATACTGGAGGCATGTCAGATATGCCACTAACACTCTGGACACTTGCCACATCTGCCGCTAATACTCAGTTCATATGCCACTCACACCTTGTATGCTGGACACATCACTCACAAACTGGATTCATGTTGTAGACATCACTTACATACCAAACGCATATCACACACAGCGTGCACGCACTGGACACATGCTGCAAACACCAGCTACATGCTCAACCAGGGGTTTAACTACCATTGCGGCAGCCATGCGACTGCTATGGGGCCCAGGGCAAGAGGGGGCCCAGTCTTAGTTGGGATTATCTCCTCTTATACTGGAGGTGAAAACTTGGTCAGGACTCTACCCTCTAAAGGAAAAACTTTTAGCAAATGAGGCAGTGGAAAAACGGCCCAAGGGTCATCGAAAAGGGTTTAGGACAGAAACTCTTCTGTCCTGTGTGGGGAACTTGGTGTGATCCTTGCTATGGGACCCTTACTTCTCTATGTACGCCACTGTGCTCAACATATACTGTACATATCACTAACACTAAAGAGACATGTCACACTTACCTCTAACACACAGGGCACATAGAACACACACTACTCAAAGCACTAGACACATACTACACACATCACTCTTTCCTGGATACTTGAGGAACACTGCACACAAAAAATCCATCTTACCATTTTGGGTAGTTGAGCCACAAGTAAATCAGTGTGCTTTGTTCCTTCTATTACCCTTCATAGCCAATTATATGTAGTAACATGTTCTATGGTACAGTCCTTACCGTAACAGCCTCCATACATCTCACATCCATGAATATACTACTTTGTTTCCTTATACCTTCCTTACATACTTCATTTGTGGACAATATTGTACAGAGAGCCTATCTTCCATTAACCTGCACAGCAGACACTAAATATAAAGCATCCTCAACAATATGATTTTTTGTCAATGCAGTGATAAGAAAACTGAAGGGGAAAAGCAAGCAAAGCTAAGCTACTTTCATTTTTTTTTACAATAGTGTTTAATTGCAAACTAATTATGATAAAGCACTGTGACAGAGTGCAGTTCTGGGACAATTACTTTACAATTATCTACTTAAAATATCAAGCACAAATTTGCTGCTCATTATTAACTAAACATTTTGTAAGATGAAAGCTTAGGCCCAGTTATTGCTAATGAGGGGGGGGGGGGGGGGGGAGAAAAAAAAAAAGAGAGAGCGAGAGAGGGAGAGAAACTAGAATGCTACTGGGGGTTTCTGGGGGAAAAAAATGCTTTGTCTGCTGGGTACTCGTTTTTTTCCCTACTATGCATGAGGAGTATTGGAAGGAAAGCTCATTTGCATATCTTAGCATCTCTCTCTTTCTCCATTTCCCTCCCTTAAATAGAAGTCCTAAATATTTTCAGGACAATCAGAGCATATTTGATTTGGGTATAATCAATTCAGACCCGAACTGAATTTTCCCAAAAATTTGCAGAATTGGACATAAAATTAATTACAAGAAATTTGCTTGTCTCTAATGTCTTTGAATGAAAGACAAAACCAATAGGACTGAAACCAGCATGTCAAGCGATGGCTATGCAGAAACATACCCTATGAACATTGACCAAACCCACTTCTTTGGTGGTTTAGATAAACAAGCCTATTCTATTATTTCACTCTTGAGCTGGAAACCTGAGGTGTAGAACCTTCTTAGATGACATCAACAACTTGGTTATTGTAATTCACAGAACTGTTTTCAAATTTGCTTAGGAGTTCATGAAGGCCACCATGTTGTATCATTAATTATGATGTAATCCATTGTCCAGTCCATACTTCTATCAATGTAATTGCCTTCTCTGCCATAAAATCCTTCCATATTACATCTGCTGTGTATGTTGTTCCCTGTCCTGTCAGTCTGAGCTGCTACTTTATTCTCTTTAAATAGAAATTTAAAGGGAATGAAAAAAAAGCCTGGTTCACACAGGTCAGTTTACTGCAGTTTTTGTTTCATTTTATCCCAAACCAGTAGTGGATCCTTAAGGGAAAACTATGTAGAAACTAAGGGTACATGCACATCGTGTGTTGTTTGGAGCCATGAAATAGAACCCATAGTTGTCTGCAGCTCCATGTGCTTTCAATTTTATATGAGGGCATAGAGGCAAGTTTTTAGTCAGTTGGATTCATATAGAATATGAAACAAATGTGGCATGGTTCATTGGGTACCATATTATGGTGGTATTCTTCCCAATTGAGACTATGGAAAGCTTTGTGCCAACATATGGCCTTATATGACTATTTTTTGTATTCACACCTTGTTCTACCTAAATAAAAAGACACACTGTGTCAATCTGCAAGTATTTGTACTACCTCTCAATAAGGTGCTTGCTAATACTTGCACATTATGGTTGGAGTGGCATACCTTCCATGGAGGCAGATTGCATGACTGTTGAACTCCTTTTTCCCCAACATGAAAATGCTGCATTTTGAAAAAACACCACTAGATGCAAAGAGATCATTAAAGCTTTATTTTAATTTTTTTACAGTTAGTGATAACTGTATACATTTCTATGTACTTAGCTCCCCCTAGTGATGGCTGCAGGCAGCAAGTGTTCAATACAGTAAATTATCTGAAGAGTAGCAGTGATTTAGAGGTGATTTTCAGATTGCTATTTTAAAATGTTTTTAACGGTGCAGATGTGATTACCAGTTTAATGCATCTAAGTCTTGTGCGACTTCAGGTGAAGCGAATTTTGCCTACGTGGAGGCAATACATTTTAATACTGTACGGAGACAGCATTAAAACAAAAGTGTTTGAACAAATCGATTTAGGATCTCTGATCAGAAGCTCGATTCGCTTAACACTAATGGTTATAAAACAAAATTGACAACTTTAAAGGACATCCATCAAGGCTTGCAGTAAAAGGGATACATCTTAGACTCCAGGGAGTTGTTAAGTCTCCTGGGTTTGAATAAAACCTACAATCTGCACTGGTGCCAGATGCTGCATCATCAGACTCAGCCCCAGCATCAGTATAGATAGAGAAATATAAGGGCACATATACTGGTCATGGCAGCAGGAATTTAGGCTCCAGCCACATTGGGTGTGACACAGATTAGTCTTATCTGAGGTCTGCATAATAACATTTGTGGGTGTATTTTCTGTATGTGGGGCTGAGTTTGAGGTCTGGTTTGGGATATGTACAGTGTAGCAAAATAGTTTGTAAGGTTAAAAAATGACAAATGTCCATTCAGTTATACTTGTTATCCTGCAAAAAAATCAGCAACAACTCTTCTCCACAATTCTAGTAACTATAGCCTGTAATTACTATGCTCAAGAAATGCATCCAGGTGGGGAATCGTCTGGTCCGCGGTTTTTAAAGATAGGGGGATTGTGTATGGAGTTTGTATAGATGGGGGAACTGGCATCTGTATAGATAGGGGATCTGGGTTGGGATTTGTACAGATAGAGGTTTGGTCTGGTGTCTGTATAGATGGAGACCTAGTCTGAAGTCTGTATTAGTTTTATGGTGCGCTGAAGGGGTTATATGTAGGGATGAGCGAACTCGAACTGTATAGTTCGGGTTCGTACCGAATTTTGGGGTGTCCGTGACACGGACCCGAACCCGGACATTTTCGTAAAAGTCCGGGTTCGGGTTCGGTGTTCGTCGCTTTCTTCGCGCTTTTGTGACGCTTTCTTGGCGCTTTTTGAAAGGCTGCAAAGCAGCCAATCAACAAGCGTCATACTACTTGCCCCAAGAGGCCATCACAGCCATGCCTACTATTGGCATGGCTGTGATTGGCCAGAGCACCATGTGACCCAGCCTCTATTTAAGCTGGAGTCACATAGCGCCGCCCGTCACTCTGCTCTGATTAGCGTAGGGAGAGGTTGCGGCTGCGACAGTAGGGCGAGATTAGGCAGATTAACTCCTCCAAAGGACTTGATTAACTGATCGATCTGCAGCTGTGGATCATTGAGCTGCTGATCCTCAATTGCTCACTGTTTTTAGGCTGCACAGACCGTTTGTCAGTCTCATTTTTCTGGGGTGATCGGCGGCCATTTTGTGTCTTGTGGTGCGCCAGCACAAGCTGCGACCAAGTGCATTTAACCCTCAATGGTGTGGTTGTTTTTTGGCTAAAGCCTACATCAGGGTGAAGCTGTCACACCAAGTGCATTTAACCAGCAATAGTCTGTTCATTTTTTGGCCATATACAAAATCAGGGGCAAGCTGCGCCTGTCACCAAGTGCATTTAACCCTCAATGGTGTGGTTGTTTTTTGGCTAAAGCCTACATCAGGGTGAAGCTGTCACACCAAGTGCATTTAACCAGCAATAGTCTGTTCATTTTTTGGCCATATACAAAATCAGGGGCAAGCTGCGCCTGTCACCAAGTGCATTTAACCCTCAATGGTGTGGTTGTTTTTTGGCTAAAGCCTACATCAGGGTGAAGCTGTCACACCAAGTGCATTTAACCAGCAATAGTCTGTTCATTTTTTGGCCATATACAAAATCAGGGGCAAGCTGCGCCTGTCACCAAGTGCATTTAACCCTCAATGGTGTGGTTGTTTTTTGGCTAAAGCCTACATCAGGGTGAAGCTGTCACACCAAGTGCATTTAACCAGCAATAGTCTGTTCATTTTTTGGCCATATCCCAGTCTAATTCTGTCACTAAATCCATACCGGTCACCCAGCGCCTAAATACTAGGCCTCAAATTTATATCCAGCTAAATCTGTCCCTAGTGCTGTAGCTGGGCGAGTTATTTAGTGTCCGTTCAAGCACATTTCTTGTTCTGGGTTGAAATACAATTCCCAATTTAGCAATTTCATAATTTAGTGGTTCCTGCTATATCAGAGCTATTTGAAATCTATCCCAAAAAGGGTATATAATATTGAAGGTGCACATTGGGTCATTCAGAATAACTTCACACACACCCGCTACTGTGTATTTCCAAGTCTAATTCTGTCACTAAACCCATACCTGTCACCCAGCGCCTAAATACTAGGCCTCAAATTTAAATCCCTCTAAATCTCTCGTTACCCACCGCTGTACTGTTGTTGCTGGGCAAGATATTTAGTGTCCGTCAAAGCACATTTTTTGTTCTGGGTTGAAGTACAATTCCCAATTTAGCAATTTCATAATTTAGTGGTTTCTGCTATATCAGAGCTATTTGAAATCTATCCCTAAAAGGGTATATAATATTGAAGGTGCACATAGGGTCATTCAGAATAACTTCACACACACGCTTCTGTGCATTTCCAAGTCTAATTCTGTCACTAAATCCATACCGGTGACCCAGCGCCTAAATACTAGGCCTCAAATTTAAATCCCTCTAAATCTCTCGTTACCCACCACTGTACTGTTGTTGCTGGGCAAGATATTTAGTGTCCGTCAAAGCACATTTTTTGTTCTGGGTTGAAGTACAATTCCCAATTTAGCAATTTCATAATTTAGTGGTTTCTGCTATATCAGAGCTATTTGAAATCTATCCCTAAAAGGGTATATAATATTGAAGGTGCACATAGGGTCATTCAGAATAACTTCACACACACGCTTCTGTGCATTTCCAAGTCTAATTCTGTCACTAAATCCATACCGGTGACCCAGCGCCTAAATACTAGGCCTCAAATTTAAATCCCTCTAAATCTCTCGTTACCCACCGCTGTACTGTTGTTGCTGGGCAAGATATTTAGTGTCCGTCAAAGCACATTTTTTGTTCTGGGTTGAAGTACAATTCCCAATTTAGCAATTTCATAATTTAGTGGTTTCTGCTATATCAGAGCTATTTGAAATCTATCCCTAAAAGGGTATATAATATTGAAGGTGCACATAGGGTCATTCAGAATAACTTCACACACACGCTTCTGTGCATTTCCAAGTCTAATTCTGTCACTAAATCCATACCGGTGACCCAGCGCCTAAATACTAGGCCTCAAATTTAAATCCCTCTAAATCTCTCGTTACCCACCGCTGTACTGTTGTTGCTGGGCAAGATATTTAGTGTCCGTCAAAGCACATTTTTTGTTCTGGGTTGAAGTACAATTCCCAATTTAGCAATTTCATAATTTAGTGGTTCCTGCTATATCAGAGCTATTTGAAATCTATCCCAAAAAGGGTATATAATATTGAAGGTGCACATTGGGTCATTCAGAATAACTTCACACACACCCGCTACTGTGTATTTCCAAGTCTAATTCTGTCACTAAACCCATACCTGTCACCCAGCGCCTAAATACTAGGCCTCAAATTTAAATCCCTCTAAATCTCTCGTTACCACCGCTGTACTGTTGTTGCTGGGCAAGATATTTAGTGTCCGTCAAAGCACATTTTTTGTTCTGGGTTGAAGTACAATTCCCAATTTAGCAATTTCATAATTTAGTGGTTTCTGCTATATCAGAGCTATTTGAAATCTATCCCTAAAAGGGTATATAATATTGAAGGTGCACATAGGGTCATTCAGAATAACTTCACACACACCGCTTCTGTGCATTTCCAAGTCTAATTCTGTCACTAAATCCATACCGGTGACCCAGCGCCTAAATACTAGGCCTCAAATTTAAATCCCTCTAAATCTCTCGTTACCCACCACTGTACTGTTGTTGCTGGGCAAGATATTTAGTGTCCGTCAAAGCACATTTTTTGTTCTGGGTTGAAGTACAATTCCCAATTTAGCAATTTCATAATTTAGTGGTTTCTGCTATATCAGAGCTATTTGAAATCTATCCCTAAAAGGGTATATAATATTGAAGGTGCACATAGGGTCATTCAGAATAACTTCACACACACCGCTTCTGTGCATTTCCAAGTCTAATTCTGTCACTAAATCCATACCGGTGACCCAGCGCCTAAATACTAGGCCTCAAATTTAAATCCCTCTAAATCTCTCGTTACCACCGCTGTACTGTTGTTGCTGGGCAAGATATTTAGTGTCCGTCAAAGCACATTTTTTGTTCTGGGTTGAAGTACAATTCCCAATTTAGCAATTTCATAATTTAGTGGTTTCTGCTATATCAGAGCTATTTGAAATCTATCCCTAAAAGGGTATATAATATTGAAGGTGCACATAGGGTCATTCAGAATAACTTCACACACACCGCTTCTGTGCATTTCCAAGTCTAATTCTGTCACTAAATCCATACCGGTGACCCAGCGCCTAAATACTAGGCCTCAAATTTAAATCCCTCTAAATCTCTCGTTACCCACCGCTGTACTGTTGTTGCTGGGCAAGATATTTAGTGTCCGTCAAAGCACATTTTTTGTTCTGGGTTGAAGTACAATTCCCAATTTAGCAATTTCATAATTTAGTGGTTCCTGCTATATCAGAGCTATTTGAAATCTATCCCAAAAAGGGTATATAATATTGAAGGTGCACATTGGGTCATTCAGAATAACTTCACACACACCCGCTACTGTGTATTTCCAAGTCTAATTCTGTCACTAAACCCATACCTGTCACCCAGCGCCTAAATACTAGGCCTCAAATTTAAATCCCTCTAAATCTCTCGTTACCGCTGTACTGTTGTAGCTGGGAAAGTTATTTAGTGCCCGTCAAAGCACATTTTTTGTTCTGGGTTGAAGTACAATTCCCAATTTAGCAATTTCATAATTTAGTGGTTCCTGCTATATCAGAGCTATTTGAAATCTATCCCAAAAAGGGTATATAATATTCAAGGTGCACATTGGGTCATTCAGAATAACTTCACACACACGCTTCTGTGCATTTCCAAGTCTAATTCTGTCACTAAATCCATACCGGTCACCCAGCGCCTAAATACTAGGCCTCAAATTTATATCCCGCTGAATTTGAATACAATACATTGGGCCAAATAATATATTTGTTGTTGTGGTGAACCATAACAATGAGAAAAACATCTAGTAAGGGACGCGGACGTGGACATGGTCGTGGTGGTGTTAGTGGACCCTCTGGTGCTGGGAGAGGACGTGGCCGTTCTGCCACATCCACACGTCCTAGTGTACCAACTACCTCAGGTCCCAGTAGCCGCCAGAATTTACAGCGATATATGGTGGGGCCCAATGCCGTTCTAAGGATGGTAAGGCCTGAGCAGGTACAGGCATTAGTCAATTGGGTGGCCGACAGTGGATCCAGCACGTTCACATTATCTCCCACCCAGTCTTCTGCAGAAAGCGCACAGATGGCGCCTGAAAACCAACCCCATCAGTCTGTCACATCACCCCCATGCATACCAGGGAAACTGTCTCAGCCTCAAGTTATGCAGCAGTCTCTTATGCTGTTTGAAGACTCCGCTGGCAGGGTTTCCCAAGGGCATCCACCTAGCCCTTCCCCAGCGGTGAAAGACATAGAATGCACTGACGCACAACCACTTATGTTTCCTGATGATGAGGACATGGGAATACCACCTCAGCATGTCTCTGATGATGACGAAACACAGGTGCCAACTGCTGCGTCTTTCTGCAGTGTGCAGACTGAACAGGAGGTCAGGGATCAAGACTGGGTGGAAGACGATGCAGGGGACGATGAGGTCCTAGACCCCACATGGAATGAAGGTCGTGCCACTGACTTTCACAGTTCGGAGGAAGAGGCAGTGGTGAGACCGAGCCAACAGCGTAGCAAAAGAGGGAGCAGTGGGCAAAAGCAGAACACCCGCCGCCAAGAGACTCCGCCTGCTACTGACCGCCGCCATCTGGGACCGAGCACCCCAAAGGCAGCTTCAAGGAGTTCCCTGGCATGGCACTTCTTCAAACAATGTGCTGACGACAAGACCCGAGTGGTTTGCACGCTGTGCCATCAGAGCCTGAAGCGAGGCATTAACGTTCTGAACCTGAGCACAACCTGCATGACCAGGCACCTGCATGCAAAGCATGAACTGCAGTGGAGTAAACACCTTAAAACCAAGGAAGTCACTCAGGCTCCCCCTGCTACCTCTTCTGCTGCTGCCGCCTCGGCCTATTCTGCTGCTGCCGCCTCGGCCTCTTCCTCCGCCTCTGGAGGAACGTTGGCACCTGCCGCCCAGCAAACAGGGGATGTACCACCAACACCACCACCACCACCTCCGTCACCAAGCGTCTCAACCATGTCACACGCCAGCGTTCAGCTCTCCATCTCACAAACATTTGATAGAAAGCGTAAATTCCCACCTAGCCACCCTCGATCCCTGGCCCTGAATGCCAGCATTTCTAAACTACTGGCCTATGAAATGCTGTCATTTAGGCTGGTGGACACAGACAGCTTCAAACAGCTCATGTCGCTTGCTGTCCCACAGTATGTTGTTCCCAGCCGGCACTACTTCTCCAAGAGAGCCGTGCCTTCCCTGCACAACCAAGTATCCGATAAAATCAAGTGTGCACTGCGCAACGCCATCTGTAGCAAGGTCCACCTAACCACAGATACGTGGACCAGTAAGCACGGCCAGGGACGCTATATCTCCCTAACTGCACACTGGGTAAATGTAGTGGCAGCTGGGCCCCAGGCGGAGAGCTGTTTGGCGCACGTCCTGCCGCCGCCAAGGATCGCAGGGCAACATTCTTTGCCTCCTGTTGCCACCTCCTCCTTCTCGGCTTCCTCCTCCTCTTCTTCCACCTGCTCATCCAGTCAGCCACACACCTTCACCACCAACTTCAGCACAGCCCGGGGTAAACGTCAGCAGGCCATTCTGAAACTCATATGTTTGGGGGACAGGCCCCACACCGCACAGGAGTTGTGGCGGGGTATTGAACAACAGACCGACGAGTGGTTGCTGCCGGTGAGCCTCAAGCCCGGCCTGGTGGTGTGTGATAATGGGCGAAATCTCGTTGCAGCTCTGGGACTAGCCAATTTGACGCACATCCCTTGCTTGGCGCATGTGCTGAATTTGGTGGTGCAGAAGTTCATTCACAACTACCCCGACATGTCAGAGCTGCTGCATAAAGTGCGGGCCGTCTGTTCGCGCTTCCGGCGTTCACATCCTGCCGCTGCTCGCCTGTCTGCGCTACAGCGTAACTTCGGCCTTCCCGCTCACCGCCTCATATGCGACGTGCCCACCAGGTGGAACTCCACCTTGCACATGCTGGACAGACTGTGCGAGCAGCAGCAGGCCATAGTGGAGTTTCAGCTGCAGCACGCACGGGTCAGTCGCACTACAGAACAGCACCACTTCACCACCAATGACTGGGCCTCCATGCGAGACCTGTGTGCCCTGTTGCGCTGTTTCGAGTACTCCACCAACATGGCCAGTGGCGATGACACCGTTATCAGCGTTACAATACCACTTCTATGTCTCCTTGAGAAAACACTTAGGGCGATGATGGAACAGGAGGTGGCCCAGGAGGAGGAGGAGGAGGATGAGGAAGAGGGGTCATTTTTAGCACTTTCAGGCCAGTCTCTTCGAAGTGACTCAGAGGGAGGTTTTTTGCAACAGCAGAGGCCAGGTACAAATGTGGCCAGCCAGGGCCCACTACTGGAGGACGAGGAGGACGAGGATGAGGAGGAGGTGGAGGAGGATGAGGATGAAGCATGGTCACAGCGGGGTGGCACCCAACGCAGCTCGGGTCCATCACTGGTGCGTGGCTGGGGGGAAAGGCAGGACGATGACGATACGCCTCCCACAGAGGACAGCTTGTCCTTACCCCTGGGCAGCCTGGCACACATGAGCGACTACATGCTGCAGTGCCTGCGCAACGACAGCAGAGTTGCCCACATTTTAACCTGTGCGGACTACTGGGTTGCCACCCTGCTGGATCCACGCTACAAAGACAATGTGCCCACCTTACTTCCTGCACTGGAGCGTGATAGGAAGATGCGCGAGTACAAGCGCACGTTGGTAGACGCGCTACTGAGAGCATTCCCAAATGTCACAGGGGAACAAGTGGAAGCCCAAGGCCAAGGCAGAGGAGGAGCAAGAGGTCGCCAAGGCAGCTGTGTCACGGCCAGCTCCTCTGAGGGCAGGGTTAGCATGGCAGAGATGTGGAAAACTTTTGTCAACACGCCACAGCTAACTGCACCACCACCTGATACGCAACGTGTTAGCAGGAGGCAACATTTCACTAACATGGTGGAACAGTACGTGTGCACACCCCTCCACGTACTGACTGATGGTTCGGCCCCATTCAACTTCTGGGTCTCTAAATTGTCCACGTGGCCAGAGCTAGCCTTTTATGCCTTGGAGGTGCTGGCCTGCCCGGCAGCCAGCGTTTTGTCTGAACGTGTATTCAGCACGGCAGGGGGCGTCATTACAGACAAACGCAGCCGCCTGTCTACAGCCAATGTGGACAAGCTGACGTTCATAAAAATGAACCAGGCATGGATCCCACAGGACCTGTCCGTCCCTTGTCCAGATTAGACATTAACTACCTCCCCATAACCATATATTATTGGACTCCAGGGCACTTCCTCATTCAATCCTATTTTTATTTTCATTTTACCATTATATTGCGATGCTACCCAAAGTTGAATGAACCTCTCCTCTGCCTGTGTGCTAGGCCTAAATATATGCCAATGGACTGTTGCAGTGGTGGCTGACATGAAGCCTGATTCTCTGCTATGACATGCAGACTAATTCTCTGCTGACATGAAGCCAGATTGTCTGTTACGGGACCTCTCTCCTCTGCCTGGGTGCTGGGCCTAAATTTATGACAATGGACTGTTGCAGTGGTGGCTGACGTGAAGCCTGATTCTCTGCTATGACATGCAGACTGATTCTCTGCTGACATGAAGCCAGATCGTCTGTTACGGGACCTCTCTGCTCTGCCTGTGTGCTAGGCCTAAATATATGCCAATGGACTGTTGCAGTGGTGGGTGACGTGAAGCCTCATTCTCTGCTATGACATGCAGACTGATTCTCTGCTGACATGAAGCCAGATTGTCTGTTACGGGACCTCTCTGCTCTGCCTGTGTGCTAGGCCTAAATATATGCCAATGGACTGTTGCAGTGGTGGGTGACGTGAAGCCTCATTCTCTGCTATGACATGCAGACTGATTCTCTGCTGACATGAAGCCAGATTGTCTGTTACGGGACCTCTCTCCTCTGCCTGTGTGCTAGGCCTAAATATATGCCAATGGACTGTTGCAGTGGTGGCTGACGTGAAGCCTCATTCTCTGCTATGACATGCAGACTAATTCTCTGCTGACATGAAGCCAGATTGTCTGTTACGGGACCTCTCTCCTCTGCCTGGGTGCTGGGCCTGAATTTATGACAATGGACTGTTGCAGTGGTGGCTGACGTGAAGCCTGATTCTCTGCTATGATATGAAGACTGATTCTCTGCTGACATGAAGCCAGATTGTCTGTTACGGGACCTCTCTCCTCTGCCTGGGTGCCGGAGCCTAAATATCTGAGAATGGACTGTTCCAGTGGTGGGTAACGGGAAGCCAGATTCTCTGCTATGATATGAAGACTGATTCTCTGCTGACATGAAGCCAGATTGTCTGTTACGGGACCTCTCTCTTCTGCCTGGGTGCTGGGCCTAAATTTATGAAAATGGACTATTACAGTGGTGGGTGACGTGAAGCCTGATTCTCTGCTATGACATGAAGACTGATTCTCTGCTGACATGAAGCCAGATTGTCTGTTACGGGACCTCTCTCCTCTGCCTGGGTGCCGGGGCCTAAATATCTGAGAATGGACTGTTCCAGTGGTGGGTGACGGGAAGCCAGATTCTCTGCTATGGAACCTCTCTCCAATTGATTTTGGTTAATTTTTATTTATTTAATTTTTATTTTAATTAATTTCCCTATCCACATTTGTTTGCAGGGGATTTACCTACATGTTGCTGCCTTTTGCAGCCCTCTAGCCCTTTCCTGGGCTGTTTTACAGCCGTTTTAGTGCCGAAAAGTTCGGGTCCCCATTGACTTCAATGGGGTTCGGGTTCGGGACGAAGTTCGGATCGGGTTCGGATCCCGAACCCGAACATTTCCGGGATGTTCGGCCGAACTTCTCGAACCCGAACATCCAGGTGTTCGCTCAACTCTAGTTATATGTACTGTTCATGATTCAAATGCCATATATTAGGATTTGTGTGTCCTATATACAGATGTGAATTTCCATACCTCTCCTGTTGGCTGATACACGTGTCACAAGATAGCCTGCTGTTTTAAAAACAACATGATTTTGTGATGTTGCATCATGAGCTGTCTGTCCATCCTATACCTGTCTTTGTGGGGCCACCTAGTAGTTGTGTTATGAATTCCAACCTGTCAAGGCTTTTCAAGAATGCCTCAATATTGTGCTAATTAAATGAAAATTGAAGTCCTTAAGCAAGTTAAAGCTAAAATAAGGTAAGACGCATCTGTAAAAGTGGACAAGGAATACAAATAAACATCTTACCATTTAAAGAATCTTCCTGATGTCCCTGTGTTAGGGGCAGGCATGAGTGTTGTATCACTTACCTAGCTTTTGCATGGGATGGGCTGCCAGACTCCTGTGTCCTATGTAGCAGACTGTAGCCTGGCTGCTAGGTCTCTTTCTGTTTGTGTATTAGTGTTGAACCAGCACTGCAAGGGTTAATTTCTCTTTTTCAGTTCAGCTGACTAATGAGCTCATCACCCCTCCTATATATGCTGGGCTGTTTGCTCCACCCCTTGCCTGAGCAATAGATTCCTTTTGGTTTCTCTTGCTTGCTAAGCCCAGCAAAAGCCTCTTTGATCCTGACTCTCTGTCACCTGACCTAAACCATTCCTGCTCACCATACTGACACTGAGCTGCCTGCCCTGACATCTGGATTGATTCACAGATTTGCATATGCTGTTCCTGCCCTGACCTCTGCGTGTTTCCTGACTATGTGTATTAATCCTATAGAAACCAGACATACTATCAGGGCACACCCAAGAACATCATCGAAACCTACACATAATAATGGTGTAATAGCCCATAGCAAAAGAACTACCACAAATAATAAATACAAATATATATTCTTTATTCAGTATTACTAAAATACATGTGCCTATAATATAACAAATGTGGAATGATATAAACCTTACATCCATTTTCTACTACAGTAGTTCTAAAGGAGCCTGGTTGCCAAGGAAACTAACATGACTTCCTGCTGTTAAAAATGGTGTTTGAAATGCAAACTTCTGAAATATTGCTTTATTTTCCATCTTTAACAATATTCAAAATAAACTGGTTTTATGTACAAAGATGTTACCACTTTCAGGTCAGTTTTCCTTTTGATATTCTTTATAGCAATCAACAGAAACACTGGAAACTGTTTTGTTTAACCCCTTCAGGACTGGGCCATTTTTTTTTTGTTTAGTTTTTTATTTTTAGTCACAGCCTTCCCAGAGCTATAACTTCACATAGCAATATATTGCTTGTTTTTGCAAGTTGTACTTTCTAATGGCACCATTTACTGTTGTATATAATGTAGTAGAAAGCTGTAAAAAAATTCAAATGTGGGGGAATTCTGCCACAGTTTTATGGGTTTTGTTTTTACAGCGTTTCCTTTTCAGTAAACTTGACCAGTTATCTTCATTCTCTGGATAAGTACGATTACAATATTATATTTATATTGTTTTTCTTGCGTTTTAATACTGAAAAAAACCTTTGGAAAAAACGAATTGTTTCCTTTCATCATCATCTCAAGACCCCTGTAACTTTTGTATTTTTATGTGTACAAAACTGTTTGGGGTACTGTCGTTTTTATTGATACCATTTTCTAGTGTGCATCGGCAATTTTTATGTTTTTTCCCATTACGTCATTCTCCGTATAGGATAAATGTTTTTATATTTCTAATAGTATGGGCATTTTTGCATGCGATGATGCCTATGATATACATTTTTACAAATTGTTATTTATTTAAATTTAAATTTTGGGGAAAGGGGGTGATTTGAGATGAGACATACTATATGCGAAACGCAGGTTGAGGCTTGCGGGAGCAGTCTCCTTTTTAAGGGCAAATGACTTTTCAGGCACTTTATTAGCGTTACTTAGTTTAATCACTTGTTGTTAGAGGGCATGGCCATAACTTTGACTTAGCAGGTGTTTGTGTTAGGCATTGAATTTCCGCGAGTATTCACGTGTTTGTCCCTCATTTAACTGGTGTTATAGGTATTTTGGCACAATTAGATTACATCAGTGGATTGCTTTGCAATTCCATTTAATTTTGATTTGTCTTTTGCATATTTGTCCAGTTGCCATAGCGACCAGTTGATTTAAGTGCAAGTGCATATAGCAATATCACCTCGCTATTCAGGGTTTTCTGCTCCCTTCATATTTGTAACCTGTTTCCTGTAATAGAATTGCTAATCTATTTAACAAGGGGCGAACCCCAATAACAGTTAAATTGCACAGCTTATTCACCCCAAGTTGGAAATTAAGGTGTACTAGATATGTGTATCAATTAAACAAGGGGGACACCCCAATAACAGTTAAATTGCACTACTCTTTCCCCCATATTTGAGAATCAAGGAGTAATAGATCTGTTTATGTATTAAACGAAATGGGCACCCCAAAAACAGTTAAATTACACTACTTATTTACTCCAATTTGTCTTACCACTAACATATGTAACAATCATATTTTCATGTCAAATATGTCTATTGCCGTTCTTCTTTTTACTGCCTTAAATAGTTTATTTCATTCTCAAAAGGAGGAAACAGCTGCTGTAACCAAAAGTAGTAAAGTGCTGTTATTTGTGATGCCAGCTACAGTGGAAATCTACTATTATATAGTGTCAATTTAAGTTAATGGGTGAGCGTATCATTTATGGTCTGTCACGAACCAGCAGGTGTGAACTCACTGTGCCATGTGTGCTACCTCCTCTAAGGGCGTTGTCTAATTGAACTCCTGAATCTTCACAGTACCCCTGATGGTGGGGGCAGACTTTCCCGAGGGGAACACCAGGTCGCTACCTCTTGAGGAGGATAGGCACATAAGGCAGCTGGTCCAGGCGGACCAGGAGGTACCTGAGAAAGGTACCAGAAGTACAGGTGTTGTCAGCAGGTGTTACCAGGAGCAACAGTGTAGGACCGAAGGATGAGGCAGAGGCGAAGTCAGACAGGCAACAGGTCAGGGCATAGGTACAGGTCAGGCAATTCAGATCGGCAACAGGAGAGTCAAGTCAAGCAGGCAGGGATCAGACAGGTAGCAGAATCCAGGAACACAAGTACGAGTCAGGAACACACAGGAACACAAGCAGATATCAGGAACCTTAGCAGGACACAAGGACCTTGACATTGAGGCATCTGGGAAGGGGGCTGAGCCACTTATATATGTGCAGGAGGGCTAGGATTGGTTGGTGAAGTAACATGATCCAACCCATAAAACACAGGAAGTGACCCACGCCGGCCCTTAAAAGGGTTGTCCGGGTTCAGAGCTGAACCTGGACATACCCATATTTACACTCAGGAAGCACCCCTGATGTTAGCATCGGAGCATTTCCTGCTCCAATGCACTCCCTTGCCCTGCGCTAGATCAAGCAGGGCACTGGCTCTTTTGCTTACAATAACACACTGCCGGGCAGAGCCTTCCGCCCAGCAGTGTGTTCAGTGACGTCACCGGCTCCGATGGGTGTGCTTTAGCTGTTTTATCTTCCTGGCAGCCCCATGGAGAGCCCGGTTCCTCACCGGAACTCCTGAAAATGCCTTTGTCCTGCTCAATTTAGTGCAGGGCAAAGGATAGCATCGGAGCATGAATTGCTCCGCTGCTCAAGTCAGGGGGGCTGCCTGCGTGAAAATGGAGGTATGTCCGGGTTCAGCTATGAACCTGGACAACCCCTTTAAGGAAATGCTGCAGGAAACAAGCAGCAAGCATGCTGTGGCCAGGGCTAAAAGGAAACACTGGCAGCAGACCACCACTAAACATGGTGCCCAGGACCGCAGCAGTAAGCAGGGGAAAGGCGGACGAGCCTTCCTAGTGTCACCCACGATGCTAGGGAGGCTCGTCCTTGTTACTGCCTACTATTGGCTGGCCCCCCGATGCTTGATGTTTTGCAACCGCGTGTAGGGGAGATGCGGCAGCCTTGCAGGCGTCAGAAACGATGCAGGTGCTGGGGATCGAGGTAAGCACATTGTGTCTGAAGGACCTGCACATATGGGAGGCATTTCAGGAGTTGGATAACCCCTTTAACAATGAAGACCATCTATACAGTGTAGTGTGGGGTGGCCGTACCCTAAGGCAGAGTGGCCTGGGTATACCTGATTTATAACGATTTGTGACAAATTAATTTTTAACAAAACAAATTTGTTGTGGAACTTCGGTGAAGCTTCTGAATCAAATTTTTCAAAACTTTGCTCATCTGTAGTTATAATAATACATGGATAAATATGAAGAAGTCACTTGGATTTAATGGAAGGAAGAGTTTCACAATGAACTGTATGGCGTCTGATTTATAAATAATAATGTCTGTATACCGTATCACTGTACAACAGGAAATTAATGCCACACTACTACACACCAGGGACTTTATGGAATGGCAAAATACAGGATGCTACAGATTGTCTGCAGATTATCTTGAGCCCAAACCACTTGGGACACCAAAGCCTAAGACATCAAACCCTTTAATAATTATTATTGACAATGAACAATTCTACACCAAGGCTTGGACACTTGTACACCAAGGTTTGGAATTACACATCCCTGTACACTGGGAACTGAGATAATAATAAAAAAAAGAAACTTCCAGGGCAACAGGGACAACAGTAAAAGGTTGGATATGAGACCTCAACACAAAACCACTGAGCTCAACGGATGGATACACTAAATCTACAGAACATCTAAACTTTGCCGCAAACTTGGTGTGTCACCATTAAACTTTTGCACTGCCACTTACAATTTTCTTGTTTTATGAAATTAAGTTTTAGTTATCTGTTGGGTATGTGAATTTACTTTAAATGCCTCAAACATATGCACACTGTATACATTAGTGTCCCACAGTACAAGTTGACAGCAGGCCATCACTGTTAAAGACAAAACATGTTTTCCCAAGCCATTTCTTTTATCTGATTTCTTAAATGGTGCAGGAAGTCAGAGGAATGTGAGCAGCAAGTGAAATACACTTCATATTTTCATATAATGAAAGTTGGGAATCCAAAGTCTAAACTAATCCTTGATATTTTTCTTTGGCACTACATAACAGAGTATAATTCATTGAAGTATTTATGGCTTTCACCTTGCTGTTTACTACTTTTAGCAATTTGTAGCAGATTTATTTCCAATCACTTCCTAACAGAACACAGGAATTACTGATCTATGTAAATCTCAAGATTTTCAGTGGAGCAATCTTTCATTTTGAGCAGCTTAGTGACTATAATCATATTGCTATATAGAGCCTGGCAAAGATTATGAACAGAGCAATGTAAACACAATATGTCATCTGTGGGCTTAAGGATGAACAGCAGTTTTCAGTGGACAGAGATTCTAAAAATGTTTGCATCCATTTCTTGTGATACAAACAGTATATAAACATTGGACTCAAATATAAATTGATCTTCTGTGATTAAAGGAGTTGTTTCATCCAGGCAAACCCTTTCCGGTAATATGTCATTTTGCTTTTATACATTTTAAGGGAGGTTTAAAAGAACATAAAGTTGAACATCTCAATTAGTGTTGAACAAATCGAAGTCAAACCAATTGACTTTGATCTCAATTTCAGAAAAAATTTGATTCGCCACAAAGTCGAATTTCCTCAAGCTTCATGGTAATTAATCTATTTTTCCTGAAATGGTGGCAAAAACAAAAATACAAACTCAACTCATCCATTTGCTTGCGGAGAGGCCGTTGCAGCCATCTTGATTGAAGAAACCAAACCACGCTAAATGACATCACTGCGCCCAGCCAGCGTGATGACGTCATCACAACACTGAGCGACTTTTTGGACAGTTTTTTTAATCAAGATGGCTCCGATGGCCCCTCCTTGAGAAAATAGATTTATTTTTAGCAATGATTAACCCCCGAAATGCCCTGGTCAGATGCGACGATCAGCAATCTGAGGGTTTCAATGACGGATGGCACCGCAGTCACTGCCCCCCGTAATTGCGCCCGTTATACAAAGGAAAGCAATTTGTGACAAAGTAATTCATAATGAATCAAATTTCTATGTGAAATTCTGCGAAGCAGATGAATCAAATTTTTGTTAACTTTGCACATCTCTACTCCCAATAGTAAAATGATCAAAGTAAATTAGCAAACAGATTTAAAATCTACATGAGCAGAAACTGCATGCGTTATTCAGGCTCCTTGTTTTAACAAAGTGGGACAGGCAAATAATTGAAATAGTTACAATACAACACAATCATTTAGGTGACAGATACATTACAGTGGCAAATTAAACTGTAATTAAGACATGCCTGGGCAGGAACAACATTTACCCAGTGGGCTGTAAAGGACTAGTGTTGAGCGCGAATATTCAAATCGCTAATTTTAGTCGTGAATATCGCCACTTCGAGAATTTGCGAATATTTAGAATATAGTGCTATGTTATAGGCAAATGGCTATTTGCCACATTTGTGTGAGGGGAGGCGGGGCTATACTGCTTATAAGCCGCAGCCTCCTCCTCACCTTATCGGCGGCTCGTTTCTGCATCACTTCCGGGCACCTGTACGCACGTTAGTATACGGTTTCTGCCTCTCATCAGCATCAATACATAATTTATAATACATAGCATATTTACAACAGGGCTGCCAACCGTCCAGAAATTTGTAAAGTTTGTGATTTTTTTGAGGCTTGTTGGTACTTTATTAACCACTTCAGCCCCGCTAGCTAAAACCCCCTTCATGACCAGAGCACTTTTTACACTTCGGCACTACACTACTTTCACCGTTTATCGCTCGGTCATGCAACTTACCACCCAAATGAATTTTACCTCCTTTTCTTCTCACTAATAGAGCTTTCATTTGGTGGTATTTCATTGCTGCTGACATTTTTACTTTTTTTGTTATTAATCGAAATGTAACGATTTTTTTGCAAAAAAATGACATTTTTCACTTTCAGCTGTAAAATTTTGCAAAAAAAACGACATCCATATATAAATTTTTCGCTAAATTTATTGTTCTACATGTCTTTGATAAAAAAAAATGTTTGGGCAAAAAAAAAAATGGTTTGGGTAAAAGTTAAAGCGTTTACAAACTATGGTACAAAAATGTGAATTTCCGCTTTTTTAAGCAGTTCTGACTTTCTGAGCACCTGTCATGTTTCCTGAGGTTCTACAATGCCCAGACAGTAGAAAAACCCCACAAATGACCCCATTTCGGAAAGTAGACACCCTAAGGTATTCGCTGATGGGCATAGTGAGTTCATAGAACTTTTTATTTTTTGTCACAAGTTAGCGGAAAATGATGATTTTTATTTAATTTTTTTTTTCTTACAAGTCTCATATTCCACTAACTTGCGACAAAAAATAAAACATTCTAGGAACTCGCCAGGCCCCTCACGGAATACCTTGGGGTGTCTTCTTTCCAAAATGGGGTCACTTGTGGGGTAGTTATACTGCCCTGGCAATTTAGGGGCCCAAATGTGTGAGAAGTACTTTGCAATCAAAATGTGTAAAATCCGAAAGGTGCACTTTGGAATATGTGCCCCTTTGCCCACCTTGGCTGCAAAAAAGTGTCACACATCTGGTATCGCCGTACTCAGGAGAAGTTGGGGAATGTGTTTTGGGGTGTCTATTTACATATACCCATGCTGGGTGAGAGAAATATCTTGGCAAAAGACAACTTTTCCAATTTTTTTATACAAAGTTGGCATTTGACCAAGATATTTTTCTCACCCAGCATGGGTATATGTAAAATGACACCCCAAAACACATTGCCCAACTTCTCCTGAGTACGGCGATAACACATGTGTGACACTTTTTTGCAGCCAAGGTGGGCAAAGGGGCACATATTCCAAAGTGCACCTTTCGGATTTCGCAGGCCATTTTTTACACATTTGGGCCCCTAAATTGCCAGGGCAGTATAACTACGCCACAAGTGACCACATTTTGGAAAGAAGACACCCCAAGGTATTCCGTGAGGGGCATGGTGAGTTCCTAGAATTTTTTATTTTTTGTCACAAGTTAGTGGAATATGAGACTTTGTAAGGAAAAAAGAAATAAAAAGAAAAATCATCATTTTCCGGTAACTTGTGACAAAAAAGAAAAAATTCTAGGAACTCGCCGTGCCCCTCACGGAATACCTTGGGGTGTCTTCTTTCCAAAATGGGGTCACTTGTGGCGTAGTCATACTGCCCTGGCAATTTAGGGGCCCAAATGTGTGAGAATTACCTTGCAATCAAAATCTGTAAAAAATGGCCTGTGAAATCCGAAAGGTGCTCTTTGGAATGTGTGCCCCTTTGCCCACCTTGGCTGCAAAAAAGTGTCACAAATCTGGTATCGCCGTACTCAGGAGAAGTTGGGGAATGTGTTTTGGGGTGTCATTTTACATATACCCATGCTGGGTGAGAGAAATATCTTGGCAAAAGATAACTTTTCCCATTTTTTTATACAAAGTTGGCATTTGACCAAGATATTTTTCTCACCCAGCATGGGTATATGTAAAATGACACCCCAAAACACATTGCCCAACTTCTCCTGAGTACGGCGATACCAGATGTGTGACACTTTTTTGCAGCCTAGATGCGCAAAGGTGCCCAAATTCCTTTTAGGAGGGCATTTTTAGACATTTATATTCCAGACTTCTTCTCACACTTTCGGCCCCTTCAAAAGCCAGGGCAGTATAAATACCCCACATGTGACCCCACTTTGGAAAGAAGACACCCCAAGGTATTCAATGAGGGGCATGGCGAGTTCATAGAATTTTTTTTTTTTTTGCATAAGTTAGCGGAAATTGATTTTTTTTTGTTTTTTTCTCACAAAGTCTCACTTTCCGCTAACTTAGGACAAAAATTTCAATCTTTCATGGACTCAATATGCCCCTCACGGAATACCTTGGGGTGTCTTCTTTCCGAAATGGGGTCACATGTGGGGTATTTATACTGCCCTGGCTTTTTAGGGGCCCTAAAGCGTGAGAAGAAGTCTGGAATATAAATGTCTAAAAATGTTTACGCATTTGGATTCCGTGAGGGGTATGGTGAGTTCATGTGAGATTTTATTTTTTGACACAAGTTAGTGGAATATGAGACTTTGTAAGAAAAAACAAACAAAAAAATATATATATTTCCGCTAACTTGGGCCAAAAAAATGTCTGAATGGAGCCTTACAGGGGGGGGGGGGGGGTGATCAATGACAGGGGAGTGATCAATGACAGGGGGGGTGATCACCCATATAGACTCCCTGATCACCCCCCTGTCATTGATCACCCCCCTGGTAAGGCTCCATTCAGACGTCCGTATGATTTTTACGGATCCACTGGTACATGGATCGGATCCGCAAAACACATGCGGACGTCTGAATGGAGCCTTACAGGGGCGTGATCAATGACAGGGGGTGATCAGGGTGATCACCCCCCTGTCATTGATCACTCCCCTGGTAAGGCTCCATTCAGACGTCCGTATGATTTTTACGGATCCACTGATACATGGATCAGATCCGCAAAACACATGCGAACGTCTGAATGGAGCCTTACAGGGGGGTGATCAATGACAGGGGGTGATCAGGGTGATCACCCCCCTGTCATTGATCACCCCCCCTGTAAGGCTCCATTCAGACGTCCGTATGATTTTTACGGATCCATGGATACATGGATCGGATCCGCAAAACACATGCGGACGTCTGAATGGAGCCTTACAGGGGGGTGATCAATGACATGGGGGTGATCAATGACAGGGGGTGATCAGGGAGTGTATATGGGTGATTACCCGCCTGTCATTGATCACCCCCCTGTAAGGCTCCATTCAGACGTCCGCATGTGTTTTGCGGATCCGATCCATGTATCCATGGATCCGTAAAAATCATACGGACGTCTGAATGGAGCCTTACAGGGGGGTGATCAATGACAGGGGGGTGATCAATGACAGGGGGTGATCAGGGAGTGTATATGGGTGATCACCCGCCTGTCATTGATCACCCCCCTGTAAGGCTCCATTCAGACGTCCGCATGTGTTTTGCGGATCCGATCCATGTATCCGTGGATCCGTAAAAATCATACGGACGTCTGAACGGAGCCTGACAGGGGGGTGATCAATGACAGGGGGGTGATCAATGACAGGGGGGTGATCAGGGAGTTTATATGGGGTGATCATGGGTGATCAGGGATTTATAAGGGGTTAATAAGTGACGGGGGGGGTGTAGTGTAGTGTGGTGTTTGGTGCGACTGTACTGAGCTGCCTGTGTCCTCTGGTGGTCGATCCTAACAAAAGGGACCACCAGAGGACCAGGTAGCAGGTATATTAGACGCTGTTATCAAAACAGCGTCTAATATACCTGTTAGGGGTTAAAAAATTCGGATCTCCAGCCTGCCAGCGAGCGATCGCCGCTGGCAGGCTGGAGATCCACTCGCTTACCTTCTTTAATTCCTCTTAATCCCGGCCCTCGCGAGATGACGCGTATATGCGTCGTCGTGCGCAGGGCTGCCGCCTCCGGACCGCACATCTGCGTTAGGCGGTCCAGAGGCGGTTAAATTATTTTGGTAGTAATTATCAAATTCATCACTTTACAGCTCACAGTAAATGCTGGTAATGAGGTGTTATCAGTATTTTGAGCTATAGACTCTTATTAATATATAGTATTTATTATTCATCAATCAAATGTTGGCTGTCCATGATTTTGGGATAAGTTGTCCAGAAAATGAAAAATCGTGGTTGGCAACCCTAATTTACAAAAGATACCACACATAAATACTCATACATCATATGCAAGCATAAATACACATATCGTAGACACATCATATATATGCTATACATACATAAAAAAATATAAAAGTAAGAGATATCCACAGACTCATCATTAATATCATAAATCCATATTGTTCACTGCGTATTGTTCATAGTGCTTCACTGCGGTTAATACAGTACTAAGGAGACAAACTGTTGTAGACAGGCCTGTAGAAAGCATTAGCGGAAAGAAAACAGCCACTGGTATCTGTCAGAAACAAATGTAGGATTGGCTTTTTTGGATGAACATATTACTCAGGCTGTTAAGGAAAATATGACTACAAATTTAGAAACCAAACCTGCAAAGAAAAAGGAAATAAAACGATTACAGGATAAAAACGTAGTTTTTGAAGGAAAAGACCTGAGCCATTTTGTTACTAATAAAATAAAGACATTCATTGAATTGTTTGGGATCCACGACGTGACAGAATACTGCAGTGATTTTCTAAGAAGCCATGTTAACGCTCTTAAAGTGGTCAATGATACCGCAGAAAGAGAAATTGCTCTGATAAAAAAGTTTAACAAATCGGTCAGGGATCATACTATCTATTAATCTTAGTGTCTAGTTTTAAAATTATTTTAAGTTTGTGATCTCTAGTTTTCCCAATAAAAGTAATTAACATTGAAAAATCATATTTTTGCCTACTTTTACAAAACTGATCAAAGTGTGCAAACTCTAAATATTATCCGATCTTGAAATTTGGCATATATAACTTTTACATCACTGAGACTCGACGCATAAGCTAAGTCTGCAAAAAATGAAAATTTTATTTTTTACATTATATATATAAATATATATATATATACACATACACACTATATTTTTCGCCCTATAAGACGCACCTGCCCACTAAGACGCATCTAGGTTTTAGAGGAGAAAAATTAAGAAAGAAATAATATTTTAAACTAAAGGTGTGTTAAAATTTATGGGGGGGGGGGGGTCTGCTGCTAACACAATGTTATGGGGGATCTGCTGCTGACATAAGGGGGATCTGCTGCTGACAATGTTATGGGGGATCTGCTGTGACACACTTATGGGGTGAACGATGTCACGAACTATGGATCCGATCGCTCCGGATCCCACAGCTGTGACGTAGTGGTCTGTGACGGAGTCTGCGCACACACAGAGACCTCACGTGACCGGGGTATTACCATTCGGCTAACACCCCCCCCCCCACTACATTTCGGTAACTGCCACCACGTGGGTTCCCGGTCCACGAGCCGACTATCCGGGTCATTCACTATCACACAGATCAGTGGATGAACCAGATATCACTTACTGACCAACCGCAGTCAATCACCCCCAGCTACAATTCCTAAATGCAATTTAACTAACTACCTGGTAACGTCTCTTCAAAGGCAAGGTACGTTGTTCAGCAGCTTAGAATATGGGAGACTTGGCCATTTAGATTTCATAATCTTTAATAAGAGGTAAAAAGCAGTGCATACAAATCTAATGAAAATGACTATAAATCTACAGAATAATAATAACAATATAAATAATCACAACAGTTCAAATGAAAGGGAAAAAGATGAAAGAATACTTAGTTTCTCTGGAGGGTTTCAGATGGTCGTTCATATGTCCTTTTTGAATCCTTGCAAACCCAGTTCAGTATGTATCAGGGGAGACCCTCAAAGTTCTTCTGATACAGGGATATGCCGTCAATGTCCAATTAAATGTCTGTCGATGTTCCATGGGTCTCCCCCCTCTGTCCTTGTGCACAGATTTTTATGAACTCTCCCATGGGCAGGAGACTTACTCCTGTCAGCCAATGGCAGCAGAGTGACTGTGAAGCCTAGGGATTGGCCTCCAAGTGTTTTATGACCCCATCAAAGTTCAGTTCCTACAATGAGGATTATACTTAAGCACGTATCTCCCTGATACATCGGCATATTTTTAAACAGAATACATATTTGCGATCCTTATTTATTTACATACAGAATGAGACCACACACGGTAATTCTGGGACCTGTAGTTCTTCTACCACCCATAGGTCAGCTACAGAATCACATCCTCTAGTCATATTTGATACCCAATTAACCACAATACTCTGTAGAGCCTGGATCTGGTGTTAGAAAGGGCATAAGTTGATTCATAAATTAAATATGAAAGTGGACTGGTTTTATGCCCAGAGCTAATTAAGGGGCTATTAGCTCTCCTCAGACCTGGAAATTAATGACGTCACGCTCCAGCCAGGCTTGACAGCGAGCTGATCTTTATCTTAAAGGACAGGATGAGCTGGGCCTGGTATAGTCTTTATGACCTTTTATAGCCGGCCTCACAGAGTAGTGGTAATAAAAGTGTCCATCTATATCATAGGTGACCCAGGCTTCAGGAAGATGAGAGTTCACTGTTTTTTTTACATAGACCAGAAGTATATAAGATGGCTACCCAGAGGAATTATGTATGTATGCCGGCACATCTCCCTCTTTTAAAAGGTTGCCTGGGGAAATGGCCACAAGCCTATTCCACAGCAACCCAGCCGTCTCCTGCCGATTCTCCGTGCCGCAACAACCCGTCGGCATTTCCATGTAAACTACCTTTTCTGTGCTGCACGGTGAAGTTGTACTGCTGCAAAATCAGGCTCCATCTCAGCAGTTTCACATTGTCTCCTGCGAGACGTGCCAACCAGCTGAGGGGATTGTGATTGGTGATCACTCTGAAACTGCGTCCATACAGGTAGTGTTGTAGCTTTTGCAGGGACCACACAATAGCTAAACACTCCTTCTCTATTGTGGAGTAGCTGGTCTCCCTGGCCAGTAACTTACGGCTCAGGTATAGTACAGGATGCTCCTCCCCGGCCTGATTCACCTGACTTAGGACTGCACCCAGACCAAAGGCAGAAGCATCCGTGTGGACCACAAACTTCCGAGTGAAATCTGGGGCCTAAAGCACAGGAGCACTGGCTAGTGCATCCTTCAGGGCCTGGAAGCCTTGCTCGCATTCCGGCGTCCATGACACCATCTGGGCAGCTTCTTCTTGGTCAAGTCTGTCAGAGGCTTGGCCAGGGCGCTATAGTTCGGGATGAACTTCCTACAGTACCCGGCCGTTCCCAAGAAAGACATGACCTGTTTCTTGGTGAGAGGTGTTGGCCATCTCGTAATGGCTTTCACCTTCTCTATTTCAGGCCTCAGTGTGCCTCCTCCTACTCTGTGGCCTAAGTAAGTGACCTCATTCATGCCCAGCTGGCACTTGCTAGGCTTAACAGTTAGTCCAGCCGCAGCAAGTTTGTCCAGTACTTGCGACAGGTGCACCAGGTGCTTGTCAGTATGGGATCTGCGTCTCCACGGCAGGGTGGCAGATCGCTGTCTACACATTGCAGCACTATGGGTCCCAGTACTGGCTTACCTTGTAGGAGACTCAGGTGCCCGCCAGCATACCGCCGCATTTATCCTTTTTGCCAGGTGTCATCTGATGAGCTATAGCACTGCGCACGCGCACCTCTCCCTTTCTTATAGAAGTAGGCAGCTGGTTCCTGATTACCATCCCCACCCGGAGGCGGGACTATTTTGTATTTAAGGCAGCTTCACTCATCATGAAGTGCCCAAGCGTGGTTGTTGTACCTCTTGCCTCCCGCTGAAGCATTCCACTGTGTCCGTTTATTGGATTTCCTGGATTCTGACCTCCGCTTCATTTGACTATGCATCTGCCTGCTGTCTGTTTATTGGACCACCTGGATTATAGACCTCTGCACTGCCTGACAACGAGACCGCTTATATCTGCACTGCCTGATTACGCATCTGTCCATCTCATCTTGTAAGTCTGCCTGGATCCAGACCCTGCGCTGCCTATGAGACTGCTTATATCTGCATGCTATATTGCTCTGAACTTTGTGTTGCCTGTATCTGTCAAGTGACTTTTGAATACTGTCTGCCAGTAAAGACCATCTGTTACTTTATTCTCCCTTTGTTGGACTCTGTTCACTACTACTGCAGGTAGCTGCATTCAAGGTAACAGGTGCAGACACCAGGGTCCTGTCTCTGAGAGTCAGCAGTCAGCAATATTGGACTAATTCCAGTCCTCTATCAGCTGACATAGAGGATCCACATCCTCTGGTCGTAACAGTGCTCCTTCCACGTGCGGCTATGCACGGCAATGTCGTCTAAATAGGCGACAGCACATTCTTCTAGTCCTTCCAGCAAGTCATTCGCAAGCCTTTGAAAGGTGGCTGGCGCATTCTTCATCCCAAACGGCATTACAGTAAATTCGTATAAGCCAACAGGGGTGATGAAGGCCAACTTCTCCTGAGCCTCTGAGGTCAGGGGAATCTGCCAATACCCCCTGCTCAGGTCCATGATTGTCAGGTAGCTGGCTCCTGCCAACTTATCTAACAGTTCATCAATCCTGGGCATGGGGTAAGCATCCGAGGTTGTGATGGCATTCAGTTTCCGATAATCCACACAGAACCTGGTTGTCTGATCTTTCTTCGGGACCAGAACCACCGGTGAGGCCCAAGCGCTGTGGGATTTCTGAATGACCCCGAGGTGCTTCATCTCCTCGATCTCCCTCCTGAGGTCTGCCTGGACCTCTATTGAGACACGGTAGGCGGACTGCTTTGTGGGAGCATGTGTACCTGTGTCCACATGATGGACTGCAAGGTGTGTTCTCCCGGTTTTCCCTGTAAAAGTGTCACGGTGAGCCATCAACACTTCTAAGAGCTGAGATCTCTGCTGGGACGAGAGTTGAGGGTTGAGGGTTAAGTCCACCTCCAACTCTCGAGTGTCAGCTAGCAGATCTAGTAGGGGGTCAGCCTCCTCCCTTTCGGGCAGGCTGCAAACCGGCATAGCATGTGGCGTTCTCTCGTGATGCTCCTTGAGCATGTTGACGTGAAACGTCTTCTGTCTCCTACCTCCCTCTCCAAGGCCCACCACATAATTTACCTTACTCAGACGTTTGACAATGGGGTACGGCCCTTCCCATGCAGCTTGCAGTTTGTTTTGCCGCATCGGCAGCAGGACATAGACCTTCTGCCCCTCCTGGTAGATTCTCTCTCGGGCAGTGCGGTTATACCCCTGCTTCTGTTTGCTTTGGGCCTGCACCATATTCTCCTGTACCAGACCTACAAGCGACTCCATGTTGTCCCGGAACCTGAGGACATAGTCTACTACAGAGACTTCCGTTCCGGCAACCTTGCCTTCCCAAGACTCTCTGATTAGGTCTAGGGGACCTCTTACTCAGTCGACCATACAGGAGTTCGAATGGCGAAAACCCAGTTGACTCCTGGGGAACCTCTCTGTAGGCAAATAGCAGGTGAGGTAGATATCGTTCCCAGTCCTTCCCTTGCGCCTCCACGAACGTCTTCAGCATCTGCGTCAACGTCCCGTTGAAGCGCTCACAGAGGCCGTTTGTTTGTGGGTGGCAAAGGCTGGCTACGATATGGTTCACCTGTATTTTCCTACAGAGCCCCTGCATTAGTTCAGACATGAACTGAGGTCCTTGATCGCTGAGAAGCTCAGCTGGGAACCCCACTCTCGTGAAGATCCCCAGCAGGGCGTCTGCAACCTTGTCCGCCCTAATGGAGGATAACGCCACTGCTTCCGGGTAGCGCGTCGCGTAATCCTCCAGGGTTAATATGAACCGTTTACCCGAACTGCTGGGGATGGCCAGTGGACCAATGATGTCCACGGCCACCCTCCTGAAGGGTTCATCAATTATCGGTAAGGGATTCAATGGAGCTCGGTGACGGTCTCCTGCTTTGCCAACTCGCTGACAGGTGTCGCAGGACCTGCAGTACTTGGCGACATCTGCCCCGAGGCCAGGCCAGAAAAAATTCAGCATCAACCGGGACTTTGTTTTGGTTATTCCCAGGTGACCAGCTAAGGGGATCTCATGAGCCACTTGCAGTAATTGTTCCCTGAACTGCACAGGTACAATGAGCTGCCTCTTGAGTGGCCCCACCCTACTGTCACTGTGGGAGATGTCCTCCTTATACAGTTTCCCATTGTCCCAACACACTCGGTATTTGTCTCCCTCAGTGGGAGGGCTGGCAGCTAACCCTCTTAGCTGCTCCAAGGTAGGGTCATCTTGCAGGGCCTGCTCAAAGGCGGCACTACAAGTCCCAGACAGCTGTCCTGTGGCGAACGCGGTTAAGTCCACAGGGTCCGAACCGGTGGAAGGGTACACTTCCACTTGCTCTTCCCCAATGGAGCGTTCTGCTGCGGCTTTTGCAGCCCTGCGAGTGACGAGCAACACAGGCACAATAATGTCATCACATTTAACATTTGCACAACTTGAATCAGTTAAACACATGTCCTGCCATCCCCTCTACATCTCCTGTCGTAGGAGAACTGCTCCCACACACCCCACCTCCCACCTCCCGCGGTCCATCCCCAAGGTTATCTGATGTTACGCAAACATCATTGCACAGTACCTCGGTATGTCCAGGTACCTCCATAGGGACGGGTGAGTCCTGTGTGCTTCCAGGGGGCACGTAGCACGAGACCAATCGTCCTAGGTCAGTGCCTAATAAAACATTTGTGGGGATCTCTGCAGAGACTCCCACCTCCCTTACTCCACTCCCAGCCCCCCAATCAAGGAAAACACGAGCTAGGGGAACATTAGGGCTCACCCCCCCCAACTCCCATAATGGTGAGGCTTTTGCCGGGAATAAGGTCTGCGTCATCCACTAGTTCAGGCCGAACTAGTGTGACTTCGGCTCCTGTATCGCGGAAGCCTGTGGTGCATCGGTTGCCCACAGTAACCGACTGTAGGTTGTCTGCGGTGTGTCTTGCAGCTCCATTCACCAACAGCACAGATGATGGGTTGCGGGCAAGCTTGCTAGGGGGTGGTGTCCTGGCTTGCCGCACGCATAGCACTTGAGCACGTCTGTCGGTGCTGGCTTGACTCCTTCGGATCTTTGTGCAGGCCTCTGAAAGGGTCGCTGGACCGGAACCGACAAAGCTGGCCGGGAGGAAGAAGCAGATGAAGAGGTTCCTCCCAGGCGGGACAGAGTGTCTTTGAATGCCCGAGTGCTGGGCATGGCGACGTATTCATCGGCTAGCTCGGCCGTCTCTTGCGCACTCTTCGGCTTGTGCTCACATACATATTTTTGCACATCCGTGGGGCAATTGGAGACAAACTGTTCTCGGACCATCAGATCCGCCAGGGACTGCTTGGTGTCCTCTGTGAGGGGATCAGACCACTGTTGGAAGGTGGTCTGCAACTTGCCCAGATGGTCCATAAAAGTATCTCCGGGCCCTCTCCGCAGGGACCGGAACCGTAAACGGAGTCAGCTGGTACTTGACCAGAATAGCCTTTTTGATGACCGCGTAACTGGTACGCTCTGCTAATGGTAGTCCGACCAGGGCCTCCATAGCTTTGCCCTTCAGTGCGGACATCAGATGTCCCGCCCACTGTGGCTCTGGTACCTGGTACTGCTGGCATGAGGTTTCAAAAGCATGCAGGAAAAGATCAATGTCACAGTTCTCAGACTCCATCACAGGCAGTTTTGGCTTGACCATCAGGGATGGGCCTGTGGACGTAGCATGCCGGTCGGACCCCTGAAGCTGTACTCGGGCCATGTCCAGTTCATGCCTGCGGACAGCTTCCCATTCTGCAGCCTCGCGCTCAGCCTGGCGCTCTGCCCGACGTGCCTCCAGCAGCCGAAAATATAAGTCCGGGTTACTGAGCATTAGTTGGTCCAGACCATTTTGGGATGGCATAGAGACAGAGTTATGTCCAGCTAGAGGACTGCAAGCCCCAGCAGGCTGTCCTCCTCCCAGTTCATCATCCTCATTCTGGAAGGGGTCACCTGGCTCAGGGGCCCCTGAGTGTCCTCTATTCTCTGAATCCTGCAGGGATGACTCTTGACTCCTCCGTGCACATAACTCCTGGATAAGGACAGTCTTATTTTTCCCATATACTTGGATGCCTTTGTGCTCACACAGAGCTGTGATATCTGCCACGCTCATGACGTCATAATTCACGGATTCGGACATTATTGCCAAATAAAATATAGGACAGAAAACAAGAGAGAGGGGAGGGTACTGTCGTCAATTATTATTCTATCAAAACTAATGCACTGTGCTTCGTCTTCCAGAATTTTTCAATCCTTTAGTACAGAGTTATGGACATAACGTCATGCACTAATATTCTAAGCATACAGAATCCCGTAAGCTGCCACCAGAAAATGTCACAAACTATGGATCTGATCGCTCCGGATCCCACAGCTGTGACGTAGTGGTCTGTGACGGAGTCTGCGCACACACAGAGACCTCACGTGACCGGGGTATTACCATTCGGCTAACACCCCCCCCTACCACGTGGGTTCCCGGTCCACAAGCCGACTATCCGGGTCATTCACTATCACACAGATCAGTGGATGAACCGGATATCACTTACTGACCAACCGCAGTCAATCACCCCCAGCTACAATTCCTAAATGCAATTTAACTAACTACCTGGTAACGTCTCTTCAAAGGCAAGGTACGTTGTTCAGCAGCTTAGAATATGGAAAACTTGGCCACTTAGATTTTATAATCTTTAATAAGAGGTAAAAAGCAGTGCATACAAATCTAATGAAAATGACTATAAATCTACAGAATAATAATAACAATATAAATAATCATGACAGTTCAAATGAAAGGGAAAAAGATGAAAGAATACTTAGTTTCTCTGGAGGGTTTCAGATGGTCGTTCATATGTCCTTTTTGAATCCTTGCAAACCCAGTTCAGTATGTATCAGGGGAGACCCTCAAAGTTCTTCTGATACAGGGATATGCCGTCAATGTCCAATTAAGTGTCTGTCGATGTTCCATGGGTCTCCCCCCTCTGTCCTTGTGCACAGATTTTTATGAACTCTCCCATGGGCAGGAGACTTACTCCTGTCAGCCAATGGCAGCAGAGTGACTGTGAAGCCTAGGGATTGGCCTCCAAGTATTTTATGACCCCATCAAAGTTCAGTTCCTACAATGAGGATTATACTTAAGCACGTATCTCCCTGATACATCGGCATATTTTTAAACAGAATACATATTTGCGATCCTTATTTATGTACATACAGAATGAGACCACACACGGTAATGCTGGGACCTGTAGTTCTTCTACCACCCATAGGTCAGCTACAGAATCACATCCTCTAGTCATATTTGATACCCAATTAACCACAATACTCTGTAGAGCCTGGATCTGGTGTTAGAAAGGGCATAAGTTGATTCATAAATTAAATATGAAAGTGGACTGGTTTTATGCCCAGAGCTAATTAAGGGGCTATTAGCTCTCCTCAAACCAGACCTGGAAATTAATGACGTCACGCTCCAGCCAGGCTTGACAGCGAGCTGATCTTTATCTTAAAGGACAGGATGAGCTGGGCCTGGTATAGCCTTTATGACCTTTTATAGCCGGCCTCACAGAGTAGTGGTAATAAAAGTGTCCATCTTTATCATAGGTGACCCAGGCTTCAGGAAGATGAGAGTTCACAGTTTTTTTACATATGCCAGAAGCATATAAGATGGCTACCCAGAGGAATTATGTATGTATGCCGGCACAGATGACACTTATGGGGGCCCTTTAATAACACTTTATTGGTACCCTTTTCACAGGAAAGCCTCTTTTGACTGTACAGTGTAAACAGCACTGTAGATACTGCAGACTACAGCACTGAACAGCACTGACAACCTGTGGACTGGCCTTCTACTATACAGGGTCGCACATACAATGGACCAGTCACATGGGACGACATAGAGGCAGAGCAGGCAAGTATGACAGAAAAGCCTGCTCCCTCTCCCTGCTTCATCGCACTGCCCATATTCTAAGCACATAGGCAGGAGCACTGCCAGCCGGGCTCTCCCCTGCATACAGAAGTGCCTGTCTCTTTCTTCCAGGTACCCTACATGTTGGGATCGATGTCCAGTACATCGCTGCTTTCCTTCTACAGTACAGCCTGCGATGTAGCGGGCACATGCAATGCGGCGGCCATTTTTTTTCCTGTCTGTATTCGTCCTTTAAGATGCCTTATCATTCCAACAAAAATTATATATATATATATATATATATATATATATATATATACATAGAGAGAGAGATATTACACACATACATGCACAATATGTGCACTATACACAGAGACATAATTAAATACACTTAATAGGAACTACAAACATACATAAGTATACATACACACACATATACATATACACACATATACATAAATACACCATATATACACAACACACAAATTATGTAATATACTTATACGTACACTACATGCACCTTATATACACTACACACATACTGAACATGCATACACCATATACAGTATATATTCTACACACACAAAAATACCCTATACAAACAACACATATACACTGTAAGTACTATACATAAGCAATGCACAATATAATATGTAAATTAATTGCACACCACAAAAAGTCTAAACTTACAGTAGATATACCTACACTATAAACATTACATAAACATTCTGTATCTTGCAGCTGGTGGTATATTTAGCTTCACAGGAAGTGTGGTGATGGTGAACACAGGGGAAAGGTTCAGCATACGACAATCTGGAACATTAGAAATCAGCCGCTGGTTGGCTCAATAGCTCGTTGACATCTAATGCGAAAGCCTGTGAACTCATGCCTTTGTTCATGAAATAGTCCCACGCCACCTCCACTGCAGTTGCAAGACATAGACAGGATGCAGGACAGGAGAACGTGTGACTGGTCCGGATCTGTGTGTGGGTCATCTGGTGTGGTTATCTACTAAAAATATTAAACTGAGAGTACCATCTTGGAAACTGGGTCCAAGATTTATTGGACCTTACAAATTATATGCGGTTGTCAATCCAGTGGCGTTTCGTCTTGATCTTCCGCAGATCTGGAGGAGCCATGATGTGTTCCACAGGTCTTTACTGAAGAAATATGTGAAACCGGTGGAACCATCGCCATTGCCTCCTCCCACTGTTCTGGTTAATAGCAATTTAGAGTTCGAGATCTCTAGGGTTCTCGACTCACATGTTCTTCGGGGTTCCCTTCAGTACCTGGTACACTGGAGGGGATACAGCCCCGAGGAGAGGATGTGGGTTTCGGCTGTGGATGTGAGTGCCAACCGACTGGTGAGGGCCTTTCACAGGGCCCACCCGGATAAAGTTGGGCCGGGGTATCCGGAGGTCACCCGTAAAAGGGGGGGGTACTGTCATGCCCTGCTCAGGTTTTATGCAGAGGTCTGCCAGGTTATCAGCACGTGTGTAGTTTTTTGTTTGCTTTGGGTTGTGAGTTGAGCTGTATCTGCCTCCCTTCAGTTGTACTAGGTGGGATCGTTGTGTGAGTTTAAATTACGCCCCTTCCCAGTGTCCTGTGCGGGTTATAGCTGTCTTGCTCTGTGGAAATGTGGATTTGCTGTTTCTGCTCTGCTACAAGATGAGTTGATTTTGGTTTCCTTTTTGTGTTCTGTCTAGGCTATTAGCGAGACACCTGCCTCCTCCAGGTCCTGAGGAAGCAGGTTGCCTCTTTCCCCCTTTCAACCATCTCAGGGACTTTAGGGAATCTTCAGCCTTACGCACGGGGGCACGTTGATTCCCACCTTTAGAGTCTTAACATGGGCACAGAAGTCCAGGGAGAGCTGGTAGGGAATTGTCAGGAGGTGACCTTTATCCCCAGCTTCTGGCCTAGACGCTTGTTTTGAGGTTTTCTGTGTGTTTATTGTATCTTGTATCCTACCCACCGTGACATATACTCTTTCATGTCCGTTCTTTCGGGTCCAGAAAGGTTATACCTAGATTTGGGCAACTTAGCTCTGGGAAAAAGGTTAATAGAACAATCATATTCCCGATGCAGAGGTAAATCCTGGCATCCACTTTCAGAAAATACATTGGCAAAATCTGATGTAAAAGAGGGTAATGTTTTAGTGGTTAAAGCAGAAAAATATGTATTCAGACAATTGTCGACGCAATAATCACCCCAATCCAGATTCTGTTTAGCTTGCCAATCGATGGTTGGATTGTGCTTACTTAACCACGGTAAACCCAGAACCACCAAAGCAGGGAGACCCTCCAACACAAAACACAAGATGAATTCCTCTTGAGAGTAACCCACTCTTAATCGGATGTCATGCACAATCTGAGATAAACACTTCTGAGTTAGAGGTGCAGAATCAATAGCAAAAATGAAAATGTCTTTCTCTAATGCACTTGGAGACAACCCATGCTTACGGACGAACTAAGCATCAATCAGATTCACCCCTGCCCTACTGTTGATAAACATCTCAATCCCCACACTCTTGGACTCTAGCTCCACCTCCGCAGTCATGAGTAGTGTTGAACAAACCCGAACTGCAAAGTTCGGGTCTGTACCGAACTTTGCAAATTCAAGTACCCGGACCTGAACCTGAACTTTGCAGCAAAAGTTCGGGTTCGAGTTTGGTGTTCGGGCATTTAAGAAAGCTTGTTGAAAGGCTATCAACAAGCCAATCAACAAGCTTTTAAGCTATGGGCACTTAGAAGCCATCACAGCCATGCCTAGTAATAGCATGCCTATGATTGGCTGGTGCATCATGTGACCCAGCCTCTATACAAGTTGGATCACGTGTAGCACCACCCATCAGCTCTGAGTAGTGCAGAGACAGGAAGCAGGCATCTGAAGTAAGGGAGAGTGTTAGGAATCTCATATGGCTACTTATTCTGTGGGTGACCTATAGTGATTTTTTTTGTGGGTGCAATACACCAGCTTTGCACCCCTGACACAGAAATATAATAATTAATTTGGCTGTTAATTCTGTGGGTGACCTATAGAGATCTTTTGTGGGTGCAATGCACCATCTTTGTACCCCTGACACAAAAATATAACAGTTAATCTGTCTGTTAGTTTGGTGGGTGACATATACCCATTTTTGGTGTGAGGTACACCTGCCCTGCATCCGTGACTAGTAAATTAATATAGTTAATCCATCTTTTAGATCGCTGGGTGAAATATACTTATTTTTGGTGTAAGGTACACTTGCACTGCATGTGTGACAGGGAAATGAATGTAGTTAATCCGTCTGTTAGTTTGGTGGGTGACATATAACCCTTTTTGGTGTGAGGTACACCTGTGTTGCATATGTGACAGCAGGGAAATTGTGGCGAAACGAACCTCACCATAGAGTTTTGGAGGGGCCTGTTTGCCAGCCTCTTGCTTTAGGATTATGGCCCATATACTAACTTTGAAGGAGAAGACAGACCGGCCGCACAGCCTAAATCTGTGGAACTGTTTTCGGCAGGAAAGCCATGTTTGCGGTGGGCCAAATGTGATTTTTGGATATGTTGTTAACCCAGATCAGAGCTATCCATGGATGTATAAATTATGGGGATATGTGGGATTTTGAGGTGGTTTCTGTGTTTTGGGGAAAAAATTGTGTTTTCTGCCTGTAAGTGATTAAGTTAGCCCATTATGTTTGGTAATTGTATCACAGACAGAGCACAGTGTGTTTTAGTAATTGTATTTTGTTGATTGCGTCAAAGACAATGCCTATTATGTTATTGAGTGCGTCACAGGCAATGCCATTGTGTTTGTTAATTGCGTCACAGACAATGCCATTGTGTTAGTTGAATATATAGTTTTTGTGTTTAAACTATAAAACTGCAAAGGATTGGCTGCTATGTTATGTCCTCAGTTCCCAACCAGGTTCACAGAGGTGGTACCTTTGTTGGAAAATGTGTATATAAGTCAATGCTTGTGTGTTCAATAAGAAGACCTGCTTTACCCATTCATGAAGTTTGGGCTCATGTTTGGGGGATGGGATAACTACACTCTTGGGGATTGCTATATCACAATACTCCCCTGAGTATAAGCTCTTGTAAGAGCTTGTTCATGGTTCCTGCTCTCTGGATTTAGGAGAGGTTCACACACTGGAAGCTGAAGCCCGGTCTTAGGTCCAGCGTGGGTGGAGGACGGTGAGACCCCAAACAAGCTGTGGCGGTTCGTGGGGTCTGTGGTGGTTATGGTGTCAAGTTAAGTGCTTGGAGCCCTCGGGAAGCACTAGGAGCATCCATCAACGGAGGTACCCTGACAGGGTGCCAGGAGATCCGTTACAGAAATTAATATACTTTATCCGTCTGTTAGTTTGGTGGGTGACATATACCCATTTTTGGTATGAGGTACACCTGCACTGCATAAGTGACAGTGAAATTAATGTAGTTAATCCATTTGTTAGTTTGGTGGGTGACATACAGGTCCTTCTAAAAAAAATTGCATATTGTGATAAAGTTCATTATTTTCTGTAATGTACTGATAAACATTAGACTTTCATATATTTTACATTCATTACACACCAACTGAAGTAGTTCAAGCCTTTTGTTGTTTTAATATTGATGATTTTGGCATACAGCTCATGAAAACCCAAAATTCCTATCTAAAAAATTTTTGCATATCATGAAAAGGTTCTCTAAACGAGCTATTAACCTAATCATCTGAATCAACTAATTAACTCTAAACACCTGCAAAAGATTCCTGAGGCTTTTAAAAACTCCCAGCCTGGTTCATTACTCAAAACCGCAATCATGGGTAAGACTGCTGACCTGACTGCTGTCCAGAAGGCCATCATTGACACCCTCAAACAAGAGGGTAAGACACAGAAAGAAATTTCTGAACGAATAGGCTGTTCCCAGAGTGCTGTATCAAGGCACCTCAGTGGGAAGTCTGTGGGAAGGAAAAAGTGTGGCAGAAAACGCTGCACAACGAGAAGAGGTGACCGGACCCTGAGGAAGATTGTGGAGAAGGACCAATTCCAGACCTTGGGGGACCTGCGGAAGCAGTGGACTGAGTCTGGAGTAGAAACATCCAGAGCCACCGTGTACAGGCGTGTGCAGGAAATGGGCTACAGGTGCCGCATTCCCCAGGTCAAGCCACTTTTGAACCAGAAACAGTGGCAGAAGCGCCTGACCTGGGCTACAGAGAAGCAGCACTGGACTGTTGCTCAGTGGTCCAAAGTACTTTTTTCGGATGAAAGCAAATTTTGCATGTCATTCGGAAATCAAGGTGCCAGAGTCTGGAGGAAGACTGGGAAGAGGGAAATGCCAAAATGCCTGAAGTCCAGTGTCAAGTACCCACAGTCAGTGATGGTCTGGGGTGCCATGTCAGCTGCTGGTGTTGGTCCACTGTGTTTTATCAAGGGCAGGGTCAATGCAGCTAGCTATCAGGAGATTTTGGAGCACTTCATGCTTCCATCTGCTGAAAAGCTTTATGGAGATGAAGATTTCATTTTTCAGCACAACCTGGCACCTGCTCACAGTGCCAAAACCACTGGTAAATGGTTTACTGACCATGGTATTACTGTGCTCAATTGGCCTGCCAACTCTCCTGACCTGAACCCCATAGAGAATCTGTGGGATATTGGGAAAAGAAAGTTGAGAGACGCAAGACCCAACACTCTGGATGAGCTTATGGCCGCTATCCTGGGCCTCCATAACACCTGAGCAGTGCCACAGGCTGATTGCCTCCATGCCACGCCGCATTGAAGCAGTCATTTCTGCAAAAGGATTCCCGACCAAGTATTGAGTGCATAACTGAACATAATTATTTGAAGGTTGACTTTCTTTGTATTAAAAACACTTTTCTTTTATTGGTCGGATGAAATATGCTAATTTTTTTAGATAGGAAATTTGGGTTTTCATGAGCTGTATGTCAAAATCATCAATATTAAAACAATAAAAGGCTTGATCTACTTCAGTTGTGTGTAATGAATCTAAAATATATGAAAGTCTAATGTTTATCAGTACATTGTACATAATGAACTTTATCACAATATGCTAATTTTTTTAGAAGGACCTGTATACCCATTTTTGTGTGAGGTACACCTGCACTGCATCTGTGACAGGGAAATTAATATAGTTAATCCATCTGTTAGATCAGTGGGTGACATATACCCATTTTTGGTGTGAGGTACACATGCACTGCATACATGACAGTTAAATTAATACAGTTAATCTGTCTATTATTTCAGGGGGTGACCTCAAAGAATGAGGAGAGCATCAAATAAGGGACGTGGCCCTGGTCATGGTGCTGCTGGTGTTGGTGGAGCTCCTGTTGCAGGGAGAGGACCTGGTCGATCTGTGCCAGCTACTCGCCCAAATGAAAGACCTTCCTCAGGTGCATTATTTTGTAGGCCTGAATACCAGTGTATGAATGGTGAGGCCAGAACAAGTAGAGGCGGTAGTAGATTGGGTGGCTGCCAGTGGCTGCAGTTCCTTCACATTGTCTCCCACCCGATCCCCTGCTGAAACCGTAGAGATGGCCACTGCAGCCCATGAGCATCTTTCTTTCACTTCACCCCCTTGAAAATCAGCCAAGCAGTCTGAGCCCCAAGTGATGCAGCAGTCTCTTATGCTTTTTGATGACTCTGCTGGCAGGGTTTCCATGGGCCATCCACCTAGTCATGGCACATAGGTAGAAGAGATTGAGGGCACTGATGCCCAACCACCTATGTTTCAGGATGTGGACATGGGAGGACCACCGCAGAACGTCTCTGATGATGACGAAACAGAGGTGCCAACTGATGTGGCTTTCTGCAGTGTGAAGACCGGCAAGGAGGACAGGGGTGAAGAGTGGGTGGGAGATGATGTGGTGGAGGATGATGAGGTCCTCTGGAGTGACAGTGGCACCTGCAAACCCCACAAACAGAAGATGTGGCAGCAACACCACCACCTCTACCACCATCACCCAGCATGTCCACACTGTCCCATGGAAGAATTCAGCTGTCCATCTCCCAAACACTGGAGAGAAAGAGGAAGTACCCCCCTACCCACCCGCAATCCCTGACCCTGAATGCCAGCATTTCAAAATACCTGCTGTTTGAAATGCTGTCATTCCCTATAGTGGAGATGGAAACTTTTTAAAACCTTTTGGTGGTGGCTGTCCCACAGTATGTGGTTCCCATTCGTCACTACTTTTCCCAGTGAGCCATCCCTGCCCTGCACAACCAAGTGGCAGACAAAATCAGGTGTGCACTGCGCAATGCCATCTGTGGCAAGGTCAACATAACCACCGATACATGGACCAGTAAGCACAGGGCAGGGACCTTATATCTCCCTTACTGCACACTGGGTAAATGCAGTGGTGATGGCCTGAGGTGGATAGCAATTTGGTGCATGCTCTTCCGCCACTGAGCATTGCAGGACTTTTCTCGTTGCCTCCTGTTGCCTCCTCCTACCCCGCTTCCTCCTCTACCACCTCCTCATCCGGTTAGCGTACCACCTTCACCACCAACTTCAGCACAGGCAGGGAGAAACGACAGCACGCTGTTTTGAAACTCATCTGTTTGGGGGAAAAAACCCACACCTCGCAAGAGCTGTGGACGGGCATGGAACAATAGACCGATGAGTGGTTGGTGCCACTGCGCCTCAAACCCGGCCTTGTGGTGTGCAGTAATAGGCAAAATTTCATAGCAGCTCTGGGCCGAGTCGTTTTGATGCACAGCCCTTGCCTGGTGCATGTGCTTAATTTTATGGTGCAGAGGTTCCTGAAAAATTGCCTCCCCACTCACCGCCTCATATGCGACCTACCCACAAGGTGTAACTCTACCTTGCACATGCTGGAGAGACTGTGCGAGCAGCAGCAGGAGATAGTGGGGTTTCAGCTGCAGCACGCATGGGTAAGTCGCTCTGTGGAACAGCACCACTTCACCACCAGCGAGTGGGTCTCCATGCTGGACGTGTGTGCTGTGTTGCGCTGTTTCGAGTACTCCACCAACATTGCCAGTGCCGATGACACCGTCCTCACTTCTATGTCTCCTTCAGCAAATGCTTCGGGCGATGATGGAAGAGGATGTGGCACAGGAGGAGGAGGAAAAGGGATGATTTTCACGGTCATCAGGCCAGTCATACACAAGTGGCTTGGAATGTGGGTTTCTACACCAGCAGAGGCCAGGTATACAACTGTCCAGTCAGGACACAGTTATGGAGGATGATGAAGAGGAGCCGTGTTCACAGCAGTATGGCACCCAAAGCAGCTCATAGGCATCACTGGAGCGTGGCTGGGGGGATACAGAGAACATAGACGATACACCTCCCACAGAGGACAGCTTGTTATTGGCTCTGGGCAGCCTGGCACACATGAGCGACTACATGCTGCAGTGCCTGCATCGCCGAGTTGACCACATTCTAACCAGGGCTGATAACTGGATGGCCACTATTCTGGATCCCCGCTACAAGGACAACATGCCATCCTTAATTCCATCACTGGAGTGTGATCGGAAGATCCGCGAGTACAAGCGCACCCTGGTAGACGCACTGCTGTTGGCATTTCCACCTGACAATGGGGGCTCAGTGGAAGCACAAGGCCAAAGCAGAGGAGGAAGAAGAAGTCGCCAACACAGCTGGGGCACCGCCAGCACCTCAGAAGGGAGGGTTAGCATGGCCGAAATGTGGAAAAGCTTTGTCAGCACGCCACAACAACCAGCACCACCAGTTGATATGGAACGTCTGAGCAGGAGGCAGCATTTCAGCAACATGGTGGAACAGTATGTGTGCACATGTCTACACGTACTGACTAATGGGTCTGCCCCATTCAACTTCTGGGTCTCCAAATTGGGCACATGGCCTGAGCTTGCTTTTTGCGCCTTGGAGGTGCTGGCCTGCCCTGCGGCCAGTGTACTGTCCGAACGTGTGTTTAGCACAGCAGGGGTGGTGATCACAGACTAGCGCAGCCGCCTGTCCACAGCCAATGTGGACAAGTTCATGTTCATTAAAATGAACCAGGCATGGATCCCACAGGACTTGTCCGTACCTTGTGCTGAATAGAGAAGTATACCGGACGCATCCAGCCATTGTTATACTCCAGCGCACTTTCTCTTTGCATTCTCTTTTCCATTTCCCAATATTTTGGGGCCTTCCCAAATTTATAAAAAATAAATAAAGGGGAAAAAAACAAAAAACAAAAACAGTTGGCTATCTCCTCCTCCTTCACCACCGTTTCCACCTACACCTCCTCAACCTCCTACTCCACTTTGACCTCCACCTCCTAGTTCAAGATTAATATTTTTTTTTTCTATTCTATGTTATTTTAAGTAATTTCTCTATCCACATTTGTTTGCAGGGCAATTGTCCTGCTCTTACCCCCATTTTGCTTTGTTTTGCAGCCCTCTAACAATTACTATGACTATTTTACAAGCATTTTAGTGCACCAAAGTTCAGGTTCCCATTGACTTCAATGGGGTTCGGGTTCGAGCTCGGGTCAAGTTCGGGTCCTGAACCCAAACTTTGACCTGACGTTTGGTCTAACCCAGCGAACCCACACATCTATGGGTACGCTCATCTCTAGTCAGTATAAATAGGGTACTACTAGTCAAAGACAAATGCACGTTCCCTGACATTCCTCTCACCCCTCCAAGAGTCAGATGGGAATTAGATGTCCCCTTTTTTTTCTTTTTGATGCAGAATGCATGGGCATACATCGATAAAATGTCTCTTTTGTCCGCAGAAAAAACACACTCCCTTCCTACAACTAATACGCTTAAAAGTAGATCCAGGAGTAGCTCCCTCTAATTGCATTGGTTCATCCCCAGACATAAACCCAGGTGTCAGGCCTGGTAACCACCACTATCACTAGGACCAGCAGCCTGTGGTCTTAGGACCTGCGAGACGGTCGTGCGGAGGTCATCTACTAACCCTAACCCTATAGGACTCTGGTACTAATGTCAGGACTGAGACAACCTGTTCCTCCAAAAGGAAGGACAAACAGGAGTCTCCCTCAGGCCTTAAATGACAGGGAAATGCAACACATAAAATAACCCAAACAAAATACAAAACGTTAAGTGGCTATGGCAGCACCAGGAACTCAGCCAAGATCTATTCCACACACCAGCAATCCACAAACCAAACAGAAGCTATGAACCGCATAGCATAGTGGGAGAAACAACAATAAATAGAGAAGGTTAAACCATAATAGCCACACCTGGGGAAAGAAGATGTGGTAAGAACCAGAAACAACACAGACGTCTTTTGATCCAAACGGAAAACATGCCAGTCTCACCGATCTCCTGCCACCTGTCGCGGGAACATCTGTGACACTCTGCTTCTTTTAAAACTCTGCTTTGGACATTCTCCTTTTGTAGAATTTTTCAGTAAAAATCCAGTGTATCAAAGAAACAAAATAATGAATTTCTTCTGTATATTATGTATATATTTAATTTCATTTTTTTAATTTGCATGGAAACTAAAACCTGGAGGGTTACTTAGTATATATTGCCACACTTTGATTCCTTACATAAATATTTGATTTACCTTAACAGTATTTCAGTCTATTGGCTTCTGCTCTCCTACATGAACACATAAAAGTAAAAAAAAAAAAAAGTCAAAATCTATGCCTCTTACACGTGTTTAAAAGAACTGGTTTGCCTGTTTCTGTAGTATTAGAACTACAATTTCTGCTTAGGTTGCTTATAAGTTATAACCACTAGATGGCGACAAGTTAAATGTTTAACTTTTTGAAAAGACACTGAGTTTGAACAAATTAGAAAATGATAATTTGAAGGATCACAGAACAATTGTACAGAAAACCTGCTTGCTAATGGTACCTGTATAAAAAAAAAAAAATTCCAGATGAAAAAAGCAGCATGCTATTTGTTGGAGTGTATTAATTTCATATTATTCTATAATATATATTGCTTTGCAGGTTTAGTGAAAATGAAAAAACCGAATAGTACAGCCTAATGTTTTTCTTTTTACTTTTATTTTATTTTTTATGTTGAGTCATGCCTATTTACTAAGTAGCATATATTTTCATATATTCTCAGCATCAAGGACAACCCCTATCTATATTAAAATCAGTCTGGTAGAGACAGTCCATAAATAACTTGAATGGGTCGAGTCAGGCATATGGGCTGATAACCAAAGTGCATTGAGACATTGCTGTTTTGAGACAAAGTGCACAGGTGTAAAGGGTAGCTGTGAGACCAGAGACCTCTCACAGCATGGGTCCTGTCAGGAAGAAACACAGAGACCCAGGCTGGCCAGGTTTAGTTCCAAGGCCAGGGGACCATGCACCTCCTGGGCTCTGGTGGCCATCAGATCAAACAAGTAACATTGAACAGTGCGTCATAAAATGTGCAGCCACAGTGCACCAATAAAATTGCCAGACAAAATGCCTATTTATAGTGTCAGCAATACTGCATCCAGAATAATACCAGTGCTCTCGTAGAATTTCCAGCCAGAATGTTTCCAGCTGTGTAAACCCCTAGACCAAAATGTCACAAGACTGAATACATATTCTGCACATTCTGCATACTCGGGCAAAAAAAAAAATCTATGGCCCAGATTTTCTACACAAGTCTAAGCAAATGGGGCTGTCGAATATATTTGTACTAAAATATTAAAAAGGTTGGTTAATATTTTTGACATTTTTATTGCTATCCTTTATTATATAATGTTTTGAAAAACAGCTATACCAAGTCTATAGTTTTTATAATTTTTTTTTGTGTCACAATATTCTGAGAAGCGTAACCTTTTTATTTTTGCAATGACAGAGCTGTGTAAGGGCTTGTGTTTTGAATGCTGAACTGCAGTTTTACTGGTAGTATTTTAGGTAACATAAGGACGACATCAACACAGAGTTTGCATGTTCTTCCCATGTTTGGAACTTAGATTGTGAGCGTCATTGAGGGCAGCCCGATACTAATGTCCGTAAAGCGCTGTGGAATATGTCAGCGTTATATAAATGTACATAAATAAACATAGAGGGCATTTGTAAAGGGGTTAGCATAGTATAGTATGATAAAAAGTATAAAGTATACAGACTGTATAATGCAACAGATGAAGCATTGTGATTGTTCCAGAAATCTGTCTGATCAGTGCAGGCAGGAAGGTGGGCAATCTTGTAGAGGAACACAGCTATATCCATGCTGAAAGGTCCTAAGGTACAGTGAAAGGACATAAAAACTCAGATCACTAAAGCTTAAGGACCTTCAATTATGTCTTGAGTGTGAGGTACTAGAACCAGGATTAGAATAATGTGGTGTAAGTGTAGAGAAAAGTGATGTAGATAATAGTGTGTTTGTGTGTATGAGAAAGATGTATATGTAGCAGTGCTGTGTTTATGTATGTAAAACAGTGCTGTGTGTATATACAGTATGTCACCTGTGTAGCAAAGCTGTGTCTGTCATGAGGTGTATGCAGCTGTGCAGTCTGTGTATATTAGCTATGTAGCAGAGCTCATTAGGTGTGTATGCAGCAGTGCTGTGTGTGTAAGTAACTGAGATTTACCCTTGCTCTTCATTAAACCACCAAGAAAGATTTAGTAGAGAAAAAAAAATTGTCTAATTTTCTGTTGTCTAAACCTGAGGTGCGTCATATAGTCTGGAAAATACAGTATATATTTGGGCCAAAAGAGTGGGACTTGACACCAAATTGTTTATACTGTAGAGGACACTGTGGCCTGCACTCACCAGCCGGTGGGGGCGGGGTGAGTGGTGAGGGATGAAAGAGAACGATGCCACACTACCCACTCACCAGTGTAGCGGAGAGTGACTCCTGCTACACTCATAGTCACCTCCCACATTGAAGTCCTGTAATGGAATGTACAGCATGATGTGAGTGGTACCAAATGGGGTAGCCATCTGGTCCAAACTTACTCCACCATGCCCTGCACTCAGGTGTGTAGAAGAGAGTAGATCCCGCTACACTATCCTTCGTGTTTGGCTCAGCTTCTCCTGCTTCACCAACCTATGGCTACTTCTCCTACTGCATTTAGTGCCCACATGGAAGCGCTGTATATTCCTGTGCAGCATGATGTGGTACCAAGCTGGGGGTAGTGATCACTAGCTTCTGTGGATAGTGGCTCTTGCTGCATTCAAGAATGTACAGCGTTACGTGGGCACTACCAAGTACAAGGGGTCCACGCTTAGCGGCTCCTGTTCCAAGCGGTTCCTGCTGCCAAAGCATCAGGATTTCACCAGTGTCTACGAAAGTAGGCCAGTGGGGCAACATGCAAAGGGACCTCCACATTGGTTTGTTCTGGGTATTTTGTGCATTACAACCTTTGCATTTCAAGTGAAACTATTGTTCTCAATTCCACAAAGTAATTTTTTTGAGCATGGATATTTCTATATCGATTGCAGTCTTTGTCCTCGAACAAGGACTCTGCCCTTAAATAGATGCATTTTCTTTTTCAGTCCAGGGTGTAGCTATAGGGGGTGCAGGGGTAACAGTCACTACCAGGCCCAGAAGCCTGAGAGGGCCCAAAGAACCCGTGTGCCGCATAAGAAGACAATGGTATTATAGAAATACTAGTCAAGTTACACCTCTGCCTGAAGGTGAAGAATTTGGCAGGGATAAGGAGGGTGCCATTTAAATTTTTGCCTCAGGCAGCACAAAGATAATGTGCTTCCCTGCCCCTGGCCACAAGGCACTGAGGGAAGGAAGGCCCACGCTGAACTCTTGCACCAGGGCCCATGAGCCTTTAGCTACACCCCTGATTACAGTCACCATCCTGCAATGGGCTATCTACCAGTATGAAATATGAAGCCAGTAATTATTTCAAGACTATGGTGATTAGTGTAATATTTGGAAAAAGTTTTTTGAAGTGTCATCATCAGTTTTACTCAGGGGACTGGATTTGCAACAAGTGGCAAAGCTGGCTAAAAATGTAAATGTTTCTTACATGCAACCCTATATAGCAGATGATGTAAGAACATTAGTGTCATTGCACAGCATTGTGAAGGACACCTATTATTTTAACAATTTCTAAAATTAAGCCCATCCTATGTAAATAAAAAAATATATAAAACTAGATATGATATGAGAAATGTCATCAAAGCAATACCGTTGTTAAACAGATTATGCTTCTTTGGTGTGTGTAGCTGTTGACAGAACATAGAAGCAATTCATTCTCAGCGTGATACTGATATGAAGCTTATCACAAACAGCACAGCTGCATTTTTCTGTATTTTCTTCAGTTTATAGATTAATTTCGGTTGAAAGGTAAATGCATCAATGATATCTGGATGTCATAGCAGGAAGCTAATTTATCAGGTACATTTGCCAAAAATACATACTAACAAGAATACACATACCTATTCTTATAAACTGGTGTCTGATGTCCAGTTACTATCTATCTATCTGTCATCTATCTAAACTATCTGTCTGCCTGCATATCTGTCTTCTATATATTTGGCAACCCTCCCTGATCGTAAAATGAGAAACCTCCTGGAAAATTGCCAGTTCTCTCCGCCACAGCTTGGAAGGCTGCCTACCCCAGGAAAGCAGGCCTCCAAGTACTGTAAATGTACATGGCACTAGTATTCGGAATCAAGTACTTTGAGAAGAAATGGTGCTGCTCACAAGGGGGTGGAACAATGCTGTAATTGGGTATGGACCTATGAAAGAAAAAAAAATCTTAAAAAGTTGGCTTCTGTTTATGTGCTGTAGAGTATGCTCCCTGGCCGCTCCACACCACCACACTGCATAATCTGGATCTGCAAGTCCAGCACCTTTCTCCTGCTATAACTCGAGGACGTGACCATAAAACCTTCAACAACTTTTGTTTGCATCTATTGGTTATATATTATGTGAAATTACATGGGCCCCATTACATCAAGGAGACAATATGGGAATTTTGGATTTCTGGCAGGCCTCCTTCTCAAATGTTTGACTTGCCCTGAAGGTGGCATTATTTACAGTTCCCATTGATTTCAATGAGAGTTAAATAAAATCTACCTTAAAATTAAATGGCTGCAAGCAACAATTTAATATTTACTTTTAATAAAGTCTCCACATGACTGCCAATGTAAAAATAAAAAGTTATAGTTCTTTGAAGGAGTGTGTGGAGAGGGGATAAAGAAACCATAAAAACCCTGAAGGCCAAAGGGGATTAATATAGATTGGTGAAATCATGGTACTCATCGTAAACTCCAATACCTTATTTCATTGTCATGTGGGTATGAATGAAAAGTTTAGTTTGCTATGATAGCTCATGTCCTTGTTATGTTTTGTCAAGGCATTCTTTTTGAATGTACAGATTGTATGCATGAATAGTATTGCATTGTTAATTTATGTATTATAATTTAGCTTTTCTGCCAACAGGTGCTTATTACAGATGAACAAATCAATTTTAAACAAATATTTTTCTCAAATTTTCCGAAGCTTTAGAATTTTAGAAAATTCTAAACTTTACAAATTTGATTTGTTTGAATTGCTGAAAATAATCTGCAGTTTTACAGATAGAAGACATCGCATCACAGCAGGGCAGGGAAGATGAAGAATGAGAATCACATGACTCTGGGTGGACTTGCTCATTATGACTTGCAGTCAGCCTCAGCTAGGAGGAATAATAATGAAATGTGTCATAGACACTATCTAAGATCCAAACCAAGAAATCCATGCATATTCCCTGCTTGTACTTTGGTGTGACATGACACCTGGCAGAGAAAAAGATCAAAGGAAGCTTATCTTTACACAAAATACAGCTAGTTTAGGGTTAGACAGGGACAGAGTCACACAACATTATCTAGGGACTGTACTGCAGCTATTTCCATCCAGTGAGGCTCTTATCAATTTTACACAAAAATTTACAGTCACAGATATCTTCTACTATTAATGCTGCTGCTTAAAGTGTACTGGCTGATGTATTTTTCTGCATCATAGTTGCATTGCATTGTGTCTAATTGAATTTGTATTAGGAAGACAATGTCATTGTGGACTGGGTGGCTTGCTCGTCTTCTCAGTCATAGCAGTATAAAGTTGATGTTAAGTTTGACTTGCCTTTGAGCCCGGGTTCAGTGTATTCCTCCTACTATTGCTCCTAGAGGCCTAAGAAAAGCCTTTTATTTATCATCTCTGTCTTTACTGCTTCCTTCTAGTGGATGCCTTCTTTTCTCCTAAGGCTGAGTTCACACCTGATCGTTTAAAAACGCTCAACAAGGAGAAACCAATGCTTCCCTATCGGCATGGTTCTCATCTGGGCGTTTTACAGCGCGTACGATCGCGCTGTAAAACGCCCGACGCCCCCATGAGCTTCTTTGGGGCGTCTTGTCGCGCGTTCCCATACATAGACTTTCGGGAACGCACGACAATGGGCGTTCGCTTGTCTCTGTATGCACGATTGCAAACGCCGGTACAATCGCGCATACAGAGCGCTCCATCGCGAACGCTCAGGTCTGAACCCAGCGTAATAAGAGGCAACATCCCTGTTTTTAAGAAAAATGTTCAAGATAGCTTTTCTTTTGGGTTGTGTAAGAACAGACAGTGCTTACACTGCCTAAATGGGTAGTTTCAGGCACTGGAAGAGAACTTTCTAGCTATGTTGGTGGTGGTAGTTAGTGTTGTACGAAGCATTCGAAGCAGAATTCAGTCAAAAGTTTATGAAAACTTTGATTCTAAATGGATCTGAATCAGGTTTTCTTAAAATGGCAGCTGCATGTGTTACAAAGCGAAACTAAATGTAGAGGAGACAAGCCCAGGAATGCAAGATCACCCACAATGCTGTGCAGCTAGCACATCTGCAGATAGTCATCCCCTGTGATGTCACAGCCCTATAAAACCCTCATACCACGTGGGGTCCGCCATTGTCCAGTGAGCTGAGCATAGGGAGAGATGTGGCAAGTGCTCATGCATTACAGAAAGTGATGCTGAAAATGATTAATAGAAGAATATTGGAGAGGGAGAGTGGAGGGAGACTACAGGGAGACTTATGCTTTGTCAGTTTTATTTATTTATTCCTACATTTACTTTTTTCCAACATCAGCTGTAAACTAACATATGTAATTCAATACCAATAAGATGGAAGCCTTTATTATTTCGGTGCCAGCATACCAACCAATACCATCCAGTCTGCATCTCTTAGGGGGGCCAGGACTTAATGATGACCTTCCTCATCTTTTTCTGGCTTTACTTCTCATTAGTGTTGATCAAGCACCAAAGTGCTCGGGTGCTCTGGCAGTGTATGGGAGAACCCGAGCATTAAACCAGGCACCCCCTGATCTGAAGAGGGGAGGGTGCCTGGTTCATAGGAAAAGGTCAGAAATTGATGAAAACACCACCAAAATGGTTCAGGAACAGCATGGGGAGGATGTCTGGATGCATCCTGGAACCCCAGGTCGCTGCTGTGAATGATGTTGTCCGAGTAGTATGGCACTTTTACAGACTGACAATAATGCGCAACAAAATGCACGACTGACAATAATGCGCACAAAAAAAAATTGTTAGGAAACATTCTTTCCTGTATATTTACTTGATATAAAGTGCAAGTGCTGCCAAAAATTACAAGGAAGAGGCACTCCGACACAACCTGTATATCACATAAAGGAGGGCCTCATTCACATTGTGGTACAATTGTTCATGTAGTGGGAATCCTACACCTATAAATCCTATGCACTAAGTAAAAGAGCTGCCAAAAATTGCAAGGAATCGGCACTCCAATAAACCCCTTGTTACACATTAAGGAGGGCATCATACACAGCCTTGAAAAATTATGATTGATGGCCTGCTGGAAACCCTCAAAAACATTTGGAGCAAGGGCCTGCTGATCTGAACATCTAAAACATTATGGGCGAGGGCCTGCTGCTGCTTTGGTGACTCTAGATAACCTGGGGCCGATCGAACATCCTCGTGACGGCGACGATCCATTCGGGTGTCTGCCCTATCAACCATGGTGACCACGAGTAACGGAGAATCGGGGTTCGATTCCCAAGAGGGAGCCTGAAAAACGGCTATGGCTACCACATCCAAGCAAGGCAGCATTCACACAAATTACCTATTAGGTATAATTAGGTGAGGGCCTGCAGGTGAGCTGACCCTGTAAAAAATTTTAGGTGCGGGCCTGCAGATGAGCTGACCCTGTAGAAGATTGTAGATAAAGGCCTGCTGAAGGCTGACCCTGTAAAAGATTTTAGGTGAGGGCCTGCTGGTGAGCTGACCCTCTAAAAGGTTGTAGGTGAAGGCCTGCAGGTGAGCTGACCCTGTAAAAGATTGTAGGTGAAGGCCTGCTGTTGAGCTGACCCTGTAAAAAATTATATGTGAGGGCCTGCTGCTGAGCTGACCCTGTAAAACATTATATGTGAGGGCCTGCTGGTGAGCTGACCCTGTAAAAGATTTTAGGTGTGGGCCTGCAGGTGAGCTGAACCTGTAAAAGATTTTAGGTACAGGCCTACTGGTGAGCTGACCCTCAAAAAAATTATATGCGAGGGCCTGCTGGTGAGCTGACCCTGTAAAAGATTGTAGGTGAAGGCTTGCTGATGAGCTGACCCTGTAAAAAATGATATGCAGGGGCCTGCTTGTGATCTGACCCTGTAAAAAATTATATGCGAGGGCCTGATGGTGAGCTGACCCTGTAAAACATTGTAGGTGAGGGCCTGCTGGTGAGCTGACCCTGTAAAACATTATATGCGAGGGCCTGCAGGTGAGCTGACCCTCTAAAAAATTATATACGAGGGCCTGCAGCTTAGCTGACCCTGTAAAACATTATATGCAAAGGGCATATATGTCAGGGCATTATATGCGACGAATAAGCATGTTGATATGATGGAAGAGGAGAAGGAGGATGAGAAAAGGAAGATTCAACCATCTACCCTTGTTTGTGGGGGAAGGGGTGCACCATTTTTTATAAGAGTCAACCTGTCAGCATTTTCATTTGACAGGCGGATACGCTTATCTGTTATAATGCCACCAGCAGCACTAAATAACCGCTCGGACAAAACGCTGACGGCAGGGCAGGCCAGCACCAGTTCGTGCCTCGTGTCCAGCTTGGAGAATGTTGCCCTTCCTCTCCTGGAACTGCTGTGTGTTCCCCTTGTCTCCCCTCCTCGGTTGGCCAAGGCAACCATCTCCTACTACTCCTCCTTCTGCTCCCGTCCAATTTGCACTGAGAAGACAAACTGACGGTAGTCTGGCTATCACCCTGTGTAATGTCTTTCACCATTTCCACCTCTTCCACATGCAAAGCATCGTCCTTAATTGTGAGCAGCGAGCATTTGAGTAGACACTGAAGTGGGATGGTTACGCTGATAATAGCGTTATCGCCGCTCACCAACTGTGTTGTTTCCTCAAAGTTTCTTAAAGCCTCACAGAGGTCAGACATCAATGCCCACTCCTCGCTTGTGAATAGCAGAAGCTGACTGGAAAGGCGATGACCATGTTGCAGTTGGTATTCCACTACTACACTCTGCTGCTCACAAAGCCTGGCCAACATGAGGAACGTAGAGTTCCAGCGCGTGCTCACGTCTAGTGATGGACAAACATCTGCCGGTACGGTTCACAAACGCGATCAAATGTTTGCAAACCACAAGTTTGCAGCGGGTCCCCAAAGAAATAATTACTAGAAGTACACAAATAGTGTAGGGAAAAGTTGCTGTGTGGAGCAGGGACAGACTGTTAGGGACAAAAATGCTATCAAATAGTCCTTTTAAGGACTGTTATAGGTGTACTATTGATAGGTGTGCAGTACAGAGGGGTGTAATACACTTATAATATACTTTCTAACATAGAAAGCATATTATAGTGGATTTGTATTGTGAAGCAGTGGTGCAGCTACACAGAGTGACAAGCGCAATTAGAAAAAAATATTATAACTGGTGTAATATACCAATCACCCCCCCAAAAAAACTGATAGAAGCGGGGTGTTGTATACCAATTGTATATTTTCTATATAGTGCATTTAGGTACAGCAGCATTTGTTTTGGGTTTTGCTGCATTCCCTCTGCTACATACAGTGACAAACGGTATTGGAAAAAATAATTATAACTGGTGTGATATACCAGTCGCCCCCCCCAAAAAACAGATTGAAGCGGGATGTTATATACCAATAATATACTTTCTATATAGTGCATTTGGGTACTGCAGCATTTGTTTGTGGTTTTGCTGTGTTCCCTCTGCTACACACAGTGACAAACGGTATCGGAAAAAATAATTATAGCTGGAGTGATATACCAGTCACGAAAAGACAATTTTGGAATAATGGTCACCTTTAATATTTAACTTTTATTATTAAAAATAAAATAAATGCCCTAAAATGAGGTGCAGAATTGGAAAGAGCAGGGTGGAACCACCCTACTCTTGGTGAGTATACTGAGACTCTAGGGAGGGAGGGAGGAAAGGGAGGGAGGGATGCTGGGTCTCAGCCCCTAATAGCGCCCTATTAAAGGAGCCCTGTTCCCGTTCACCACCACCTCCTAACCAAAGCCCTCAGTTCTCCCTAAGCAGTGCTCTGACTGCCCAGCTTCGTCCTGACAGGGAGCAAGTGAGGGGGGAGGTAGTCCCTAGATATCGTTGTGGTACACCACCTGCGATACGCCACCAGGTCCCTGGAGGCGATCGCTAGTCGTACACTAGACCTGTGAGGATAGTGTCCTGAAAAACAATATATGTGTGGGTGTCAAGGTAGAACACCCCACATAAGTATTCGTTGATGATGCTGAGAAGCTCAATAACCATGGGTGGCCCGACGCGTTTCCCTGTTGTGTTACAGTTCGTCAGGGGCCCCAAGAAATGGATATAAGCAACAATAGGGGTGACTTGTCCACCAGTTGGGACAGTTCACCAAATCACACTTAAATTGTAAACAGCACGGTTATTAACAGCTGATATGTATCATTACTATTTCAAGCAACCCCCATAGTGTGGCATTATAACGAGCCGCAGTCACAGATGGGGGTGAAGAGAGGTACTTAGCTCGTCAGGAGTCACCGGTCAGTGGACCTGTCCCTGCGATGCAGACTGGTTCCTGTTCTTACACAGTCTGTGTGCTGGATCCCGCGTGTGGCAGTGCAGTGATATACCAGTCACCCCCCAAAAAAACTGATTGAAGCGGGGTGTTATATACCAATATACTTTCTTTATAGTGCATTTGGGTACTGTATAGTGCATTTGCGCATGAGCGTACTCGAAAATTATATTGCAGATATTTCACATTGAAAAAACGAATGAATGGAGATCGCAAATTTGAATAATTCATCTGGTATGTCACTGTCCATGTTGTGGGAGTATTTGTGCACTTCTAGTAATTATTTCTTGGCTGCAAATATGAGCTGAAGGTTTTTCAGGTTCGCTTGCCATTAAAATGAATGGGACCCGCCGCAAACTTGCGGTTCGCGAACACTTGATCGCGTTTACGCGATCGAGTTCGCGAACCATCCCAGCAGATGTTCTGATCCTACTGAGTTATGTGTAGGCCTTATACTCCACCGTTACCGTTACCATTACCCGCTGATGCTGCTGTCTGTCCTGATCACGGTGAGTTTGCCATGGACTAAAGGGGCCTTACTGCACCTTATCGTTTAAAATAACATGAAAACATAACAGTATTAAAAAAAAGTATGCACACGTTTTAACTGCAAAAACTATTTATTCAACAGTTGGAGCCAAACATGGCTCTATGGCAACTTTTTAAGTAGCTTACACAACTCCAGCATCTGATTTAGTTGCAGCACATTAAACTGCTGCACCTTCAGCGCAAGCTTCCGCTGCTGTGCATGGATCTCCTTCATCTTATTTTCCAGCTGCCGCTGCTGCTCCTAGGTCTCCTGCATGTTTTTTTTCTTCTCCTGTTGCATCTTGTTTAGGAGTGTTTTAAATTTAATGAGTACTGTTAGGAAAAAAAAGAAAATTACTTGCTATTCAGACTAAGCGGCAATTAGTGCATTGTGTGTAGTAATTGTTTAAGCACTGACGATTTACATATCAATTCATTTGTTAATGATATTTATGCTAATTATATAGTTGGTTAGTTAGTGATAGTTAAGTAGAGTATAATGCAATTTATTTGGTTAGTTAAAGTGGTATTCCCATCATAATGATCACTGTTAAATCTGTTAATGATTTGACAGTGATCATTTTTGTAAATATACTTTATTAACCAATTCCCACCGATTAGGATAAAATTCCTCCCCACTTACCTTATTGTTGTGAATCGGTCTCCCCTGGTTACGACCACCGCTCTTCTCCAAAATCCCGATGGTAGCGCTTGCCCAGAAGACTCCTTCTTTTCTCCCGGCCGGGCCGCTCACTGTCCTGAACGTGCACGCTGCCGCGCATGCGCGACGGTGACTTCTTCCCGGCCAGAACAGTACAGAGCTGCGAACGCGCACGCCGGCTCTGTACTATACTGGCCAGAAATAAGTCACCATGGCGCATGCACGGCGGCGTGCGCGTTCAGTCCAGCGCGCGGCCTGGCCGGGAGAAGACTTCAATCAAGATGAAGCCCGCCCCCAGCCAGAATCCAGGAAGTGAACGCGCGGTGGCAGCAGGTAAGTATAAAAACGCAAAGTGAGATAACCCCTTTAAAGGTTTTTATGTTGATTACAGAGTTAGTGTCCAGTATTATTGTTTTCTATTACAGTACTTTGTGTTTTCCCCTCATTGTTGTTGTTTTAACCCCTTCCCGACCTGCTGTGTAATAGTACAGGGCAGCGGAACGTGACTTGCTGCCCAGCGCCATACTATTATGGAGCAACAAACACCCGGCCACCAGGCATAATCGTTCAGGAACCGGGGTGCAAAGGCTGCTCTGCCGAGCAGGCAGCTATGTTAACCACGGGTTGTGGGAGGTTTTTCTGGCCCCCTGCAGCCCCAACCGCTGCTGTTGGCCGGATTCCTTATACATGCTCCTTGCAGCTCCGGAGCTGCAGGGGGTGGGAGACTGGTGAGTGTCATGTGGAGGTGACTGATGATGAAAAAGTCAGCACCTGTCTCCTCCGAGGTGAGGCAGGGGACACCAGTGTTTTGGGTCCCATGCCAGGGCTGCTATTGGCTGTAACAATGCTCCAGCCAATGGCAGCGCTGTAGCTGCACAGGAAGAGGCAGAACTTCCCTGCATGCAACCATTCTAGCTGGTGACTGCATGTAGAGAGGTTCTGTGCCTTTCTGTGCAGCATGTGGCTTGCTGGAACTTGGGGTGCATACCACAGCGATTTAACCCCCTTCATGCTGAAAAAAAAAAAAGAAGAAGAAATAAGAACATCTGGAATTGCTGCACATATATTTTTTTTCATTTGCAGCTGTTACAGATTATCCCCAGCTGAATTACCCCAGACAGCAAGAAAGGGAAGGACCCAAAAAAGATGCAGTGTGTGTTCAAAAAGGGGTATTAGGAAGGACGCCATTTACCACTTCAAAACCTGCCCTGAAAAACCTGGCCTGTGCATGAAGTAGTGTTTTAAAATCTACCACTCATCCATGGTGAATAAATTTAATTTCATTCTGTAATATTTCCACTTTATATATCTGATTTTGTCCACCTCGCTTGCATATCCACTTTCCAACAACCAATACATATTCGTTACACTCGTTAACACTGACATGGAAAAGGATCTAGGAATTTTAATAAACAGCAAACTAAGCTGCAAAAACCAGTGTCAGGCAGCTGCTGCCAAGGCCAATAAGATAATGGGTTGCATCAAAAGGGGCATAGATTCCCGTGATGAGAACATAGTCCTACCACTTTACAAATCATTAGTCAGACCACACAAGGAGTACTTTGTACAGTTCTGGGCTCCAGTGAACAATGCAGACATAGCAGAGCTGGAGAGGGTCCCGAGGAGGACAACTAAAGTAATAACTGGAATGGGGCAACTACAGTACCCTGAAAGATTATTAAAATTAGGGCTATTCACTTTAGAAAAAAGATGACTGAGAGGAGATCTAATTAATATGTATAAATATATCAAGGGTCAGTACAGAGATCTATCCCATCAGCTATTTATCCCCAGGACTGTGACTGTGACGAGGGGACATCCTCTGCATCTGGAGGAAAGAAGGTTTGTACACAAACATAGAAAAGGATTCTTTACTGTAAGAGCAGTGAGACTATGGAACTCTCTGCCTGAGGAGGTGGTGATGGTGAGTACAATAAAGGAATTCAAGAGGGGCCTGGATGTATTTCTGGAGCGTAATAATATTACAGGCTATAGCTACTAGAGAGAGATCGTTGATCCAGGGAGTTATTCTGATTGCCTGATTGGAGTCGGGACGGAATTTTTTATTCCCCTAAAGTGGGGAAAAATGGCTTCTACCTCACAGGGTTTTTTTATTGTTTTTTTTGCCTTCCTTTGGATCAACTTGCAGGATGACAGGCCGAACTGGATGGACAAATGTCTTTTTCGGCCTTATGTACTATGTTACTATGTTTTCCGTGAGACAACTGTTAGGTCCAAAGTGCCCTTTCCATCCCTTAAAATGTTAGTACGGGTGTGCTCTTTCCAAAATGGGATCACTTGTTGGGGTTTTTAATTTCTGGGGACCTCAGGAGGAATTAATTTAATGCGACATGGCACCTAAATACATGTCTGCCAATTCAGGCCTGTCATCAAAATTAATATTAGCTGTTTTACTCTTGAGCCCTGCCATGCGAACATACATCAGTTTTTGAGCACACATGGTGTATTTTTGTAAACTCCAGATTCAGGGTAATAGATTTTAAGTTTTGTTTGGCTGTTAACCCTTGATGTGTTTAATAAAAATTGATTACAAATTAAAATCTGCAAAAATAAGTGCAATTTTTAAATTTCATTCCCATTTTCATTTCATTCTCGTGGCCCACCTAAAGGGTTAACAAAGTGTGTAGAATCAGTTTTGATTAGCTTGATGGCTGTAGTTTATAAAATGGGAAGATGTATGGGTGGTTTCCACTATGTAAGCCTCAGAAAGTGACTTCATAACTTAACTGGACCTGAAAAAATTGGGGTTTGGAACAGTTCTTAAAAATTTTAAGATTTGCTTCTGGACTTCTAAGCCTTCTAACGCCCCAAAAAAATGAAATGTGATTTTCAAAATGATTCAAACATGAAGAAGGCATATGGGCAATGTAAAGTAATAACTATTTTTGGAGGTATTACTATCTATTATAAAAGAAGAGAAATTGGAATTTGGAAATTTGCGAATTTTTCCTAATATTTGGTAAATTAGGTATTTATTAATGAATAAAGAAAAAAAATTTGACTCATTTTTACCACGGTCATGAAGTACAATATGTGACGAGAAAATCTCACAATGGCCTGGATAAGTAAAAGCGTTAAAGTTATTACCACATAAAGTGACAAAAAATGGCCTGGGCAGGAAGGTGAAAACTGGCCTGGGGTAGAAAGGCTTAATGTTTCTGTATATGTTATGGGTACAAAGTTATTTTGCTGTGTACACATATTTACCCTCCTGGCGGGGGGTGGTGACAACCTCCTCTTCACCATCTTGACCTGGGGTGGGGGAATCCAGTGGCTGGGAGGGTCCGTCCTCTTCTGCTGCGACCTCCACAACTTATCCCACATCAGGTGGAGGAGGGGCATTCTGCTGCCCTGAGGGTCCCGCCTGCTTTCCATCCATCCTCCTCTGCGGAGACCTCCACCATCTCCAAATCCTCTGGGGAATACCTGTGGCGGACTGAAGGAACCCCTGTAATCACACAATGTTCGGAATTTTGACAAACAACTCAGAACTCATAACAAATGCAAATTAAGTGGTGGATGTATCTCATGTAATGATGGACGGGGCCTTTTACTTGAATACAGAAAGATGATTGCAGTTTATGTGTATATATATATATATATATATATATATATATATATATAATGAAGAGAATCCGCAGCACTCCTTGAAGAATAAAATGTGGTCTTTATTCACACATATCAAATATTGACAACGTTTCGGTTCTCTCACAGAACCTTTCTCAAGTCAGGTGCTGACTTGAGAAAGGTTCTGCGAGAGAACCGAAACGTTGTCAATATTTGATATGTGTGAATAAAGACCACATTTTATTCTTCAAGGAGTGCTGCGGATTCTCTTCATTGTCTTCCGTCCTGAGTCGAGGGACCACCGCGTGCACCCTGGGTTACTGTTGAAGGGAGTGCTGCCAAATTTTCTTTATATATATATATATATATATATACAGTATATACTGTGTGTGAGGTATATAGTGTGTGGCAGGAAAATGGATGTGCAATGTGCATGTGATTGATATTTCTCTGCTGTCCATACATACATGCTACAGACATAGTGCTGTGATGTCACAACAATACTTAGTGCACCAATCAGTAATATTATGTTGTCAGACCTGATAAAATGTAAAGTTGTATGTCTCGCAACAATCACAAACAATATATCTGCAAATAAAGCAAGCTGTTATTCTGCCATGCATGGGAAATGTAATCATAAACAGTGATGTAATGTCAAATTACTTACAGTTATCAGAAGTTTATCCTCAAGTTCGCTATACTTGCTTCCAACCATTTTCTCCAGTCTAAGCTCAGCAAACAGTTAGCAAGAGTAGGCCATTGCGCAGTACATGCAGCGCGCAATACATCGCCATATGTTCGCTTGATCGGCGAATCGCGAACAAGCAAAGTTCGCTGCAAAATGTTCGCAGGGCGAACCGCAAGGCCATCTTTAGTCATTATTATTAAATGAAAGGTAGCTACAGGCTAATAGGCCGCACAGTTTCTCATTGCAGCATGGCCACTCTGTGTGGGAGTACCCTAAGGCAGAGTAGCCTGGTTATACCTCATTTATAGCAATTCATGACAAATTAATTCGGGAAAAAATTTATTGGCAAACTTTGGCAAAGTTGCCGAACCAAAATTTTCTAAACTTTGCTCAGCAATATCTGCAATGTTTACAATACTGGAGAGAGAGAGAGCTTCAGGGTAATTGACAACTCTGGTCTCAGGCCTACCTGTGCAATCCTGGGATGGAATATTATTGTCAATTTTGCTTTTAAGTCCTTGCGAATATTAGAATGTCTAGTAGTAGTAGTGACATGTAGAAAGCACCTAGGGACTGATCAGGGTGATGAGGAGGTAGTGACATGAGAAGAGGAAGGTATTGGTGGCAATAAAGCAGAGCCAATGTATAGCCAACATATCCCAGGAGCTTAAAAGGGGTTGGATACAGTCTTAAGAGATCACGGAATGCCATTTATGAGTTTTCAGGACAATATGAGCACTTTTGATTGTGTCTAATTAATTGATACCTGAATCAAATCTGATGACTGATTTGTTAAAATTAGGCCCAAAACTAATTTCAAGAAATTTACTCACCTCTAGTACTTATACAAATAAATTGTTTGCTACAAATAAAGCATGCATATGTTACTAAGACTAGTTTGTGAAATAGCAACTAGAGATGAGCGAATCGAAGCATAACAAACTGACTTTGATCCGAATTTTAGGAAAAACTTGATTCGCCACGAAGCCGATTTTCCTTGAGTTTTGTGGTAACAAATCTATTTTACCTGAAATGGCGGTAAAAAAAAATACTCATCTCATCCATCTGCTTGTGGAGAGGCTGTCATGGCCATCTTTATTGAAGAAACCATGTAAAATCTCATGCCACCACATCACCGCGCTGGCTGCGAGTGGTGATGTCATCAGTGATGACGTCACCACTAGTGTTGGTCGAGCACCAAAATGCTTGTGTGCTCTGATGCAACACTTCCCAATGCTCGGGTGCTCTACAGAGCACCCGAGCACAATGGAAGTCAATGGCAGAACCCCAGCATTAAACTAGGCACCCCCTGCTCTGAAGAGGGGAGGGTGTCAGGACTTTAGTTCGGCTTAGGAGTCCCAGCTCTGACTCCATATATAGCTACTGTATGTCCATATATTGAGTCTGCGCTTGGGGACACCCAGTGTATTTAAATCTAATTTAGCCTCTATTTCTGGTGGGATTCAAACTCACAACCTTCTACATTACAGCCAAGAATGTCTGCTGAATAGGAATATTAGGAATACTTACTAGTAGTAAGTATTCCTATACAGCAGAAGTCTCATATTTTTTATTTTTTTGAGTAACTGGTCATGCAGCTCTATAGTGTAGTGGTTAACATTCTTGGCTGTAATGTAGAAGATTGTGAGTTCAAATCCTGTCAGAAACTTTTAAGAAATAAAGGCAAAATTAGATTTAAATACACTGACTCGAGCACACGCGATATACAACCAAACACTGTGATGTGCCGAGCATAGCAATGCTCGAGCCGAACTGGTGTTCGACCGAGCATGCTTGCCCAAAACTAGTCACCACACCTGGCCAGCGTCATCATGTCACTGGTTTCTTCAATCAAGATGGCCGTGACGGCCTCTCCGCAAGCAGATCGATAAAGGTGAGTATGTTTTAGTTTATTTTACCCTGATTAACCGTTGAATTACCCCCTTAATTTGAATGTCAGATGCTAAAATCAGCTATGATAGTGACATCTGAGCGGTTAAATGACGGGATGGCGTGATCTCTGTCCCCCGTCATTGCACCTGCTACGCACAATGGAATGCAATTCATGAAGAAGTAATTCGTAACAAATCAAATTTCTTTGTGAAATTCGGCAAAGCAGCTGAATCGAATTTTTGATAACTTACCTCATCACTAATACTACTGCACATAACTATACGTGACTACCTATTTATTACATTTTAGGGTAAAACAAGAAATGCACAGCTTTTGATGTGGAAATAAGACTGGAACAGAGTATACATTATTTGAAGTTTATAGCATGCATATATCACATCTTCTAAAATTGATGTGGTCTACCCTTGGTTCAGAGTGATACGTTTGCCATCTGTGTACTTTTGTACAAGCAAACTTGCTTTCTAGCCATCCATCAGGAATATAAAACAAGTGAAGCACACTAAGTCATCAAAAGAAAACGATATTTCTTTATTATTTGCAGATTACGCTTCTGTAGAACACATGGGTTACTAGTACAGTAACATTTCTTTAACATACCGAGGGTCATATGGTTTGCACATTTAGTGGTTATTATTCTATTATACTGAATCAATATTAGAGCTTTCTTGGTTTAAGACTTTTTCTCAGAGCTGAAATTTGGGCTGTAAGTGTCCTTCTTTACACATTGTTACACTGCAGCTGCCCCTGTTGATGAACTGTCTGACTGTGTGGATGAGCCAAGTTCAAAGAATTTACAATTAAAGAGAATCTGCCACCAAGATGATGCTGCCCTAACAAGGTGTAAACATACACCCTGATTATAGAAGTGGGTCACTTGCTTGTTTTCTTGCAGTAGTTTCCAGAAAAACAGACTTTAGTAGGTGCTGCCTGAGTCTACTGCTGAGTCCTTATTATAGATGACTATAACTATTAGTGTGCATGGGGGGAAAGCCTGTCCATTAGTGGGGGGTGGGCAGGGGGGATTCAGCGCTCCAGAGCGCATGCACATCACCTCATTGGATTGGTAATCTGCCCTACTGATCTGTCAGTGGGCTGTATGACATAACAGGAACATGAACTGCACTGATAATGTAAACCCTGTTGTATCATTGCAGTTATTTAGTTAGTAATTTACCATGTGGGAGTATAGAAACTGACTGATAATGCTTAAAGTCTTGCTTTATCAGTGAAGTTCAGAGGAGAGAGCAAGAGGGAATGGGGGATTTTTTTTCTTTCCGGGACTGGTTCAATATAAAGGATATAGATAAAAAAGACATCAGTGATTAAAGTTCTATCTTGGAATGTAAGAGGATTGGGGGAGAAAGTGAAGAATTTTGCCATGTTTAGTGTAATAGGTAGATATCTTCTAGCTATAGTATGTTTAACAGAGACCCATATGTTAAAAGACAGATTGGGTCTTTTTAAAAGGAAATGGATAGCTTATCAATTTCACTCTGTTTATAGTGGGTATAGTAGAGGGGTTAGTATTATTATCCATAAATATATATCATGCTCAATTATTTCTCAAAAGATTGATGCAGAGGGGCGTCACGTTTTCCTGTATGGATGTTTTGAGAAAAAAAGATGGGTAGTGGCAGGGATTTATATCCCCCCCACCTTATAGGCATGAGGTGCTGCTAAAACTACAACAACTTTTTACAGGATAAACATAATTGTCCAATGTTACTGTTGATGAATGAAGATTTGGATAGCATGACCAAAAAATATACATTAAAAAAAGTAGGGCCTACATCATTAATGAAGTTAACTCAAGAGTTTGGTTGGTGGGATATATGGAGGACTCATAATTAGAGTTGAGCGGACACCTGGATGTTCGGGTTCGACGGGTTCGGCCGAACTTCACAAAAAACTTCGAGTTCGGGTCCCGAACTTGACCCCGAACCCCATTGAAGTCAATGGGGGCCCGAACTTTGGAGCACTAAAATGGCTCTAAAAAAGCCCTGTTATTGGAATGATTAATAAAAAATGTAGGGAATGTCACTGGGGTATTTTGGATTTGGAAATATTAGCCAGGAGAGGCCCTGCTGCCACTTTATTGACTCTAGATAACTTCTGCCTGATCGCACGTCCCCGTGACGTCCACGATCCAATTAGATATCTTCTCTATCAACTTTCAATGTTCTTTTCTGCTCCTACCATGTTGATCACGTTTAGCGGCAAATCAGGGTTCCACACCGGAGAGAGAGCGCGAGAAAGGGATACCACATCCAAGGGAGGTCAATGGATGCAATGTTATCGAGCTGAAATGTGGGACAAGTTATTAAAGCGGAAGGATCGAATGATAGGGCCAATTAAAGACGAATTTTAGAAATTTAAGTCCCTGTCACCTATGCAGAGAAGGGGTTTTTCATCGGCAAAAATGGGCTAATGTCACCCACTAATGGAACAGACGATTTTTAAAAATTTTGGTCACTGTCAACTATGTAGAGCAGGGGTTTATTCACGGCAAAACTGTGTTCATGTCACCCACCAATTGAACAGACGATTTTACAAAAATCAGGTCCCTGTCACCTATGCAGAGCAGGGGTTTGTATAAGGCAAAATTGGTAAAATGTCACCTGACAATGTAACAGACGTTTTTTTTTTATTTAGGCCCCTGTCACCTATGCAGAGCAGGGGTTTATTCACGGCAAAAATGGTAAAATGTCACCCAAGAATAAAACAGACAAATTAGTGAAATGTATTTCCATGTCCACTAGGTAGAGCAGGGGTATAGCAAAGCCCAAAATTTGTTAATTTCACCCGACAATGTAAGAGACAAATTAGTGAAATGTATTAACCTGTCTACTAGGTAGAGCAGGGTTATATCACAGCCAAAATGTATCAGATAAATTAGTGAAATGACAAAATAAAATACGTAAAAATTACAAAAAATAATCTTGATCTATGAGGTAGAGGTCCATACGGAGTAGGAGGTTGAGGAGGAGGTGGAAGCGGCGGTGGAGGAGGACGAGGTAGCCAACACTTGTTTTATTTTTATTTTTTTTGTTTAAATTAGGGTACACCCCAAAAGAATGGGAAATATCTAAAATACAACAATGAGCAATTGCGCTATAGTATAACAATGGCTGGGTAAGGCCGGTATACATGTCTATTCTAGCCAAGGTACAGACAAGTCCAGTGGGATCTATGCCTGGTTCATTTTAATGAACGTGAGCTTGTCTACATTGGCTGTGGACAGGCAGCTATGCTTGTCTGTGATAACGCCCCCTGCCGTTCAGACAATACACTGGCTGCAGGGCAGGCCAGCACCTCCAAGGCGTAAGGGGCAAGCTCAGGCCATGTGCCCAATTTGGAGACCCAGAAGTTGAAGAGGGCATACCCATCATTCAGTATGTGTAGGCGTGTGCACACATACTGCTCTACCATGTTGGTGAAATGCTGCCTCCTGCTAAGACGTTCCATATAAGCTGGTGGTGCTGGTTGTTGTGGCGTGCTGACAAAGCTTTTCCACATTTTGGCAATGCTAACCCTGACTTCTGAGGTGCTGGCGGTGCCCCAGCTGCATTGGCGACCTCTTCCTCCTCCTCTGCCTTCGCCTTGTGCTTCCACTGTGCCCCCGCTGTCAGGTGGGAATGCCACCAGAAGTGCGTCGCTTGTACTTGCACATCTTACGATCACGCTCCAGTGACTGAATTACGGTAGGTACGTTGTCCTTGTAATGGGGCCACCCAGTAATCAGAACAAGTTAGAATGTGGGCAATTGGGCGGTCGTTGCGGAGACACTGCAGCATGTTATCGCTCATGTGTGTCAGGCTGCCCAGAGGCAACGAAAAGCTGTCCTCTGTGGAAGGTGTATCGTCTGTGTCCTCTGTATCCCCACAGCCACGCACCAGTGATGGCCATGAGCTGGTTTGGGTGCCACCCTGCTGTGAACATGGCTCCTCCTCCTCTATCTCATCCTCCTCATCCTCCACCTCGTCATCCTCCAGAATTGTGTACCTGGCGTTTGTGGGTGCAGGAACCCACCCTCGGAGCCACTTGTGAATGACTGGCCGGAAACCCTACTAAATAATCCCTCTTCCTCCTCCTCCTCTGCCACATCCTCTTCCATCATTGCCCGAAGCGTTTTTTCAAGGAGGCATAGAAGTGGGATAGTAATGCTGAGAATAGCGTCATTGGCACTGGCCATGTTGGTGGAGTACTCGAAACAGCGCAACAAGGCACACAGGTCTCGCATGGAGGCCCAGTCATTGGTGGTGAAGTGGTGCTGTTCTGCAGAGCGACTCACCCGTGCATGCTGCAGCTGAAACTCGACTATAGCCTGCTGCTGCTCGCACAGTCTGGCCAGCATGTGCAAGGTGGAGTTCCACCTTGTGGGTACGTTGCGTATGAGGCGGTGAGCGGAAAGGCCGAAGTTACGCTGCAGCGCTGACAGGCGAGCAGTAGCAGGGTGAGAACGCTGAAAGCGCGCACAGACGGCCCGCACTTTCTGCAACAGCTCTGACATATCGGGGTAATTTTTAAGGGAACTCTGCACCACCAAATTCAGCACATGCGCTAAGCAAGGGATTTGTGTCAAACCGGCTAGTCCCAGAGCTGCTACGAGATTTCGCCTATTATTGCACGCCACCAGGCCGGGCTTGAGGCTCACTGGCACCAACCGCTCATCGGTCTGTTGTTCCATGCCTGTCCACAGCTCCTGCGCGGTGTGGGTTTTGTCCCCCAAACAGATACGTTTTAAAACTGCCTGCTGTCGTTTATCCCTGGCTGTGCTGAAGTTGGTGGTGAAGGGGTTATGTTGACCGGATGAGGAGGTGGTAGAGGATGAGGAAGCGGAGTAGGAGGAGGAAGCAACAGGAGGCAAACTGAAGCACCCTGCAATCCTCGGTGGTGGAAGGACATGCGCCAAACTGCTATCCGCCTCAGGCCCAGCCACAACTGCACTTACCTAATGTGCTGTTAGGGAGATATAACGTCCCTGACCGTGCTTACTGGTCCACGTATCCATAGTTAGATGGACCTTGCCACAGATGACATCCAGTGCCCCAATGTGCCATCCAAAGTTCCCCAGTGACATCCAGTGCCTCCATGTGCCATCAATAGTGCTCCCATTGCCATCCACCATGCCCCATGTGCCATCCACAGTGCCCAATGTGCTATCCACAGTGCCCCAATAACATCCAGGGCCCCCATGTGCAATCTACATTGCCCCAATGTGCCATCCACAGTTCCCCAGTGCCATCATGTGCCAAAATTAGTGCTCCCATTGCCATGCACAGTGTCCCATTTGCCATCCACAGTTCCCCATGTGCCATTAATAGTGCTCCTATTGCCCCCATTGCCATCCATAGTGCCCCCATGTGCCATCCACAGTGCCTTAGTGACATCCAGTGCCCCCATGTGCCATGGACAGTGCTCTCATTGCCTCCATTGCCATCCACAGTGCACCTCACCCCCACCTAATGTGCTAGTCAGTGCCCCCAGTCAGATCCATAAGATAGCGATCAGCCACTGTCCGGTTCTGGGGTCCAAAAATCCTAAAGGACCAGAATTTTTGTTTTGTTTTTTCAAAACTGACATACGGATTCGGAAAACACATGGACTTCATCAGTGTGCTTTCCACATCCATAAATCAGTACAGCAAAAGATAGAACATGTCTTATTCTGGTCCCAATAATGCAGATCTAAAACCCATAGAACTCAATGGCTCTGGAAAAAAAATGCACATCTTACACAGGCAGTTTCCTTATTTAGCAGATCTGCTACTTGGAGAAAGCAGAACGGATACAGTCCTGTGCATGACAACTAATCCTATCTTTTTTAATCCTGACTGCTGAAGGGTTTATCTTGGGCCATCATATGTGATACACGTGAGATAAGACCATGATCAGCGGTCCGCGTGTTGCCATATCTCCCAGGCCGACCGCACTCTCCTGACCGAACTGACGATATGACAGTAATGTATGATACAACCAGTCTCTTATCTGGTCGGGGAATTGTGGCTGACACATGGACTGAGACATGGATTCCTGAGCCAATCACAGTAGTTTGCATGATCCCTATCACTCATACTGAGCCGCCATAACAATGTCATCCACAGTGCCCCTATAACAGTTACATCCACAGTGCCCTCATAACATTTACATACACAGTGTCCCTATAACAGTTACATCCACAATGTCCCCATAACAGTTACATCCACAGTGTCCACATAACAGTGACATCCACAGTGTCCCATAACAGTGACCTCCCCAGTTTCCCATAACAGTGACATCCACATTGCGCCCATAACAGTAACCTCCACTGTGGCCCATGACAGTTATATCCGCAATGTCCCCATAACAGTTACATCTACAGTGTCCCCATAACAGTTACATCTACAGTGTCCCCATAACAGCTACATCCACAGTGTCCCATAACAGTGACATCTAGAGCACCCACATAACTGTGACATCCACAGAACCCCCATGATAGCGACATCCACAATGCCCCCATAACCGTGACATCCACAGTGCTTCCATAACAGTGACATCCACAGTGCCCCCATAACAGTGAACTCCACAGTGTCCCATAACAGTGACATCCACAGTGCTTTCATAACCGTGACATCCACATTGCCCCCATAACAGTGACCTCCACAGTGTCCAATAACAGTGACATCCGCAGAGCTTCCATAACAGTGACATCCACAGCGCCCCCACAACTATGACCTCCATAGTGGCCCATAACAGTGACATCCACAGTGCCCCCATAACAGTTACATCCACAGTGATCCCATAACAGTGACATCCACAGTGTCCCTATAATAGTGACATCCACAGTGCCCCCATAAAAAATGACCTCCACAGTGTCCCATAACAGTGACATCCACAGTGCCCCCATAATAGTGACCTCCACAGTGTCTCATAACAGTGACCTCCACAGTGGCCCATAACAGTGACATCCACAGTGGCCCATTACAGTGACATCCACAGTGCCCTCATAACAGTGACATCCACAGTAATCGCATAACAGTGACATCCACAGTGCCTCTATAAAAGTGACCTCCACAGCGCCCCCACAACAGTGACATCCACAGTGTCTCCATAACAGTGACCTCCACAGTGCCCCATAACAGTGACATCCACAGTGATCCCATAACAGTGACCCCCACAGTGCCTCCATAACAGTGACATCCACAGTGCACCCATAACAATGATATCTAGAGTGCCCTATAACAATGACATCCAGAGTGCCCCATAACAGTGACATTCACAGTGCCCCAAGTGCCATCCACAAAGCCCTAGTGACATCCAGTGCTGTCAACAGTGCCCCATGTGACATCCAGTGTGACATCCACAGTGCCCCAATGTACCATCCACAGTGCCCCCATATGACATCCACAGTGCATCATGTGCCATCCAGTGCCCCATGTGCCACCATGTGCCACTCAGTTCCCCACATGTGCCATCCACAGTGTCCCATGTGCCATCCACAGTGCCACAGTGACATCCAGTGCCCCCATGTGCCATCTACATTGCCCCAATGTGCCATCCAAAGTTTCCCAGTGACATCCAGTGCCTCCATGTGCCTTCAAAAGTGCTCCCATTGCCTTCAGGTCATATTTGCAGCCACCAAATACTTACTAGAAGTGCACACATAGTCCCACAACAAGGACAGTGACATACCAGAGCTGACAGAAAAGACCTTTTATGCCGCTGAATATACATAAAACAAGAACCATTCTTTGTTCTGAGTGGTGGCGGATATGTGTGGGCTGGCATGAGGAAACTCAATTACACATGGTTGTCACAGGTGTTTCCTTGAGATTCATGCATTTTTAGAAATATGAGATAGTCCACACTGTTGTGAGCTAGGCGAGTGTGCTTATCGGTAACGATCCAGCCTGCTGCACTGGCCACAGGTCAAGCCTGCAAACCCAGTAGTACAGGGGTTCCTCGCTTCTCATAGCCTCCACATCGGCCGTTAACACAAAATAGTCGGACATCTGTCAGCCTAGGCGTTCCCTGAAGCTGGATTGGGAGGACGGCTGTTGATGGGTTGGCTGTTGATGGGTTGGCTGCAAGAATGATCTCATATCCGAAGTGACCAACACATCTTCAAACTGCCCTCATCTTGCAGGCGAGGTAAGATTGGTACCCGCACCTGTTTCGCTGTGGGTGGACATTCCTCTGCCAGCGCCCGCAACAGCAGAATGCAGCATCTCTCGAAGCAAGGCCTGGAAATGCTGCATTCTGACAGCCCTCTGTGATGCTGGTAGCATGTCCGCATTTTGTGTTTGTACCGAAGGTCTAAATACGTTGCCACCCAGTACTGGTCCTTGCCCTTTATGCTTTTTATACGGGGGTCCCTCTTCAAACACTGGAGCATAAAGCCCCCCATTTGCACTAAATTGGAAGCTGTGGAGAGCCCTGGCTCCTGCTTATCACCCAAGAGGATGTAGTTTTCGGTCTCGTCCCCCCAGCCATGGACAACACCAGGGATCCCCGAAAAGTACCACTCATAGCCTGCTCTTCTTGCACCTCCTACTCCTCCCCCCAGCCACCATCCTCCTCTGACTCCTCTTCACACTCCTGCTGACTTGTCTCAGATGGAGTAGCCCCTCTGGAAATTCATTCAGCATTGCGACTTCCTCATCTTCCAGCTCCTGCTCCTCGACGGCTTAATCAATGACATGACGCAATGCACGCTCCAGAAAGAAGGCATATGTTACAATGTCACTGATGATGCCCTGGCTGCGTCAGATATGACTAATATTCTAAAAAAATAATAAATATATTAAATATAGTGCTATATATTTGTTTTTTAGAATATTCGTCAAAGCACTATATTCGATATAGTGCTATATATTTGATTTTTTGAATATTCAACTTTTTTTTCCATCTGAAGTCATGATTCCTTCCTGCTTAAGTTGCTTGACAAGCAAGTTAAGCAGGGAGGAATCATAACTTCAGAAGGAAAAAAATGACCCACTCCTGTATTGATCGCGTAATATGCTTGCAATTTTTTCGAGTAATAAAAAAAAGAAGAATATTCAAATACGAATATATTGCACTCAATTAGAAATTTTGGGAATTCTCAAAGTTGCGATATTCGCGATAAATAGTCGTAATTCTAATATACTAGTGCACACAACAGAGAGTGAGGAGGGTGCAGAAGTGAAAGGCTGAGTGAGCCACTCAACCAACTCTGGTGCATCCTTTGACATAATCACATGCACCTTCTCCAACTTTCCACTTGGTGCACATGTCGGACACCTACCACCCCTGCGGAATGGCCTGCCTCTTCCTCTGCCTGTCATTTTCAAAATGACCCTGTGCCAAAGTCCCTAAAGAAGACGAGTATTTGTGGAAGCAGGCATATCAATTCCCTTAATCAGTATTTTGTAGAAGCAGGTATATGGGACCCCTCAATCAGTATTTGGTCGAAACAGGTATATGGCACCCCTTAATCAGTATTTTGAAGAAGCAGGTATATCGCACCCCTCAATCAGTAATTTGTGGAACCAGAGATATCAAACCCCTTAATCTGTATTTTGTGGAAGCAGGTATATCGCACCCCATAATCAGAATTTTGCGGAAGTAGGGATATCAAACCCATTAATCTGTATTTTGTGGAAGCAGGTATATCGCACCCTTTAATCAGAATTTTGTGGAAGCAGGAATATAGAACCCCTCAATCAGTATTTTGTGGAAGCAGGGATATCAAACCCATCAATCAGTATTTTGTGGAAGCAGGTATATAGAACCCCTTAATCAGCATTTTATTTAAAACAATATTTTAAAGAAGAAGGTATGTCGCACCCTTCAGTAAGTTTTTTGTGGAAGCCAGTGTATCGTAGGCCTCAATCCATATTTGGTGGAAGCAGGTATATCAGTATTTTGTTCAAGCCGGTGTCTTGCAGGCCTTAATAAATATTAGGTGGGGGCAGGTATATCGCACTCCTCACTCAGTATTTTGTGGAAGCAGGTATATGGAACCCTTTAATCAAAATTTTGTAGAAGCAGATATATAGAAACATAGAATGTGTCGGCAGATAAGAACCATTTGGCCCATCTAATCTGCCCAATATACTAAATACTATGGATAGCCCCTGGCCCTATCTTATAGGAAGGATGGCCTTATGCCTATCCCATGCATGCTTATACTCCTCCACTGTATTTGCAGCTACCACTACTGCAGGAAGGCTATTCCATGCATCCACTACTCTCTCAGTAAAGTAATACTTCCTGATATTACTTTTAAACCTTTGCCCCTCTAATTTAAAACTATGTCCTCTTGTAGCAGTTTTTCTTCTTTTAAATATTCTCTGCTCTTTTACCTTGTAAATCCCCTCTGTCTCGTCTTTCTTCCAAGCTATACATGTTAAGGTCCTTAAATATTTCCTGGTAAGTTTTATCTTGTAATCCATGTACCAGTTTAGTAGTTCTTCTCTGAACTCTCTCCAAAGTATCAATATCCTTCTGGAGATATGGTCTCCAGTACTGAGCACAATACTCCAAATGAGGTCTCACTAGTGCTCTGTAGAGCGGCATGAGCACCTCCCTCTTTCTACTGGTAATTCCACTCCCTATACACCCAAGCATTCTGCTAGAATTTCCTGCTGCTCTATAACATTGTCTGCCTACCTTTAAGTCTTCTGAAATAATGATCCCTAAATCCCTTTCCTCAGATACTGAGGTTAGGACTGTATCACTGATTTTATATTCTGCTCTTGGGTTTTTACGTCCCAGGTGCATTATCTTGCACTTATCAACATTAAATTTTAGTTGCCAGATTTTTGACTATTCCTCTAGTTTTCCTAAGTCCTTTTCCATTTAGGGTATCCCTCCAGGAACATCAACCCTGTTACAAATCTTTGTGTCATCAGCAAAAAGACACACGTTACCATTGAGGCCTTCTGCAATTTTGCTGATAAAGATATTAAACAATATGGGTCCCAGAACAGATCCCTGAGGTACCCCACTGGTAACAAGACCTTGTTCTGAATATACTCCATTGACTACAACCCTCTGTTGCCTGTCCCTCAGCCACTGTCTAATCCATTCAACAATATGGGAGTCCAATTCCTTGTTTTAGTTTCCTTTTTCATTTATGTATCTGAAGAATGTCTTATCGCCTTTTTCACTGACTGAGTTGATTTCTCTTCTGCCTATGCTTTAGAAGCTCTTATAAATTGTTTAGCCTCTATCTGCCTAATCTTATAATATTTGCCTGTCATCCTTGTTTTTTTTTATAATGACTAAATGCTATCTTTTTGATTTTAATGATTTTGGCCACTTCTGCTGAGTACCACAGTGGTCTCTTCCTTTTTTTGCTTTTACTGACAAGCCTAATGCAATTATCTGTTGCCTTTAATAGTGCCATTTTTAAGTATTCCAATTTCTCCTGGACTCCATTGAAACTGTTCCAATATGATAGGGACTCCTATACCACTAATCTAATTTTAGAAAAGTCAGTTTTTCTAAAATCTAAAACATTTGTTTTTGTGTCGTGTGACTCAGTCACTGCACTTATAGTAAACCACACTGACTGGTGATCACTAGATCCCAAGCTTCACCCTACAGTAATATTAGATACCAAATTCCCATTTGTGAATACTAAATCTGAAATGGCCTCCTTCCGGGTTGGCTCCTCAACTACTTTCTGTAGAGATAATCCCAGTAGGGAATTTAGAATATCTGTACTCCCAGAACTAGCTATTTTGGTTTTCCAGTTTACATCAGGAAGATTAAAGCCTCCTATAATGAGAACTTTCCATTTCAATATCATTTTAGCTATTTCCTCAACTAGTAGATCATCTAATTCTTTGACTTGGCTAGGTGGTCTATATATCACACCTACACGAGTTACTTTATGATTATCAAGCTGCAAGGTAACCCAAACTAACTCTAAATTGGTTTTGCTAACTTGTAGTAAATTAGATTTTATGCTATCTTTCACATACAGAGCCACCCCTCCCCCTTTCTTGCCTTCTCTGTCTTTCCTATATAGAGAGAACCCTGGTATTGTTATATCCCAGTCATTACTCCCATTAAACCATGTCTCAGCAACAGCCACAAAATCTATATTCTCAGATGCCAATATAGACTCAAGTTCGTTGATCTTATTCCCTAAACTGCGAGCATTTGTAGACAAGATTCTGAGCTTGTCATTTCTTAACCTATGTGCTACTGGCATCTTCTGGCATTGTTCCGGGGGGCAGTCAGACTGCTGGATTATCACTCTTTTGCCCCCCTTTCCTAGTTTAAATGCTCCTTAGCAAATACTTTGAACTGTTCACTGAGGACATTTGTTCCCTTGAGAGAAAGGTGCAAACCATCTTTCTTGTACAGTTCTTTTCCATTCCAACAAGAGATAACATGAGACACAAAGCCAAACCCTTGGTTCAGACACCATTCACCAAGCCATACATTGAATTCCTTAATGTGAATCTTCCTGTCATGCTGAAGGTTATGCACAGGCAAAACTGCAGAGAATGAAACAGTTCATGCAACCTCTCGTATATCATTTCCAAGTGTGTGAAAAGCTTCCTTCACCTTTGAAACCTCATTGCAAGCCAGATCATTTGTCCCAAGATGGACAATAAAATCCAGCTCCCTTTCCTGCTTTGCTTGCCTAACAATATTAAGGATACGTCGTCTATCCCTGCTAGCGGTAGCACCAGAGAGACATCTCACAAAACCATTTTCCTCAAACTTCACACCTCTTATGATAGAATCGCCCACCAACAGCTGCTTACTATAAGTCCTTACCTTATCCTCTTTGTCTTTGGTTGCAGTCTTGCATACTTTAGGCATGGGAGATGATTGTTACTTACCCACTGTGCCTGAGCCATCCTCCACATTGCTCTTGCGCTCTGAAAGTGCTGCAAATGAATTATGGAGAGCCACAGACTGTGGGACAACTCTCAGTCTATACAGTATTTCCCTATACTTTGTATAAACTTCAAACTGGATACCATCCATACCTGGAATCTTAGTTTTAGTTATTTTTACTAATACACTATCCACTTCTATTGGATCTAAGGGGGTTTCCAGTTTACCCCTTTCATCTGTAGCTAATTTCTTAATGGTGATTTTCTCCAAAAACTGTTATATTTGCTGTGCATTCTACTTTATTTTGCTGCTATACATATTCTTAAAATATTTTTTCGGCTAGTTATGTTCGGCTTTATCTACCAGGAAGTGTATATATCTATTTTTGTTTGTCTGGGCTGCCACCAGGGCGGCTAACTTTTTACCAGGTATATGTGCATGGATATAGTTATCTCTCACAAAGTTCTCTTTTTGTTGTTCCGCCATCAAAAACAGCTCATCTTCCATTAACGTAATTTTATCTACCCATTCAATATAGTTTTGCTCTGTAGAATTTCCAATGCATTTTTTTCATACCTTTCCGCTTCTCCTACTAATTCTATTATTTTCCCCTTATTTTTTTTAATTTTTATATATTACCGTATATTTTATAATAATCCCTCTAATATAGGCCTTTGCGGCCTCCCAAACAATGGTGATTCCTGCTGAACCCTCATTTATAAGAAAGTATTCCTTAATTTCTTTCAAAATGTTATCATGTACCCCCAATATATTTATCCAACATATGTTTGTGTTCATAACTCTTATTTTCTTCCCACCACCTGTTTTCATGTTTATTATAATAGGATTATGGTCCGAGACTCCCCGTTGTCCATAATTAACTCTTTCAATGTCTAGTGCACCTTTATTATTAGTAAATGCTAAATCAATTCGTGATAAACTTTTGTGCGTTTTGGAGAAACACAAATATCTCCTTGATTTTGGGTGCATTATCCTCCAGATATCAATCCAACCCAATTCATGGTGCTTTTTAGTCTAGAGCCTGTGTTTTTCCCTTGAGTATTCCCTATTCTACATCTATCTATCTTCTCATCCATTATATTATTGAAATTACCTAACACCAATAGTGATTTATCCGCTGCATTAAGCGTAAGGTCATGAATTTTTAACAGGATATCTATTTTAAAAGGAGGTGGTATGTAAACGTTCACTATTATCCATGCTGTACCCTCTAATAAACAGTCCATAAGAATATAACGCTCTTCCTTATCTACAACCGTTTTTACTATCTTAATATCAATATCATGGTGTATTAGTATACTCACTACTAGGGATGAGCGAACTCGAACTGTATAGTTCGGGTTCGTACCGAATTTTGGGGTGTCCGTGACACGGACCCGAACCCGGACATTTTCGTAAAAGTCCGGGTTCGGGTTCGGTGTTCGTCGCTTTCTTCGCGCTTTTGTGACGCTTTCTTGGCGCTTTTTGAAAGGCTGCAAAGCAGCCAATCAACAAGCGTCATACTACTTGCCCCAAGAGGCCATCACAGCCATGCCTACTATTGGCATGGCTGTGATTGGCCAGAGCACCATGTGACCCAGCCTCTATTTAAGCTGGAGTCACATAGCGCCGCCCGTCACTCTGCTCTGATTAGCGTAGGGAGAGGTTGCGGCTGCGACAGTAGGGCGAGATTAGGCAGATTAACTCCTCCAAAGGACTTGATTAACTGATCGATCTGCAGCTGTGGATCATTGAGCTGCTGATCCTCAATTGCTCACTGTTTTTAGGCTGCCCAGACCGTTTGTCAGTCACATTTTTCTGGGGTGATCGGCGGCCATTTTGTGTCTTGTGGTGCGCCAGCACAAGCTGCGACCAAGTGCATTTAACCCTCAATGGTGTGGTTGTTTTTTGGCTAAAGCCTACATCAGGGTGAAGCTGTCACACCAAGTGCATTTAACCAGCAATAGTCTGTTCATTTTTTGGCCATATACAAAATCAGGGGCAAGCTGCGCCTGTCACCAAGTGCATTTAACCCTCAATGGTGTGGTTGTTTTTTGGCTAAAGCCTACATCAGGGTGAAGCTGTCACACCAAGTGCATTTAACCAGCAATAGTCTGTTCATTTTTTGGCCATATACTAAATCAGGGGCAAGCTGCGCCTGTCACCAAGTGCATTTAACCCTCAATGGTGTGGTTGTTTTTTGGCTAAAGCCTACATCAGGGTGAAGCTGTCACACCAAGTGCATTTAACCAGCAATAGTCTGTTTATTTTTTGGCCATATCCCAGTCTAATTCTGTCACTAAATCCATACCGGTCACCCAGCGCCTAAATACTAGGCCTCAAATTTATATCCCGCTAAATCTGTCCTTAGTGCTGTAGCTGGGCGAGTTATTTAGTGTCCGTTCAAGCACATTTCTTGTTCTGGGTTGAAATACAATTCCCAATTTAGCAATTTCATAATTTAGTGGTTTCTGCTATATCAGAGCTATTTGAAATCTATCCCTAAAAGGGTATATAATATTCAAGGTGCACATTGGGTCATTCAGAATAACTTCACACACACCCGCTACTGTGTATTTCCAAGTCTAATTCTGGCACTAAACCCATACCTGTCACCCAGCGCCTAAATACTAGGCCTCAAATTTATATCCCGCTAAATCTGTCCCTAGTGCTGTAGCTGGGCGAGTTATTTAGTGTCCGTTCAAGCACATTTCTTGTTCTGGGTTGAAATACAATTCCCAATTTAGCAATTTCATAATTTAGTGGTTTCTGCTATATCAGAGCTATTTGAAATCTATCCCTAAAAGGGTATATAATATTCAAGGTGCACATTGGGTCATTCAGAATAACTTCACACACACCCGCTACTGTGTATTTCCAAGTCTAATTCTGGCACTAAACCCATACCTGTCACCCAGCGCCTAAATACTAGGCCTCAAATTTATATCCCGCTAAATCTGTCCCTAGTGCTGTAGCTGGGCGAGTTATTTAGTGTCCGTTCAAGCACATTTCTTGTTCTGGGTTGAAATACAATTCCCAATTTAGCAATTTCATAATTTAGTGGTTTCTGCTATATCAGAGCTATTTGAAATCTATCCCTAAAAGGGTATATAATATTCAAGGTGCACATAGGGTCATTCAGAATAACTTCACACACCCGCTACTGTGCATTTCCAAATCTAATTCTGTCACTAAACCCATACCTGTCACCCAGCGCCTAAATACTAGGCCTCAAATTTATATCCCGCTAAATCTGTCCTTAGTGCTGTAGCTGGGCGAGTTATTTAGTGTCCGTTCAAGCACATTTCTTGTTCTGGGTTGAAATACAATTCCCAATTTAGCAATTTCATAATTTAGTGGTTTCTGCTATATCAGAGCTATTTGAAATCTATCCCTAAAAGGGTATATAATATTCAAGGTGCACATTGGGTCATTCAGAATAACTTCACACACACCCGCTACTGTGTATTTCCAAGTCTAATTCTGGCACTAAACCCATACCTGTCACCCAGCGCCTAAATACTAGGCCTCAAATTTATATCCCGCTAAATCTGTCCCTAGTGCTGTAGCTGGGCGAGTTATTTAGTGTCCGTTCAAGCACATTTCTTGTTCTGGGTTGAAATACAATTCCCAATTTAGCAATTTCATAATTTAGTGGTTTCTGCTATATCAGAGCTATTTGAAATCTATCCCTAAAAGGGTATATAATATTCAAGGTGCACATAGGGTCATTCAGAATAACTTCACACACCCGCTACTGTGCATTTCCAAATCTAATTCTGTCACTAAACCCATACCTGTCACCCAGCGCCTAAATACTAGGCCTCAAATTTATATCCCGCTAAATCTGTCCTTAGTGCTGTAGCTGGGCGAGTTATTTAGTGTCCGTTCAAGCACATTTCTTGTTCTGGGTTGAAATACAATTCCCAATTTAGCAATTTCATAATTTAGTGGTTTCTGCTATATCAGAGCTATTTGAAATCTGTCCCTAAAAGGGTATATAATATTCAAGGTGCACATTGGGTCATTCAGAATAACTTCACACACACCCGCTACTGTGTATTTCCAAGTCTAATTCTGGCACTAAACCCATACCTGTCACCCAGCGCCTAAATACTAGGCCTCAAATTTATATCCCGCTAAATCTGTCCCTAGTGCTGTAGCTGGGCGAGTTATTTAGTGTCCGTTCAAGCACATTTCTTGTTCTGGGTTGAAATACAATTCCCAATTTAGCAATTTTATAATTTAGTGGTTTCTGCTATATCAGAGCTATTTGAAATCTATCCCTAAAAGGGTATATAATATTCAAGGTGCACATTGGGTCATTCAGAATAACTTCACACACACCCGCTACTGTGTATTTCCAAGTCTAATTCTGGCACTAAACCCATACCTGTCACCCAGCGCCTAAATACTAGGCCTCAAATTTATATCCCGCTAAATCTGTCCCTAGTGCTGTAGCTGGGCGAGTTATTTAGTGTCCGTTCAAGCACATTTCTTGTTCTGGGTTGAAATACAATTCCCAATTTAGCAATTTCATAATTTAGTGGTTTCTGCTATATCAGAGCTATTTGAAATCTATCCCTAAAAGGGTATATAATATTCAAGGTGCACATAGGGTCATTCAGAATAACTTCACACACCCGCTACTGTGCATTTCCAAATCTAATTCTGTCACTAAACCCATACCTGTCACCCAGCGCCTAAATACTAGGCCTCAAATTTATATCCCGCTAAATCTGTCCTTAGTGCTGTAGCTGGGCGAGTTATTTAGTGTCCGTTCAAGCACATTTCTTGTTCTGGGTTGAAATACAATTCCCAATTTAGCAATTTCATAATTTAGTGGTTTCTGCTATATCAGAGCTATTTGAAATCTATCCCTAAAAGGGTATATAATATTCAAGGTGCACATTGGGTCATTCAGAATAACTTCACACACACCCGCTACTGTGTATTTCCAAGTCTAATTCTGGCACTAAACCCATACCTGTCACCCAGCGCCTAAATACTAGGCCTCAAATTTATATCCCGCTAAATCTGTCCCTAGTGCTGTAGCTGGGCGAGTTATTTAGTGTCCGTTCAAGCACATTTCTTGTTCTGGGTTGAAATACAATTCCCAATTTAGCAATTTCATAATTTAGTGGTTTCTGCTATATCAGAGCTATTTGAAATCTATCCCTAAAAGGGTATATAATATTCAAGGTGCACATAGGGTCATTCAGAATAACTTCACACACCCGCTACTGTGCATTTCCAAATCTAATTCTGTCACTAAACCCATACCTGTCACCCAGCGCCTAAATACTAGGCCTCAAATTTATATCCCGCTAAATCTCTCGTTACCGCTGTCCTGTTGTGGCTGGGAAAGTTATTTAGTGTCCGTCAAAGCACATTTTTTGTTCTGGGTTGAAATACAATTCCCAATTTAGCAATTTCATAATTTAGTCGTTTCTGCTATATCAGAGCTATTTGAAATCTATCCCTAAAAGGGTAGATCATATTGAAGGTGCACATAGGGTCATTCAGAATAACTTCACACACACGCTTCTGTGCATTTCCAAGTCTAATTCTGTCACTAAATCCATACCGGTCACCCAGCGCCTAAATACTAGGCCTCAAATTTATATCCCGCTGAATTTGAATACAATACATTGGGCCAAATAATATATTTGTTGTTGTGGTGAACCATAACAATGAGAAAAACATCTAGTAAGGGACGCGGACGTGGACATGGTCGTGGTGGTGTTAGTGGACCCTCTGGTGCTGGGAGAGGACGTGGCCGTTCTGCCACATCCACACGTCCTAGTGTACCAACTACCTCAGGTCCCAGTAGCCGCCAGAATTTACAGCGATATATGGTGGGGCCCAATGCCGTTCTAAGGATGGTAAGGCCTGAGCAGGTACAGGCATTAGTCAATTGGGTGGCCGACAGTGGATCCAGCACGTTCACATTATCTCCCACCCAGTCTTCTGCAGAAAGCGCACAGATGGCGCCTGAAAACCAACCCCATCAGTCTGTCACATCACCCCCATGCATACCAGGGAAACTGTCTCAGCCTCAAGTTATGCAGCAGTCTCTTATGCTGTTTGAAGACTCCGCTGGCAGGGTTTCCCAAGGGCATCCACCTAGCCCTTCCCCAGCGGTGAAAGACATAGAATGCACTGACGCACAACCACTTATGTTTCCTGATGATGAGGACATGGGAATACCACCTCAGCATGTCTCTGATGATGACGAAACACAGGTGCCAACTGCTGCGTCTTTCTGCAGTGTGCAGACTGAACAGGAGGTCAGGGATCAAGACTGGGTGGAAGACGATGCAGGGGACGATGAGGTCCTAGACCCCACATGGAATGAAGGTCGTGCCACTGACTTTCACAGTTCGGAGGAAGAGGCAGTGGTGAGACCGAGCCAACAGCGTAGCAAAAGAGGGAGCAGTGGGCAAAAGCAGAACACCCGCCGCCAAGAGACTCCGCCTGCTACTGACCGCCGCCATCTGGGACCGAGCACCCCAAAGGCAGCTTCAAGGAGTTCCCTGGCATGGCACTTCTTCAAACAATGTGCTGACGACAAGACCCGAGTGGTTTGCACGCTGTGCCATCAGAGCCTGAAGCGAGGCATTAACGTTCTGAACCTGAGCACAACCTGCATGACCAGGCACCTGCATGCAAAGCATGAACTGCAGTGGAGTAAACACCTTAAAACCAAGGAAGTCACTCAGGCTCCCCCTGCTACCTCTTCTGCTGCTGCCGCCTCGGCCTATTCTGCTGCTGCCGCCTCGGCCTCTTCCTCCGCCTCTGGAGGAACGTTGGCACCTGCCGCCCAGCAAACAGGGGATGTACCACCAACACCACCACCACCACCTCCGTCACCAAGCGTCTCAACCATGTCACACGCCAGCGTTCAGCTCTCCATCTCACAAACATTTGATAGAAAGCGTAAATTCCCACCTAGCCACCCTCGATCCCTGGCCCTGAATGCCAGCATTTCTAAACTACTGGCCTATGAAATGCTGTCATTTAGGCTGGTGGACACAGACAGCTTCAAACAGCTCATGTCGCTTGCTGTCCCACAGTATGTTGTTCCCAGCCGGCACTACTTCTCCAAGAGAGCCGTGCCTTCCCTGCACAACCAAGTATCCGATAAAATCAAGTGTGCACTGCGCAACGCCATCTGTGGCAAGGTCCACCTAACCACAGATACGTGGACCAGTAAGCACGGCCAGGGACGCTATATCTCCCTAACTGCACACTGGGTAAATGTAGTGGCAGCTGGGCCCCAGGCGGAGAGCTGTTTGGCGCACGTCCTTCCGCCGCCAAGGATCGCAGGGCAACATTCTTTGCCTCCTGTTGCCACCTCCTCCTTCTCGGCTTCCTCCTCCTCTTCTTCCACCTGCTCATCCAGTCAGCCACACACCTTCACCACCAACTTCAGCACAGCCCGGGGTAAACGTCAGCAGGCCATTCTGAAACTCATATGTTTGGGGGACAGGCCCCACACCGCACAGGAGTTGTGGCGGGGTATAGAACAACAGACCGACGAGTGGTTGCTGCCGGTGAGCCTCAAGCCCGGCCTGGTGGTGTGTGATAATGGGCGAAATCTCGTTGCAGCTCTGGGACTAGCCAATTTGACGCACATCCCTTGCTTGGCGCATGTGCTGAATTTGGTGGTGCAGAAGTTCATTCACAACTACCCCGACATGTCAGAGCTGCTGCATAAAGTGCGGGCCGTCCTGTTCGCGCTTCCGGCGTTCACATCCTGCTGCTGCTCGCCTGTCTGCGCTACAGCGTAACTTCGGCCTTCCCGCTCACCGCCTCATATGCGACGTGCCCACCAGGTGGAACTCCACCTTGCACATGCTGGACAGACTGTGCGAGCAGCAGCAGGCCATAGTGGAGTTTCAGCTGCAGCACGCACGGGTCAGTCGCACTACAGAACAGCACCACTTCACCACCAATGACTGGGCCTCCATGCGAGACCTGTGTGCCCTGTTGCGCTGTTTCGAGTACTCCACCAACATGGCCAGTGGCGATGACACCGTTATCAGCGTTACAATACCACTTCTATGTCTCCTTGAGAAAACACTTAGGGCGATGATGGAAGAGGAGGTGGCCCAGGAGGAGGAGGAGGAGGAGGAGGAAGAGGGGTCATTTTTAGCACTTTCAGGCCAGTCTCTTCGAAGTGACTCAGAGGGAGGTTTTTGGCAACAGCAGAGGCCAGGTACAAATGTGGCCAGCCAGGGCCCACTACTGGAGGACGAGGAGGACGAGGATGAGGAGGAGGTGGAGGAGGATGAGGATGAAGCATGGTCACAGCGGGGTGGCACCCAACGCAGCTCGGGTCCATCACTGGTGCGTGGCTGGGGGGAAAGGCAGGACGATGACGATACGCCTCCCACAGAGGACAGCTTGTCCTTACCCCTGGGCAGCCTGGCACACATGAGCGACTACATGCTGCAGTGCCTGCGCAACGACAGCAGAGTTGCCCACATTTTAACCTGTGCGGACTACTGGGTTGCCACCCTGCTGGATCCACGCTACAAAGACAATGTGCCCACCTTACTTCCTGCACTGGAGCGTGATAGGAGGATGCGCGAGTACAAGCGCACGTTGGTAGACGCGCTACTGAGAGCATTCCCAAATGTCACAGGGGAACAAGTGGAAGCCCAAGGCCAAGGCAGAGGAGGAGCAAGAGGTCGCCAAGGCAGCTGTGTCACGGCCAGCTCCTCTGAGGGCAGGGTTAGCATGGCAGAGATGTGGAAAACTTTTGTCAACACACCACAGCTAACTGCACCACCACCTGATACGCAACGTGTTAGCAGGAGGCAACATTTCACTAACATGGTGGAACAGTACGTGTGCACACCCCTCCACGTACTGACTGATGGTTCGGCCCCATTCAACTTCTGGGTCTCTAAATTGTCCACGTGGCCAGAGCTAGCCTTTTATGCCTTGGAGGTGCTGGCCTGCCCGGCAGCCAGCGTTTTGTCTGAACGTGTATTCAGCACGGCAGGGGGCGTCATTACAGACAAACGCAGCCGCCTGTCTACAGCCAATGTGGACAAGCTGACGTTCATAAAAATGAACCAGGCATGGATCCCACAGGACCTGTCCGTCCCTTGTCCAGATTAGACATTAACTACCTCCCCATAACCATATATTATTGGACTCCAGGGCACTTCCTCATTCAATCCTATTTTTATTTTCATTTTACCATTATATTGCGAGGCTACCCAAAGTTGAATGAACCTCTCCTCTGCCTGTGTGCTAGGCCTAAATATATGCCAATGGACTGTTGCAGTGGTGGGTGACGTGAAGCCTCATTCTCTGCTATGACATGCAGACTGATTCTCTGCTGACATGAAGCCAGATTGTCTGTTACGGGACCTCTCTCCTCTGCCTGTGTGCTAGGCCTAAATATATGCCAATGGACTGTTGCAGTGGTGGCTGACGTGAAGCCTCATTCTCTGCTATGACATGCAGACTAATTCTCTGCTGACATGAAGCCAGATTGTCTGTTACGGGACCTCTCTCCTCTGCCTGGGTGCTGGGCCTAAATTTATGACAATGGACTGTTGCAGTGGTGGCTGACGTGAAGCCTGATTCTCTGCTATGACATGCAGACTGATTCTCTGCTGACATGAAGCCAGATCCTCTGTTACGGGACCTCTCTCCTCTGCCTGTGTGTGTGCTGGGCCTAAATATATGCCAATGGACTGTTGCAGTGGTGGCTGACGTGAAGCCTCATTCTCTGCTATGACATGCAGACTGATTCTCTGCTGACATGAAGCCAGATTCTCTGTTACGGGACCTCTCTCCTCTGCCTGTGTGTGTGCTGGGCCTAAATATATGCCAATGGACTGTTGCAGTGGTGGCTGACGTGAAGCCTCATTCTCTGCTATGACATGCAGACTAATTCTCTGCTGACATGAAGACAGATTCTCTGTTACGGGACCTCCCTCCTCTGCCTGGGTGCTGGGCCTAAATATATGCCAATGGACTGTTGCAGTGGTGGCTGACGTGAAGCCTCATTCTCTGCTATGACATGCAGACTAATTCTCTGCTGACATGAAGACAGATTCTCTGTTACGGGACCTCTCTCCTCTGCCTGGGTGCCGGGGCCTAAATATCTGAGAATGGACTGTTCCAGTGGTGGGTGACGGGAAGCCAGATTCTCTGCTATGGAACCTCTCTCCAATTGATTTTGGTTAATTTTTATTTATTTAATTTTTATTTTAATTCATTTCCCTATCCACATTTGTTTGCAGGGGATTTACCTACATGTTGCTGCCTTTTGCAGCCCTCTAGCTCTTTCCTGGGCTGTTTTACAGCCTTTTTAGTGCCGAAAAGTTCGGGTCCCCATTGACTTCAATGGGGTTCGGGTTCGGGACGAAGTTCGGATCGGGTTCGGATCCCGAACCAGAAAACATTTCCGGGATGTTCGGCCGAACTTCTCGAACCCGAACATCCAGGTGTTCGCTCATCTCTACTCACTACCCTCACATAGGATGAAAACACTGAATGGAAAGAGTGCTGCATCCATGGTCTACTTATCCACCCCCCGCTGTCTCATTTGTCAAATGCATTTCCTGTAAACAGACTATAGCGGGGAGGGATCTTTGTATTGCATCAAACACTGCAACTCATTTTATGCCCCTACTAAAACCCCTGATATTCCATGAGATTATTTTCATTAAAACCTCTAATTCTTTCCATCAATTATCTCATTTATGGGGTACGGGGGGAGGGGGAAGGGGGGAAGTGGGAGCACGGGAGGACAGAGGAGGAAAAAAAAAAGAAATCCTCCTGGATTTATTTTCTAATTCTAATAGTTTGTTTTTTAATTCTTTGTTGTCATCCTTTAGTACATTTGTTTCTTTGACCGTTATCTGGAGAAGATCTTCCGCATCTGATAATCTTTTTTCCACTTCTGACAATCTGTCTTTATATTTTTGTAAATCCGCTCTAAGGAGCCCCACTACCTGCTTTATATTCCCAGTCTGGAGAGAGAGGTCTTTTATTGCCGTACTGCAGTTTTTTATTTCTTGAAATATATCCTGCAGACTCGGCACATATTCCCCCTTGGGGTTATTTTCTTCTGCCTCTTTTTGTTGTTTAGTACCTCTCTCCCCAGTCTGGGCCTTAAATTCCTGGCAGCTTTCCTCTTGTTAACCCCATATATGGCCGACTGTCCACAAACCGCACCCAGTTACCAGCAAAGTATATCTCAGTACATGTACAGTTGGCCATAAAGGAGCACCACAGCTAGCCGGGGATTTAGGGTTGTATATTTATCTTCCCACAATAACCGTACACATAATCCGTTTAACACAGTAGCATCATCAGGGATATCATCCAACTCGTAAGCAAACCAGTAAATAAAATTGCACCATTGAAGATTACCCCAATACCACACAATTAGTATAGTTACTACCAATACGTTAGCAGTCCAAACAGGTAGTTAACAGATGGTTAGCAGATGGTTAGCAGTCGATGTCCCGGTCCGGTTAGTATATTGGCGCAGTCTGTTGACAAAGTCTTCTCATCTCTACCATAATGAAGAGCTTTTAGCCTGCAACAGTTAGTTGGGTTAAGTACTGCAACAGCTGTAGGTTCCTGGATTCAGCTCACCCGGGCAGCTTGTGTATGTAGTAACCCCTAGCAGTACTACCTTGCTCACAGAGGCTGTCCACCCTCAGGCCACAGTCAGTATTTCCCCCTACAGCCCCTCAAGGAGCACTCAGGTGGCGTTTAAATTATTGGCTTGCAATATGGGTCTCGGTGGGTCTTTATGCCCGGGAGCTACACCACATACACAGGGGGAGAGGCAAAAGGGGGCTCAAGAGATTATGCAATCACGCAGCAGTCTGTCTCTATCCAAAAAAGGTCGACCGCAGTAAACTGTACTGATTATAAACCAGGACGTTAAACACCATATGAGCTCATTTTACTGTAGTGATCTCCCCACTTTATTACCTCCCTGGGGATCAGGTATATGGAACCCTTTAATCAAAATTTTGTAGAAGCAGATATATCGCACCACTCAATCATTATTTTGTGGAAACAGGTATATAGCACCCCTCAATCTGAATTTGGTGAAAACAGGTATATCGTATCCCTTAATCAGTATTTTGTAGAAGCAGGTATATAGCACCCGTCAATCTGTATTTTGTGGAAGCAGGTATATCAACCCCTTGGTCAGTGTTTTGTGGAAGCAGGTATATCGCACCCCTCAATCAGTATTTTGTGGAAGTAGGTATATCAAACCCTTCAATCAGTATTTTGTGGAAGCAGGTATATAGTACCCCTTAATCAGTATTTTGCAAAAGCAGTTATATCGCACCCCTCAATCAGTATTTTGTGGAAGCAAGGAGAGCAAAGCCCTCAAACAGTATTTTGTGGAAGCAGGTATATCAAACCCCTCAATCAGTATTTTGTGGAAGCAGGAATATTGAACCCCTTGATCAGTATTTTGTAGAAGCAGGTATATCACACCCTTCAATCAGTATTTTGTGGAAGCAGGGATATCAAACCCTTTTATCTGTATTTTGTGGAAGCATGTATATCACACCCCTCAATCAGTAATTTGTGGAAGCAGGTATATCAAACCCCTTAATAAGTATTTTGTGGAAGCAGGAATATCACACAACTCAATAAGTATTTTGTGGTAGCAGGAATAGAGAAACCCTCAATCAGTCTTTTGTAGAAGCAGGTATATTGCACTCCTCAATCAGTATTTTGTAGAAGCAGGGATTTCAAACCCCTAAATCTTTATTTTGTGGAAGCAGGTATATCGCACCCCTCAATCAGTATTTTGTGGAAGCCGGTATATTAAACCCCTTAATCAGAATTTTGTGGAAGCAGGAATATCGCACCCCTCAATAATTATTTTGTGGAAGCAGGAATATAGAACCCCTTAATCAGTATTTTGTAGAAACAGGTATCAGTATTTTATGGAAACAGGTATATAGAAAACCTGAATCAATATTTGGTGGAAGCAGGTATAGCGCAACCCTCAATTTGTATTTTGTGAAAGCAGGTATATCAAACCCTCAATCAGTATTTTGTGGAAGCAGGTATATCGCACCCCTCAATCAGTATTTTGTGGAAACAGGTATATTAAACACCTGAAACAATATTTGGTGGAAGCAGGTATATTGCACCCCTCAATCAGTATTTTGTGGAAGTAGGTATATCAAACCCTTCAATCAGTATTTTGTGGAAACAGGTATATAGAACCCCTTAATCAGTATTTTGCAAAAGCAGTTATATCGCACCCCTCAAATAGTATTTTGTGGAAGCAAGGAGAGCAAAGCACTCAAACAGTATTTTGTGGAAGCAGGTATATCAAACCCCTCAATCAGTATTTTGTGGAAGCAGGAATATTGAACCCCTTGATCAGTATTTTGTAGAAGCAGGTATATCGCACCCTTCAATCAGTATTTTGTGGAGGCAGGGAAATCAAACCCTTTAATCTGTATTTTGTGGAAGCAGGTATATCGCACCACTCAATCAGTATTTTGTGGTAGCAGGAATAGATAAAACCCTCAATCAGTATTTTGTAGAAGCAGGTATATTGCACTCCTCAATCAGTATTTTCTGGAAGCAGGGATTTCAAACCCCTAAATCTTTATTTTTTGGAAGCAGGTATATTGCACCCCTCAATCTGTATTTTGTGGAAGCAGGTATATTAAACCCTATAATCAGAATTTTTGTAGAAGCAGGTATTTCGCACACTTCAATCAGTATTTTGTGGAAACAGGTATATAGAAAACCTGAATCAATATTTGGTGGAAGCAGGTATATTGCACCCCTCAATCAGTATTTTGTGGAAGCAGGTATATCGCACCCCTCAATCAGTATTTTGTGGAAGCAGATATATAGAACCCCTTAATCAGTATTTTATAGAAGCAAGTATATTGCACCCCTCAATCAGCATTTTGTGGAAACAGGTATATTAAACACCTGAAACAATATTTGGTGGAAGCAGGTATATCACACCCCTCAATCTATATTTTGTGAAATTTCAAAACCCTTAACCCCTTAGTGACCACCCATACGTGTTTTTACGGCGGTCACTAAGGGGCCTTAGGCTGGGCTGCCGCGTTTTTACGGCGGCCCGGTCTAAGCGCTGCACGGGGGAGCATGGGACCCTGCTCACATGAGAGCCGGGACCCTGCTCTAACAGCCCGGACCGGCAGGAGTGCCGATCCGGGCTGTTTAACCCTTTACATGCCGGGCGCAATGGCGCCCGCTGCATGTAAAGTGGTGACAGAGGGAGCGGACTCCCTCTGTCTCCCATCAGCACCCCGAAAATAAGATCGCGGGGTGATGATGTGTTCGGAAGCTTACCTCACTTCCGATCAGGGCCCCGAGCCTGTCTTCAGTTATTTCCAGCAGGCCGTGCCTCTCTGGCGCCACCTGCTGGTCAAGGTTTGAATAGCATCGCTATTGAAATGCTATTGAAATGTAATGCCTTATAGAGATAATGCATTACATTTTAAAAGCAATCAAAATACTGTATATTATAGTCCCCTTGTGGGACTTTTAAGTAGTAAAAAAATAAATAAATAAATACACATTTATTAAATAAAAAAAAATCCATAAAATAAAAAAATATGCTTTTTTTTTCATTGAAAATACGCTTTTCAATGAAAAAAATTGCAAAAAGAAAATATCCCCCATATGTGTGGTATTGCCGCGTCCGTAACGACCCGGACTACATAAATATTACATAAATTATCCCCTATGGTGAATGCCGTAAAAAATAAAAATAAAAAAAAGAAAGAATTTCTAATTTATTCTTAGTTTCCACCGAAAAAAACGTAATAACAAGCGATCAAAAAGCGCCATTTACTCCAAAATGATACCAATGAAAAATACAAGTTGTCCCTCAAAAATCAAGCCCTCACACAACTCCATAGAAAAAGAAAAAAAAAGTTATGGGTCTTGTGAAGTGGCAATGCAAAATCATTTTTTTGGTTAATAAAAGGGGTTTTATTGAAAAAAAAAGTAGTAAAACGTTAAAAAAATTATAAGTATTTAGTATCACTGTAATCGTACTGACCCAGAGAATAAAGATATTATGTTATTTGTACCGAAAAATGAACGCCGTAAAATTTATAATGTAAAAACGCAGTGGCAGTATTGCTATTTTCCCCCATCTCCCTCCCAGAAAGAGTTAATAAAAGTTAATCAGAAAGTTATGTGTACCCAAAAATGGTTCCATTAAAAACTACAACTTGTCCCGTAAAAAACAAGCCCTCATAAAGCTATATAGACGAAAAAATAAAAAAGTTATAGCTCTTGGAACGCGACGATGAAAAAAGGAAGAAAAACGCTTGGTCATAAAGGCCCAAACAGGCTTGGTCACTAAGGGGTTAATCAGTATTTTAAAGAAGCAGGTATATTGCACCCTTCGATCCATTTTTTGTGGAAGCCAGTGTATCGTAGGCCTCAATCCATATTTGGTGGAAAAAGGTAAATCGCACTCCTCAATCAGTATTTTGTTGAAGCCGGTGTCTCGTAGGGCTCAATAAATATTTGGTGGGCACAGGTATATCACACTCCTCACTCAGTATTTTGTGGAAGCAGGTATATGGAATCTCTTTTTTTATTTTATTTTTTATATCTTTGCTAGTATTTCAAAAATCCTTACAGTCATTAGCAATATTAATAATCCAGGTTTTACATTATATAACCAGTACAAATACAGTTAATCTAATAAAATAATAATTAATAACTTACATTATGACGTTATAAAATCAGTATATATCAATTGCCCACCCTATTCACCCCCAGTGCCTGTTGCTCCCCCAGAGAGAGGGGAAAAATATTGTGTTTTCCTCCTCCGTAACCCACAGTCTCGACTCCCGCCCCCCCCCCCCCGTCCCTAACCCCTTCCCCACAGGCCTCTCACCATTCTCAGTCCCCTCAACCTTTCAACCATTTCTGCCACAGTCTAAGTTTTTTCTTTATCGATACTAAGTGGAACTCTTCTCTAATTATAGAGGTTCTCGCAAGACTCTCCCACTCCTTAACCGTGGGATACCACACAGTTAGTATAGTTACTACCAATATGTTAGCAGTCCAAACAGGTAGTTAACAGATGGTTAGCAGATGGTTAGCAGTCGATGTCCCGGTCCGGTTAGTATATTGGCGCAGTCTGTTGACAAAGTTTTCTCATCTCTACCATAACGAAGAGCTTTTAGCCTGCAACAGTTAGCTGGGTTAAGTACTGCAACAGCTGTAGGTTCCTGGATTCAGCTCACCCGGGCAGCTTGCGTATGTATTAACCCCCAGCAGTACTACCTTGCTCACAGAGGCTGTCCACCCTCAGGCCACAGTCAGTATTTCCCCCTACAGCCCCTCAAGGAGCACTCAGGTGGTGTTTGAATAATTGGCTTGCAATATGGGTCTCGTGGGTCTCTATGCCCGGGAGCTACACCACATACACAGGGAGAGAGGCAAAAGGGGGCTCAAGAGATTATGCAATCACGCAGCAGTCTGTCTCTATCCAAAAAAGGTCGACAGCAGTAAACTGTACTGATTATAAACCAGGACGTTAAACACCATATGAGCTCATTTTACTGTAGTGATCGCCCCACTTTATTACCTCCCTGGGGATCAGGTATATAGAACCCTTTAATCAAAAATTTGTAGAAGCAGATATATTGCACCACTCAATCATTATTTTGTGGAAACAGATATAGGGAGTGCAGAATTATTAGGCAAAAGAGTATTTTGACCACATCATCCTCTTTATGCATGTTGTCTTACTCTAAGCTGTATAGGCTCGAAAGCCTACTACCAATTAAGCATACTAGGTGATGTGCGTCTCTGTAATGAGAAGGGGTGTGGTCTAATGACATCAACACCCTATATCAGGTGTGCATAATTATTAGGCAACTTCCTTTCCTTTGGCAAAATGGGTCAAAAGAAGGACTTGACAGGCTCAGGCTGCTTTCACACTAGCGTTCGGGTTTCCGTTCGTGAGCTCCGTTTGAAGGAGCTCACGAGCGGACCCGAACGCAGCCGTCCAGCCCTGATGCAGTCTGAATGGAGGCGGATCCGCTCAGACTGCATCAGTCTGGCGGCGTTCAGCCTCCGCTCCGCTCGCCTCCGCACGGACAGGCGGACAGCTGAACGCTGCTTGCAGCGTTCGGGTGTCCGCCTGGCCGTGCGGAGGCGTGCGGATCCGTCCAGACTTACAATGTAAGTCAATGGGGACGGATCCGTTTGAAGATGCCACAATGTGGCTCAATCTTCAAGCGGATCCGTCCCCCATTGACTTTACATTGAAAGTCTGGACGGATCCGTCCCAGGCTATTTTCACACTTAGCTTTTTTTAGCTAATATAATGCAGACGGATCCGTTCTGAACGGAGCCTCCGTCTGCATTATTATGGGCGGATCCGTTGAGAACGGATCCGCCCGAACGCTAGTGTGAAAGTAGCCTCAGAAAAGTCAAAAATAGTGAGATATCTTGCAGAGGGATGCAGCACTCTTAAAATTGCAAAGCTTCTGAAGCGTGATCATCGAACAATCAAGCGTTTCATTCAAAATAGTCAACAGGGACGCAAGAAGCGTGTGGAAAAACCAAGGCGCAAAATAACTGCCCATGAACTGAGAAAAGTCAAGCGTGCAGCTGCCAAGATGCCACTTGCCACCAGTTTGGCCATATTTCAGAGCTGCAACATCACTGGAGTGCCCAAAAGCACAAGGTGTGCAATACTCAGAGACATGGCCAAGGTAAGAAAGGCTGAAAGACGACCACCACTGAACAAGACACACAAGCTGAAACGTCAAGACTGGGCCAAGAAATATCTCAAGACTGATTTTTCTAAGGTTTTATGGACTGATGAAATGAGAGTGAGTCTTGATGGGCCAGATGGATGGGCCCGTGGCTGGATTGGTAAAGGGCAGAGAGCTCCAGTCCGACTCAGACGCCAGCAAGGTGGAGGTGGAGTACTGGTTTGGGCTGGTATCATCAAAGATGAGCTTGTGGGGCCTTTTCGGGTTGAGGATGGAGTCAAGCTCAACTCCCAGTCCTACTGCCAGTTTCTGGAAGACACCTTCTTCAAGCAGTGGTACAGGAAGAAGTCTGCATCCTTCAAGAAAAACATGATTTTCATGCAGGACAATGCTCCATCACACGCGTCCAAGTACTCCACAGCGTGGCTGGCAAGAAAGGGTATAAAAGAAGAAAATCTAATGACATGGACTCCTTGTTCACCTGATCTGAACCTCATTGAGAACCTGTGGTCCATCATCAAATGTGAGATTTACAAGGAGGGAAAACAGTACACCTCTCTGAACAGTGTCTGGGAGGCTGTGGTTGCTGCTGCACGCAATGTTGATGGTGAACAGATCAAAACACTGACAGAATCCATGGATGGCAGGCTTTTGAGTGTCCTTGCAAAGAAAGGTGGCTATATTGTAACTGATTTGTTTTTGTTTTGTATTTGAATGTCAGAAATGTATATTTGTGAATGTTGAGATATTATATTGGTTTCACTGGTAAAAATAAATAATTGAAATGGGTATATATTTGTTTTTTGTTAAGTTGCCTAATAATTATGCACAGTAATAGTCACGTGCACACACAGATATCCCCCTAAAATAGCTAAAACTAAAAACAAACTAAAATCTACTTCCAAAAATATTCAGCTTTGATATTAATGAGTTTTTTGGGTTCATTGAGAACATGGTTGTTGTTCAATAATAAAATTAATCTTCAAAAATACAACTTGCCTAATAATTCTGCACTCCCTGTATATTTGTTTTTTGTTAAGTTGCCTAATAATTATGCACAGTAAAAGTCACCTGCACACACAGATATCCCCCTAAAATAGCTAAAACTAAAAACAAACTAAAAACTACTTCCAAAAATATTCAGCTTTGATATTAATGAGTTTTTTGGGTTCATTGAGAACATGGTTGTTGTTCAATAATAAAATTAATCCTCAAAAATACAACTTGCCTAATAATTCTGCACTCCCTGTATATAGCACCACTCAATCTGTATTTTGTGGAAGCAGGTATTTTTAAACTACTTAATCATTATTTTGTGGAGAAAGGTATATTGCACCCCTGAATCAATTTTTGTTAAAAGCAGGTATATCACACCCCTTAATCAGTATTTTGTAGAAGCAGGTATATAGCACCCCTCAATCTGTATTTTGTGGAGGCAGGCATATCAAACCCCTCAATAAGTATTTTGTGGTAGCAGGTATATCGCACCCCTTAATCAGTATTTTGTGGAAGTAGGTATATCTAACCCCTCAATCAGTATTTTGTGGAAGCAGGTATATAGAACCCCTAATCAGTATTTTTCAGAAGCAGTTATATCTCACCCCTCAATCAGCATTTTGCGGAAGCAAGGATATTAAAGCCCTCAATCAGTATTTTATGGAAGCGGGAATATAGAACCTATTAATCAGTATTTTGTAGAAGCAGGTATATCGCACCCTTCAATCAGTATTTTGTGATAACAGGTATATAGAACACCTGAATCAATATTTGGTGGAAGCAGGTATATTGCACCCCTCAATCTGTATTTTGTGGAAGCAGGTATATCAAACCCTTAATCAGTATTTTGTGGAAGTAGGTATATCGCACCCCTCAATCAGTATTTTTTGGAAGCAGGTATATCAAACCCCTCAATCTGAATTTTGTGGAAGCATGTATATTGCACCTCTCAATCAGGATTTTGTGGAAGCAGAAATATAGAACCCCTTAATCAGAACTTTGTAGAAGTAGGTATATCACACTCCTCAGTCAATATTTTGTGGAAGTAGGTGTATAGAACCACTTAATTTGTATTTTGTAGAATCAGGTATATCCCACTCCTCCTTAAGTATTTTGTGGAGATAGGTATATAGAACACCTGAATCAATATTTGGTGGAATCAGTTATATTGCAACCCTCAATCAGGATGTCATGGACCCAGGTATATCAAACCCCTCAATCAATATTTTGTGGAAGCAGGTATATAGAACACCTGAATCATTATTTGGTGGAAGCAGAAATATCTCATCCCTTAATCTGCATTTTGTGTAAGTAGGTATATCAAACCCCTCAAATCAGTATTTTGTGAAAGCAGGTATATCCCAGCACTCAATTAGTATTTTGTGGAAGCGGGTATATCAAACCCCTCAATCAGTTTTTTGTGGAAGCATGTATATCGCATACCTCAAACTATATTTTGTGGAAGCAGGTATATCAAACCCCTTAATCAGTATTTAGAAAAAGCAGATATATCACACATTTCAATCATTTCTTTTTGGAAGCCAGTGTATCGTAAGACTCAATCCATATTTGATGGAAGCAGGTATATTGCACCACTCAATCAGTATTTTGTATAAGCCTGTGTCTCGCAGGCATCATCAAATATTTGGTAGAAGCAGATATATTGCACCCCTCAATCAGTATTTTGTGGAAACAGGTATATAGAACACCTCAATCAATATTCGGTGGAGGCAGGTGTATCACACCCTTTAATCTGTATTTTTTAGATGCAGTTAAATAGCACCCCTCAATCTGTATTTTGTGAAAGCAGGTATATTAAAGCCCTTAATCAGTATTTTGTAGAAGCAGGTATATTGCACCCTTTAATCAGTATTTTGTGGAAGCTGGTATATAGAACCTGTCAATCAGTATTTTGTAGAAGCAGGTATATCGCACCCCTCAATCAGTATTTTGTGGAAGCAGGTATATAGAACACCTGAATCAATATTTGGTGGAAGCAGCTATATCACACCCCTCAATTTGTATTTTGTGGAAGCAGGTATATCAAACCCCTTAATCTGTATTTTGTGGAAGTAGGTATATTGCACCCCTCAATCATTATTTTGTGGAAGCAGGTATCACAAACCCCTCAATCAGTTTTTTGTGGAAACAGGTATATCCCCGCCCTCAATCAGAATTTTGTGGAAGAAGAAATATAGAAAACCTTAGTTATTATTTTGTAGAAGCAGGTATATCAAACCCCTTAATCAGTATTTTGTGGAAGCAGGTATATCGCACCCCTCAATCTATATTTTGTTGAAGCAGGTATATCAAACCCCTTAATCACTATTTTGTGGAAGCATGTATATTGCACCCCTCAATCAGTATTTTGTGGAAGCAGGTATATCACACCCCTTAATCAGTATTTTGTTTGAAGTAGATATATCGCATCCCTCTATCATTATTTTGTGAAAGCAGGAATATAGAACCCCTTAATCAGTATTTTGTAGAAGCAGGTATATCGCACCCTTTAACATTTTAAGTGTTTGAAATATTTTTTTTCAGCAAACAGGTGTCTCCTAGAATGCCAAAACAATAGTGAAAGCATTTCAAAGCACACATTTGTAAAAATGTAAATTCATTAACAGATCCTAATTTTTCACTTTTGCAAGGGGTAACAGGACAAAATGCACCCCAGTATATGTTCTCCATTCTCTCCCTATTTTGGAAACACACCATATATATACTATATATATATATATATATATATATATATATATATATATATTCTACTGAACTATCACTAATTAACTAACTATATAATCATCATAAATGTCATAAACTAACAAAGTGAGATGAAAATCGGAAGTGCTTTAACAAATACTCCACACAATGCACTATTTGCATCTTAATCTGAATTGCAAATAATTAGTATTTTTCTTTTTTTTTATCCTAACAGTACAAATCTAATTATAAAAACAAATAAGGCTGCTGCAACGGGAGCACCTAAAATCAATGCAAGAACTCCATGAGCAGCAGAGAAAGCAGCAGCTGATTTTTGACAGAAAGATGCAGCAGATAGAGGAGCAGCACCGTCAGAGAATCCAGGAGCTTTTGGACCTTGAAGAAAAACTTAAGAAATTGCCATAGAGGTATATTTGTTTCCCAAATTGTAAATTCATTTTTTGTTAATTTCTAATGTGTGCTTTCGTTTTTTTAAATTGTTATGTTTTTGTGTAATTTTAACAACTAAGGTTGCACTAAGGCCCCTTTAGTCCAGGGCAAACTCATCAGGAACAGGACAGACAACAGTAGATGCAGGTAAATAGTAACACTGTAGTGTAAGACCTACACATAACTGATCAGTACTGACCGCAGCAGCAGCAGGTACATGGTAACAGTCGATTATATGGCTTGCACAAAATTCAGCAGGATCAGGACATACAGCAGAAGGTAAATGGTAATACTATAGTATAAGGTCTACACATAGCTGGGCCTAACTCAGCAGGATCAGGACAGGCAGCAGCAGGTAAATAGTAACACTATAGTATAAGGCCGACACATAACTCAGCAGGATCAGGACAGACAGCAGAATGTAAATTGTAACACTATAGTATATGGCCTACACATAGCTGGGCCTAACTTAGCAGGATCAGGACAGATAACAGCAGGTAAACAGTAAAGCTGTAGTATAAGGCTAAAAAATAACTCAGCAGGATCAGGACAGACAGCAGCAGCAGGTAAAGTTAATGGTGGAGTATAGGGCTTACACATAACTCAGCATGATCAGGACAGACAGCAGCAGCAGGTACATGGTAACGGTCGAGTATAAGGCCTACACATAGATCGGCCTAACTCAGCAGGAACCGAAAGCAGCAGGTTCTTTGCTTGCAGTGTTCTGCTCCAGACTCAATGTGCCCGATATGGAAACTGAAAGCAGACCGATGCGGGCACCGTGTGGAGCTATTTTTGTAATAATTTATTGTGGGCTTTACAAACTTAAAATACTTTTGAAAAAAATTGTCAAAGGAAAATATTGCATTTAGACAAAGAACCTGCTGCTGTCAGAGGTGTCTAAGTTTATTTTTTGTGTTGCCCCAGTCTGGTGGGGGTCTATTCCCAGGAATTGGCCCCCACCAGACCAGGGCAACACCAAAAATAACCTTAGACACCTCTGATAGCAGCAGGTAATTGTTTACAGCAGGAATGTGTTTCCAGGAATGGACCCCCACCAGACTGGGGCAACACAAAAAATAAACTTAGACACCTCTGACAGCAGCAGGTTCTTTGTCTAAATGCAATATTTTCCTTTGACAATTTTTTTTCCACAAATATTTTTAGTTTGTAAAGCCCACAATAAATTATTACAAAATTAGCTCCACATGCCGCCCGCACCGGTCTGCTTTCAGTTTCCATATCAGGCACATTGAGTCTGGAGCAGAACACTGTGGTTACGCAGCCTGCCTCTATTCCAGTGGCCTACAGTAAAATTTGTATCCAGTGACCGCCTAATGTACCTCCAGCCACATAATCACAAGTTTTTTTTCTGTCAGGTGAATGCCTAATTTTTGGGGCCTGTACTCCAGTGGCCTACAGTAACATTTTTATCCAGTGACTCCCTAATGTACCTTTTGCCACATAATCCCAAGTTCTTTTCTATCAGTTTAATGCCTAATTTTTGGGGCCTGTACTGGTCTACAATAAAAAAGAATTCCAGTGAACGCCTAATGTACCGCCAGCCACATAATCACAAGTTCTTCTCTGTCAGGTGACTGCCTAATTTTTGGGGCTTGTACTGGCCTACAGTAAAATTTTTAGCCAGTGACAGCTTAATGTACCTCCAGCCACATCATTACAAGTTCTTTTCTGTCAGATGAATTCCTAATTTTTGGAGCCTATACTGGCCCACAGTAAAATTTTTAGCCAGTGACCGCCTAATGTACCTCCAGCCACATAATCACAAGTTATTTTCTGTCAGGTAAATGCCAAATTTTTGAGGCCTGTACTCCCGTGGCCTAAAATAAAAATAATTCTAGGCACCAGCAGGGCACATTTTTGAGGGTTTCCCTTTAAGATGCATAAAAATGGCCCCTGATTAAAATACATATTTTTTGTGGGACTTTTTGCCAATGACCCCGCTCTGGTATGTCACTGTCCATGTTGTGGGACTTTTTGTGCACTTCTAGTAAGTATTTGGTGGCTGCAAATATGACCTGAAGGTTTTTCAGGTTTGTCTGCCATTAAAGTGAATGTTGCCTGCCGTGAATGCGCGGGTCGTGAACATTTGATCGCGAACGCATGTTTGAAAACCATCACGGCCGATGTTCGTCCATCACTATCTGGCAACTATTTTGCGGAGTTCTCTGTAGAATCTTATTAGTTGAAGCACTGAAATGGATTTGAGCTACAATATCAGAAACAGTCCCTGAGTGTTGCTTGTACTTGAAAAAAGCAGGTCCCATTTTTTAAACTATTTGCTACCCGAAGCAGAGAAGCTTTTGAGATTGCATTTTGTGGTACTGTATGGAAAGCGAAGAGCATTTCTCAAAAAAAGAAAAAAGATATTGTATTTAGAAGGGCAGTTGAAAATAGAAGTTAGATTGGCATTTGATGTTTTGGCCTTTAGAATCTCTCAATAAGGAAACTTTCATTATAATGACCAGAGTATAGAAGAACCCTCAACCTGTCCTTTACAGACCTGGATTTTTGGAAAGGTCACACAGACTTGTGTTAGGAAGAGCAGAATATTAGATGTGGCAGGGTACTCTTTCCTTTGAAACACTGTAGATAAGTTCAAATCTCTACCATTTATAAACATTTGCATATAAAGTTTTGAATAATCTAATAAATTAATGATATGTCTTATAATAAGGGTCATAAAATATCTATATAAATGTTTGCACTCATCATATATTAACATGGATTTAATGTGGTTTTATCTTAGGGGTCTGGATTCATAGAGGATCTTGTAGCCTATGAAGGCTCTTCAGCTGCACAGAGACTCGGGGGGGGGGGGGGGGGGAGATATCTACTCTGAACGCAGGGTAGCTTCTCTGTCTATTCTCTTTATAGCACCATGCCTTACCTGCCCACTGTCTCCTAGATTACACTGATACCGCAGCATCCACTTCAGCAAAGCATAGTGCCTTTATGATTGTCTGCACTGCCCTTTTATTTGCTGACAGTTGGAGATACAATATATGTGTGTGTGTGTATGTCTGAGCAGTCTACAACCACAAGAGGATAAAGAGGAAGGAGTAATGCAGCCTTCAGTAGATCATCTTAACCTCTGCACAGGAAGTCAACTCGTTCTCTGCCCTAGACCACCAGGGCCGTTATGATTAAATGACTGGAGTGTCATTATATACCACTTCTTCACCTAGATTGCTTGTAATGTTACAAATTCTGTAAGTGACATTGTCCTTTTACAATTGTTTGTCTGCCGCAGGCTGGATTCATCAACCATTTATCTGTCAATAGCTAAAAAGGTTTTAAGTAGTACAGTAATTCTTATTCAAAGTGCAAATTTCAGCATGTTCAGGCACTCTGGATACTCCCCTCTTCACCTGAGTAGCAGAATGGAGGAGGTAAGGTACAAGTGGCTAGGGCCCACCTTCAGTGCACTAAAGGCTTCATTTGCATATTTTGCATATTTTGTAAATTGTAAAATTTTTCACAGAAATTGATTTGAGGAAGAGAGATATGTTTCTAATCAGCAGGGTAAACTCTACCAGGCATTGTAGATGGTTTAATTGGGTTATCCTTGCTGACAGATGCCCTTTAAAGGGTTTTCCTTATTTCTCCATCCACCTTGCTGAGATGGTCGTACACACTTAGTTCTATCCCTAAACTGTCACCAGTTGCATATGCTGTGACATTTACAATGAGAGAATTGCAGCAGAAAATACATGTCTCCTGAGCTGCCAGCAATGCAGTAAATCTAGCAAAGCATTTGGAACAATAATTGGAGCATCCATGTGAGGAACAGAGTTGGTTTGTAAAGAGATCATGTTTTTTGTTTTTTCATTTTTACACCAATCATGGCATAACCCCTTTAAGATATCCAGCAATGGCATTACCTAGTGAGGATCCAATCTGTTCATTCCATTTTTTTTGCAGAACAGAAGTTGAGAATAGTGATGAGCGGCATGGGTCATATTCAAATTCGTGATATTTCGCAAATATTTTGTAGAATATTAGTCGAATATTCGCAAATTTTAATATTTGTTATATTCTACATTCTTTTTTTTTTTTTTTTTTTACAGTGTTCACTTCAGATGGAAAAAAATGATGAATATTCTAAAAAACAAATATATAGCACTATATAGAATATAGTGTTACATATTTGTTTTTCAGAACATACGTCAATTTTTTCCATCTGAAGTCGTGATTCCTCCCTGCTTTAGTTGCTTGTGGGCCAATGACTCATTAGCCCACCAGCAAGAAGCAGGGAGACATGTGTTCGGATGGAAAAAATGCTGAATATTCAAAAAACAAATATATAGCACTATATTCTAATATTCGCAAATTCTCGAAGTGGCGATATTCGAGATAAAAATTTGCTTTTCGAATATTCGGGCTCAATACTTATGTTAATCATTTTATTGTTAGGTGATTTGAATAACAGTGATGAAGGGTATTTTCTTTTATTGCTAGTCCACATGATAGAAAAGTTTTCAGATAATTACAAGATGGTATGGATGTATGTATAATGAATTGTACATACAGTATTCTCCAATGGCATCAATGTGCCCAGATATATCAATAAGGTTGATTTCCATTAAAGCCAAAATTAGTAACGCTTTCATTGTCTTGCATTCATACATAGCATATATCGTTGAGATATTGAGCAAGTTTTTTTCTTTATTTGTGAGCAGTTTTGTTCCAGTTCCATTAAAATCAATACATTTACGCATGACATGTTTATAAAACAAATAAAAACATGCATAGCAAACTTGTAGATTATATAGTACTGGATCTCCGAACCAATTATATATTCTTCTTAATTTACAATAGTAAGCTCCTAGTTTGCAATGTTCTTGTTTAGATGCTATTTTAGCCAATTAATATTTGACATGACCACATCCGTATAATGTTAAATGCTTACTACCTGCAAAGCACACACTACATATTTATTATTTTGTATACCTGCTCTGTTGTTTTTATTATTCAGCAGCAATTTTGAAATAGTAACATTTTATATTACAGTGTAGATGCTACAGGTTCATCTTATATCACTATAGCTCTGAGCCACATGTAAATAGGTCAAGTCCCAATTTCAAATTCTAATACCTTTGGTTAAATTGTCTTTTAGACTAAACTGGGATTATATAGTTTATCTAAGACAAGAGAATGGTGGAACCATAAATAATGCCTGTTTTTAATGTTAGTCCTGACATTTTTTTGTGGTCTTCAGTCATTTTGTAACAATTGATTACAAACAAACAGTTGAATAATACAAATTTTTTTAAGTCATGAACCACTTTACAACACGACATATGGTGTTGGGTTAATTTTTTAAAGGAAAAATGTCTATTAAGTACTGTATATAACTGGGTCTATAGAGAGGATACTCATTGGGTATTGAAGTAAATTAGGTGATTACCCTCTCTGGAGTACTTTGGACATACTAGAAGTTAAAGTCAAACTTTGGAAATATCTTTCTGCTCTGGTGATAATCTCCTTTGATGGTGCTATACAGTATCTTCTGTTGGAATACACTACAGATTCTTAAATCGTTCTGGTTTATTAAAATTGGTATGCATTACACCACCCCCTTTAAGAGCAGCAGCAAGGTGGGATACTATCATCACGAGTGTAAAGTTTTCTTAATAATAGGTGAGCACATAACTGGCTTGACCTAGTACTAACATACTCACCAGTATTCTGCTTTACTATTCTAGCAAGCTTTTTTATTCCCTGCCTAAGGGTGACTAGACATATTAGATGATTTAAAGACCTCTTGGTCAGGATCCTCTCTTTGTCCTTCACTCATTTCATATATATTGCACTTCTTTTTGCATTATATTATGTTTGCAATTCCTTTACATATGTACAGCATCCTGGAATGTATGGTACTTAAAAATAAATAAATAATTTAATAATAAAAATAATGGTAAATATTGGCTGAAATTGGCAATTTTGCCAGGACCAGTCAACCATGTTTATGCATGCCAACTCTCTCCTGACAGCAGATATTCTGGGTAAGAAAGGTTGGCATGTTAGATTTCTCCATACACGTGCACACTGGACTTGGCAGATTGTGTGTGTATGTTCTCAGTATCAAGACAGGAGTAAGCAGTGAAAATCACCTCTAGGAGCTTAGTCCCCTCTCCCCACGGAGAACACATGCATGTTCAACCAAGCCAAATATGTATGTGTATTAGGAAATGGGGATAATAGCTGACAGCAAACTAAAGTACATGACCAGCTTTGCACGCATGTGAGGAAATTCTGCACTGGTACTCATTTGATAAATCTTGCTGGCTACATGAACAAGCAATATGGTTCTTACCACAGTGGTACCAGTCAGAGAAGTGGTTGGTAAGCTCTAGCAATGCTTCGACAGCCACATTGCAACTAGTGCACAATACCGTTTGCAGCTGCCAGTAGCTAAGGATCCCTATGCAGAAGGCACCAGAACCACATGTGGCTCCAGTGTCCGTGGATTACTGCATTAAGTGGTAAGACGTGTGTTCTCAGAAGTTCAAATCATCTTTATTTAAAAGAATGGTGAATAAAAGACAGCCTGTTTCTTCTGTATCATTTTCTTTGTGCTGATATATCCAGAGAATTTCATAAATGTTAGGTCACAGAGCTTTGAATTCATTAAACTAACAATCAAGCATGCAAAATGGATAATTTGGTACTGGATCATTTTAATCCCAAAGAATAAATTCAATGGTTGCATTTAAAGTAAATCCTGAAGGAAAAACTTCTGACCCGCTCCACATCAGAAGTCATGAAATAACTCCAAGAGTTGATTCTGTAGGAATACCTCTTAAAGAAAGAGATCAAGTCTATAATATTTCCAAATTACAGATCTCTCTGTTTCCTGTTGCTATTTGATGAAGTTTTTAATAGTCCATCGTTGTCCCGTACAGCTCCGAAGAATCAAATCAACTCCTGCATTGCCTCTATTTTCAACTTCTAGGCAGCGTCCCGTACCTTTATTCATTATTGCTCCATTCTGAAAAAAACAAATATATAAAAAAAAACACTGTACATATAAATAATTTAAAAAAGAGAAATCATATGCCTATGCAATATCTGGGAGTATACAAAGAATAGCCTTTCTAGACTTTGAAAATAAACTTCTTTCATCTTATGGTTTTCCCAATGTTTAGGCTTGCGTACTTTCATAGTGGACTTGGCCATACTAAAAGATCATGGCTAAATGGTCAATTAGAAACAAGAGATATTGGTAAAATATTGTTGGATTAATATTTAAAGAGGTTTTCAGTTTGCATCAACATCCTTTAAAATAATCATTTATAAAGATAGCTGCAATTTTGTAATGTATTTCTTTTCACTTTATCAAAGTGGTTTTTCAGGCTCATGACATTGATGACCTATCCTCGGGATCGGTGAGGGTCCGACATTCTGTTCCCTCACTGATCAGCTGTTCCCTGCAGCCTACACTGCTGGAACTAGAACTTGAATGAAGAAGGAAGCACTTTTCCTTTCAAACTGTAAGGGTAATACTGGGTTACTGGAACTTAGCTCTCATTGAAGTGAATGGAAACTGAACTGCAGTAATCCAACACAACCACTGTACTTTGAAAGGCACTGTCTTTTCTGTGCTAATTCCAGCGCCTGAGGCTTTACGGAGCAGCTGATCTGTGGGGATGTAGGGTGATGCACCCACAAGGTGTTGAGAAAGAGTAGGAAATAGAGAGTGGAAGGGGAGGCATTTAAATGGGAGTGGCTGAGGACTGATAATAATTTTTTAGTATTTTATAGCATTCTTAGTTTTCATAAAGTGTTAAATGAATGGGCAACACTTTAAATATTTGTTGTGGCCATAATCCTTGAGTTTTAGGTCACCCACAGATAATGGTCATGATTGATAAGGGCAACTGTGAATGACTTTGCTGACAAATCATCAAGACATATAAAGTCAACTTCATTTTAATAAAATTGCTGTTTTCATTGATAGCTGTTGTTAAGTAACTTATAACGTATGTGTCTGAACAGCAACATAAGTGATGTATTGATTAAAAATATTCTGAGACACATTTGTACTGGAGGATTAAAATGCAAAAACTGTACAAGATTTACCATTTCTTAAATACAATAAATAAGCAAGCAATATATTAAGAAATTATGAAACTCAAATAAGTTGTAAGATGTCTCTGTCATTGACTAATAGTTACCTGTATAAAGCTCCAGCGCTTATGAAGTGTGCTTTTCACCTTATCACAATCCATAAGTTGAGGAAATTTACTTTTTTTATTATCCACTAAACAACGAGTATCAGGCAAAAGGATTGTGCTCCCTAGAGTACCCAGATGGAGGTAGCCTTCTTTTGTATATCTCCCAAGCTGTGAACATAGGAGAGAATTAGCATTACTATTGCAGGAAGAAAATATATGTGTGATTCATGCTGTAGAAATTCAAAAGAACTCCAGAAAATTGCTCCATACCAACTTCTAATACGGGGCAGAAACTAATTATAGTAGTTGCCCATAAGAATCTGAATACAAGTAAATGGCTAATGTTAATTAGCTATGTCCAGAATGACTGATTTGTACAATTTTGAAAGTATTTAGTTTTATGCTTACTACCATATATAAACCTATTTTTAAAGCTTTTATTTATTTTTTCTTTACTCCTGAAAGGATTTCCCAATTTAGAAACTCATAATTGATCCACAGGATAAGTAATGTCACTGGGATCCTTGCTGATCATGAGAATAGGAGTTTCATGTTCCCTATGTACTATTGCTCTATTCAAGGACTATTGGACTGGTGGACTGATAGATCTCAACTATCTCTGTCAGTCACACAGATGGTGAATGAAGTGGCTTGACACCTATCCTCATAATAATTGGGACCACCGACAATCCGATACTTATCCTGTGGAAAGAGGATATCTTTCAAAGTTGAGACAGTCCCATTAAAAAATCGTCCAAGACATAAAAGTTAGCAAAGTAAGTTAGAAGTTTTTACTAGACACTTTAGTCTTTGTAGGGTTCCATGTAATACATAGCTAATGTACAGTGCCATTGTATATCAGTATGGCAGAATAGGTTTATATGCAGATAGACTGCCCCAATATATTCGCACCAATTCGGCACTAATGATGCGCATATTTTTTGGCGCAAAACATGCAACTTCACATTTTATCAGGTCTTAGTAGATATTACTGATTGGTGCACTAAGTATTGCTGTGACATCACAGCACTATGTCTGTAGCATGTATGTATAGACAGCAGAAAAATATCTCTCACATGCACATTGCACATCCATTTTCCTGCCACACACTATATACCACACACACAGTCTATAGATTAGAGTTTGTGCCCTGTTAATCAGGAGGAGCTGGTTCACGGGGAGGCGAACCAGCTTTGCATCCCATACCATACCGTTACTTCACTAGACAGGTACATCTTTGCTCAAAAATCTAATACAATAGGGATTCAGAAAAACAGACAGCAAATTACATTTTTTTTTTCAAAGACAAAGACACTAATCCCTATAATAGCACAGTAATTCCTATCACATTACCTAACACCCTGCACTGGAACCTATCAGCTGCACTATATCACTATCTAACCTACACTGACTATCTACCACTAACTATCTGTATTGTATATAAGAGCTAACTAACTATCTAATGTAATTAAATAGAGATCCAGATGCAAAGCACAGAGCACAGCAATGACACTGCTCTCTCTCTCTCTCTCAGAACTGCAAAAAACAGCAGAAAATGGCTGCTAGGCTTTCCATATAGTAGGGGGTAGGCAACTTTGCTATTGGTTGCTAGGGATGTTGCTAAGCTCAGACAAAGATATTACAGCCTTGTTATTGGCCCACAAGCAAGAAGCAGTAGTAGAGGACAAAAAATCTAGAATATTAACGATTACGAAGATATAGCACGATTTTCTAAATCTTTGCGAATTCTCGAAGTGCCGATATTCGCGATAAAAATTTGCAATTAGAATATACTGATCTGCAGCACAGAGCCCGGAATCTCCTTTTATGTCTTCCTCTAGCCAGCATTTAACATTGGGCTTTGTGCATCTATTCTTGCTGAACTATTTGTGATTCTTTGGTATTTTATTTTACACGTAATGGACTTTTTCATGCTTTTTCATGCTTCCTGTAAGACTCAACGGCCCATAAGACGCACCTAGATTTTAGAGGAGGACAATAAGAAAAAATATTTTTTATTAGACATAAGGTCACACCCCCAATGTTAATCAGACCTCAGCTTACAGCCCCAATCAGACCCCCAATGTTAATAAGACCCCAACAAGACCTCAGAACAGACCCCCAATCAGACCTCAGATAAGAGTCCCATGCCTCATATCAGCCCCCATTGCCTCTCATATCAGCCCCATTACCTTTGATTTTAGCCCCCATTGCCTCAAATCATCCCCCAGTAGTCCCATATTGCCCAAAATCATCCCCCAGCAGCCCCATATTGCCTCAGATTACCCCCAGCAGCCCCATAGTGACTCAGATTACCCCCCCAGCAGCCTCATGGTGCGCATAGTGCCTCATATTACCCCCCAGCAGACCCATACTGCCTAGTGTCTCATATTACCCCCCCAGCAGCCTCATGGTGCACATAGTGCCTCATAGTACCCCCCAACTTCCCCATAGTGCCTTATATTACCCCCCAGCAGCCTCATAGTGCACATAGTGCCTTATATTGCCCCCCTAGCAGCCCCATAGTGCCTTAGATTACATCCCCCAGCATCCCCATAGTGCCTCATGTTTTATAAAATAAAAAACACACTTACCTCTCCTGCTCCTGGACACCACCTCTCCTCACCTACATCGCAATCCTCTTCCTCCTACTGTCGGCTGTGCTGTGAACTGGCACGCACAGCGTGAGGTCACAGCAGACAGCCGAGGACCAGGAAGCGGTGACTACAGAGCCTTTGCCGCTTCCTGGTCCTCCGGGACTAATGAAGCGCTTCCATAATGGGGGTGGGGGAGGGTGGGTGGGGGTGAGGATTTATAGGCTTAGTCTGGCCTTTTCCTGCAATGTACTGTAAGTACTGTATTACATGTTTTAATTGTTTTTATCTGTATTGTTGGTTCATTTACAGTTTAAGGCTTTGGACATTTTGTTGGTGTGCTCACATAACACACACTTGACTTTTTTTGCATAATAAAAATCACTTTAGATATGATTTGAGGGCTAAATAGTTATATGTATGGCATCTTTTTTTCTCTAGAATAAAAGTGGTAATCATGCAACTATTATGTTATCAGCAGTTAAAGAGGTTGTCTCACTTCAGAAAATAGAATTTATTGTGTAGAGAAAGTTAATACAAGCCACTTACTAATGTATTGTTATTATCCATATTGCTTCCTTTGCTGGCTGGATTCATATTTCCATCACATTATACACTGCTTGTTTCCATGGTTACATCCACACTGCAATCCATCATTGGGGTAGGGTTTGCACACTATAGGAAAAATCTGTAGCCTATGTATGCTCCCACGGACCCAGGCACCTAATAGGCCAGTGATTTTTTTCTACAGTGTGCAAGCATGACCACCACTGATGGATTGCAGCGTGGTCGTAACCATGGAGCCAAGCTAATTTTAATCCAGTCAATGAAGGAAGCAATATGGATAATAACAATACATTAGTAAGTGCCTTGTATTAACTTCCTCTACTGCTATTTGATGAAGTGACACAACCCCTTTAAGGTAATATATGTCATTCTGACTTTCAGGCTTCTGCTTCCCTTCTTTTCCTTTCAAATCTGCCGTTGGTGGGGCGTAGGGGCACTAATCCCACCAAAATCTGCATTTATGGCCAACTTTTCTCTTATGTTTATGGTCAGCATTAGACCGTGCTGACACTTTTAAAACTTTAATAGATGTAAGCATGTTTTAGTTAGTGCCATTGTTTGGAGCATTAATTCCACATCCCAACAGTGTAGGAAAAATAAACCAATAGTTTCCAAACTGATTTATTCTTCACTGTGAAGTGTTCCCCAAGTGAAAGTCTTCATTATAATTTAATTATTTACAAGATCATATATAAATCAGTTTAATAAAATGTCTTATATTTCATATCTTTGCATGTTTTAGCTCTTCCAGACAAGCATATCATAATCAAATGTACCTCATAACATTCAAGAGCAGTATGATTCATTTTGACCAGTTGATGACCCTTTATGATAGTAATAAAGAAAATCATTATATTATTTAATCTTCTTCTTTTACCTTGCCAGAAAAAAAACTCTGAAATTAGATATAGCGCTAAATGTTGTTTGTAGTTTAGAGCAGAGGCAACAAAGTTGATAAGGCAAAATATTATATAGAGTACATTACGTAAAGGCTATATTGTGCATTCATGAGCACCTATTTTAACCAACTCCTGTCTGCCCATAGACTATAAACGTCCGGGAGGTGGTTCTCTATTTCTGAACGTCCATTCAGAAACTGCAGCTGCTGTTCGGGTTGCCCGCTGTCAGTGACAGCAGGGCAACCCAGAGAGAAGGCAGGGACAGTGCCAAGGTGTCCCTGCCTTCTGGATCGCTGCAAACACAGCGCTCACCGAGAGCTGTGTATTCAGAGACCTCGATCGGCCCTGCACTGAGGCTGTACAGCACTGTATTGCGCTGTACAGCCTCTCTGGGGGGGTGTATTTCTCCTGTAACTGGGGCTACTATATCAGCCCCAGTTACAGGAGAAATCAACAGTGAAAAAAAAAGTGAAGTAAATGTACCCCAGAGGTCTTGTATGACCTTATAGGGGACGAAAAGTGTAAAATAAAATAAAAAAAATAAAGTGTTAAAAAAATAAGAAAAATAAAAAAGTTTCACATGTAAAAAAAAAAAAAATCCCCAAGTAAGGAAAAAAAAAAAATAGAAAAAATTAAATTTGACATTTTTGGTATTGCCGCGTCCGTGACGGTCGGCTATATAAATATATCACATGATCGACCCAGTACGATAAACACCATAAAAAAAAAATAATAATAACTGTCAAAAAAAGCCATTTTTGTCACCTTACATCACAAAAAGTGCAACACCAAGTGAACAAAAAGGCATATCTCCCACAAAATGGTACCAATAAAACCGTCACCTCGTCCCACAAAAAATGAGCCCCTACATAATAAAAAAAACATATATTTTTTTTTAAAATGTTATTATTGTGTAAAACTTAAATAAATAAGAAAAAGTATACATATTAGGTATCGCCACGTCCGTAACAATCTGCTCTATAAAAATGTCACTTGACCAAACACCTCAGGTGAACGCTGTAAAAATAAAATTTAAAAACTGTGCTAAAACAACCAATTGTTTTGTCACCTTGCCCCATAAAGTGTTATAATGAATGATCAACAAATCATATGTATCCAATGATTTTGGTTCTGCATTGAGGTTCTTCTCTTTTGCATTCAGCAATCCTAATATCTGATTTGTAACCTCTTCTCCATATACAGTAACTCAGGGTATTTCCTAAACTGATCACATATTATCTTCTTAGATGTGTTTCACATCTGTGCTAAAACATATCCGGCATGTTGTTCCAGCCAGGAACAGTCTGCCTGATCCGTGAATACCAGGCGCTACTGTGCACTGCCTAGATACTGTCCGGCCCCTTTACTACCCCAGCTAACATGCCGAGAAGCAGCCGGACAAAAACTGAAACACGCAGCGGTATTTATCCAGCCGCCCCTCAGCATATTTGTCGGGTTGCAGCCAGATCTCAGCCAGTTCCCATTATAGTGAAGGGGGCCAGACGATATCTAGCAGCGCACAGTAGTGCTCAGTATTCACAGATTTTTCAGGCTGTTCCCGGCCGGAACAGCCTGCCTGATATGCATAATGCAAATGTGAAACAACCCTAGGCTGTTAATGCACATAGCTAATGCAGTAGGTTTTTAATGCGCACAGCTTCAACTAGACTCACCCCATTCCTTTTCCTCTTTTAGGGTCTGTTGCATAACCACAGACGCACACTGCTACATCTCTATTAGATGATATTCTCCATGCACTGTGATACGAGTGCTGTAGATGGCAAAATTCCCTTACAATGTGCTGTCAGTTGGCTGAGCGCTATTGAAGACGATCATCTCCCTATATAGTAGTGTGAGCTGCTGCAGATCATCTCTCTACACTGTTCTGTCGCTGGTTGTTAGCCGCTGTAAAAGATCTTTCCCTGCACTGTACTGTGAGCTGGATGTAAGCTGCTGCATATGATCTTCCCTCTATGATATGCTGTCAGCTGGCTGTGAGCTGCTGTAGATTATCTTCCCTCTATACTGTGCTGTGAGCTGCTGTAGATGATCTTCCCCTGCACTGCCATGTGAGCCATTTAATCATTGATCATATACAGAATTGATATCAAATGTGCTTTCAGAAGAAGAGCGGAGATAGCCTGCAGTGTAACCTGTCAAAGGCTTCCCTGAAGGATTTTGCACAGAAAGAAATAGAGCAGCTTGCAAGAAATAGGCAAGCTACAGATTTTAAAAAAAATGATAGATTTTTAGTAGAAACCAATTATAGATAGATATTTTCATTTCATAGAATACATACATTAGGCTTTTTTTTTTTTTTTTTTTTAAAAGGTGCCCATAGCCTGAAAGAAAACCATATCAAATCATGTCAGAAGTTTGCCAGAAAGTATTAGAGTGACCCAACTAAAATGTGACATAAAGTTGTGTACCAGATAGGGTAACATTTGAGCTTTTGACTAGCATTAAATAAATAAACATGCAGGAATATGCAAGATCTTTGCAACAATAGAGAAAATGAGTCAGAATTTTATAAAAATATTATCTAAAACGTTTGTAACACTGTCAGATCAGTGTGCAGCTTTATTTTATAGAAAATCTAGATGTGGTCTGTTTAGTTTTCTGCAGTCCTGAAAGTGTAATATCTGCAAGTAAAATACTGAATTAAAAATTATAAGTTGCAAACACATACCAAGCTCAATCAGGTTTATTTAGGTCACTTTTTTATATTCATTTTCTAAATTACATATTTTACAAAATTCACAAATAGTGGGTTTACTAGTAATTTTCAATGGTCAAAGTGTTTCCTCATTGTGGTGTATTCCTTAAAGAAGAGCCCACATTATGTTCTTGTTGTATCCCACGTTTCCCTTTTCAGATGAGGAGCAGAAGAGCTAGTGGCATGTAATAACATGATGTCACGGTGGGGAGTGGGGGAAACCAGTTTACTCTCACCCCTCAAAGCCCCCCCAACTAAAAAAGCGTAACTAAACAGAACACCCAAAAAACAACAGGGCGAGGGGGTAGGGGAAAGTAACAGGATCAGCGTCAGTGCAAGCAAGTCTCTAAAAGACTGCTGCAAGCCCCCGGAACCACCTAGAAACCAGGCAGCCAGCCAGACCGCACTGAACACTGTGTCCACCTCAGACCCAGTTCACACAAGGTCGCTGCCAGAAAGCATTCCCAACCAGCACACCGCCAGTACACTAAAGGAATGCAGCCAGCACACAACACAAGAGACAAAACCAATGAGACATGGACAAGGGAAAGTAAGATAATTCAGCGTTAGATCAAGAATGTCTCTCTAAGGCCTCTTTCACACGGGCGTCAGTTTTTTTGCCTGGATAAGAGGCGGGTGCGTTGCGGGAAAATGCGCGATTTTTCCGTGCGAGTAGCTAAACATTGTAATGCGTTTTGCACTCGCGTGAGAAAAATCGCGCATGTTTGGTACCCAAACCCTAACTTCTTCACAGAAGTGTCATGGAACCATGAACCAGACGTACAACAGAGATGAGTGGAAATAAGAAGGCTTTATTGGAAATCAAGCCGTAGCAAAAGTCCAAACGGATGGCTAAACCGAAGCAGGGTCTTGCGTAGACAGAGGTCAGGAACCAGGAGGGTGGTCAGACGAAGCCAGGATCAGGAACCAACGGGGTAGTCAGACGAAGCCAGGATCAGGAACCAACGGGGTAGTCAGACGAAGCCAGGATCAGGAACCAACGGGGTAGTCAGACGAAGCCAGGATCAGGAACCAACGGGGTAGTCAGACGAGGCCAGGATCAGGAACCAGAAGCAGCAGCAGTCTTAGAAGCATGTGAACACAGGAGGACCAAGCAAGGAACTGAAGCCACAGACCTTCTATATATATGAGCTAGGCATCCAGCTCCTCCCAGTGGGAAGGAGAAGCCGCAGGGTGGGAGGCTACAAGAAACCCAGAAACCAAGATGGCCGCCAGCACATGTCAAACGAAGGTAAGACCATGACAGTACCTCCCCCTCAAGGGCCCCTCCTCCGCGGAGTAAGGAACGGTTTCTGAGGGAAGCGTGCGTGGAAGGCTCGGAGCAAAGCAGGAGCATGGACATCTGCGGAGGGAACCCAGGAACGCTCCTCTGGACCATAACCACGCCAATGGACCAAAAACTGCAACCGACCGCGGACCAGGCGTGAGTCCAGGATATTGCTCACCTCATATTCCTCATGATTGCCCACTTGGACCGGACGGGGCCGAGGAACCGAGGAAGTGAAACGATTACACACCAACGGCTTCAACAGGGAGACATGAAACACGTTGGAGATCCGCATGCCAGGAGGAAGCGCAAGGGCATAGGCTACCGGGTTTACCCTGCGAAGCACTCGGAAGGGACCAACAAAGCGAGGCGCCAGCTTGGGAGTGGGCACTCGAAGGTTGAGGTTGCGGGTGGACAACCATACACGGTCTCCGACCTGGTAGGAAGGAGCGGGCGCTCGTCTGCGATCAGCCTGGAGTCTCTGGCGCTGCGCAGAGACCTCAAGGGACCTCTGGATCTGTACCCAAGAAGCACGTAGGACGGAAAGGTGATCCTCCACAGCCGGAGTATCCTGGGGAGAGAATACCTCCGGTAACACGGCAGGTTAGAACCCATAATTGGCCATGAAGGGAGACGTCCCAGAGGAAGAGTTCACCGCCGTGTTCCTGGCAAACTCAGCCCAAGGCAGGAGGTCAACCCAATTGTCTTGGTGATCGGAGACATAGCAACGAAGGAATTGCTCCAAGGCCTGATTAGATCGTTCTGCGGCCCCATTGGACTGAGGGTGGTAGGCCGAGGAGAAAGAGAGATGAATCCCCAACTGGGAGCAAAAGGCGCGCCAGAACCTGGACACAAACTGACTCCCCCGATCCGACACAATCTCCTTGGGCAAACCGTGCAACCGGAAGACCTCCCTGGCGAAAATCGTGGCCAACTCTTGTGCAGAGGGTAACTTCTTGAGAGGAACACAGTGGCACATTTTGGAAAACCGGTCCACAATCATGAGAATGACCGTATGGCCTCGGGATGCAGGGAGGTCCACAATGAAATCTATCCCCAGGTGTGACCATGGGCGCTCCCCGGTGGCTATGGGTTGCAAAAGGCCCAACGGAAGGTGCCGAGGGGACTTACTCTGGGCACAAACGGAGCATGCCGCTACATATGCGGCGATGTCGGAACGTAGAGAAGGCCACCAGAACAGACGTGAAACAGCCCAGGACAGCTGGTTCTATCCAGGATGCCCCGCGGCCTTGGAGTTATGGTAGGTTCGCAACAACCGAGTGCGCAACTCCTCAGGCACAAAACACCTGCCGTTGGGTCTCCCAGAGGGAGCACCAGATTGAGCCGCCAAAATCTGCTCACCCAGGGGAGAGGTCAGGCTGGTGCGAATGGCGGCCAGGATCTGATTCGGAGGTATGACCGAAGTCGGAATCGACTCCTCCCCGGACAGCTCGGAGTACTGCCGTGATAAGGCATCCGCTCTGATGTTCTTGGAACCGGGTAGGTAGGAGACCACGTAATTAAAACGTGACAAGAACAGAGCCCATCTGGCCTGACGTGGTGTCAATCTCTTGGCCTCAGAAAGGTAGGTCAGATTCTTGTGGTCCGTCAGGATGAGAACCGGAACCACCGAGCCCTCGAGCAAGTGCCTCCATTCTTTAAGGGCCTGCACGATGGCCAATAACTCCCTGTCACCAATCTGATAGTTGCACTCCGCGGAAGACAGTTTCCGGGAGTAAAACCCACAGGGAAGCAGAGGACCCTCTGGTGTTCTACGCTGAGACAGAAGGGCGCCTACTCCCGTCTCAGACGCGTCCACCTCGAGGACAAAGGGCAACCCAGGGTTGGGATGTGACAGAATCGGAGCCGACACAAAGGCGGACTTTAGAGCCTCAAAAGCTCGGATGGCCTTGAGCGGCCAGACCTGGAAATTACTGCCCTTCCTGGTCAGATCCGTGAGAGGCTTGGCTAGCATGGAAAAGTCCCTGATGAACTTCCGATAATAATTGGCGAAGCCCAAAAAGCGCTGCAGGGCACGGAGACCACTGGGCTGGGGCCACTGTAAGACAGCCGAAACCTTCTCAGGATCCATGGAGAACCCCTCAGCGGAAATGATGTAACCTAAGAAGGTTACCTGGGATCGGTGAAATTCGCATTTCTCAAGCTTACCGAACAGCCTGTTCTCTCGTAACCGTTGCAACACTCGTCTGACATCCATAATGTGGGCCTCCATGGATTCAGAATATACCAAGATGTCATCCAAATAGACCACCACACACTGCTGCAACAGGTCACGGAAAACATCGTTGATGAATTCCTGGAAGACTGCGGGCGCATTGCACAACCCAAAGGGCATAACCAAGGATTCATAATGACCGGTCGCCCGCCTTGATCCTTATCAGGTTATATGCCGCCCTCAGGTCGAGTTTGGTAAAGACCGTGGCCCCTTTGAGGCGATCGAACAGCTCGGAAATCAAGGGTATCGGGTAAGCGTTCTTGATCGTGATGCGATTGAGACCCCTGTAATCGATGCAAGGCCTCAACTCACCGCCCTTCTTTTTCACAAAGAAAAATCCAGCCCCTGCCGGGGACGAGGATTTGCGAATGTGTCCGCGTGAAAGCGCCTCCCTCACGTACTCCTCCATGGCCTCATTCTCCGCTACCGACAGTGGATAGACTTTGCCACGAGGAGGAACGGCACCGGATTGTAACTCTATGGCACAATCGTATGGGCGGTGCGGAGGTAGGGCAACCGCGCGCACCTTATCGAATACATCCCGGTACTCTTCGTATTCAGGAGGCAACAGAGAGTCCGAGGAAGTACACAGCAACTTGACAGGCCCATGGATGCAACTAACCCCACACTGCGGTGACTACGAGAGGATCTCGACCGATCTCCAATCGAAAGTCGGATTATGCTTCTGGAGCCAGGGGTACCCCAAGACCACCGAGTAGTGTGGAGACGAAGTAACCTGGAGACAGACCGACTCTCTGTGAACGGCACCAATGGCTATCCCCACTGGAAGGGTCTCATGAGTCACGTGTGGCGGCAGAAGGGGTCTGCCATCTATCGCCTCAAGAGCCAGTGGGGAACCTCGAGGCTGCAGAGGAATGGAACTGGCGGCAACGAACACTCCATCAATGAACAAACCACCAGCACCAAAGTCCACCAACGCCTGGGTCGTCACCGAGCCCCCGACCCAGGAGAGGACAACCGTGATCAGTGGTTTGTCAACACGGGAAACCGGGGACGAGGAGACTCCACCCAAGATCTGCCCCCGACAGGACCTCAGGTGCGAGCGTTCTACCGGACGGTTTGGACATGCCAACCGAAAATGCCCACCGAGACCACAGTACATGCATCGGCCCTCGCGTCTCCGGAGTGCCCTCTCCCCCTCACACAGGCGAGCAAACCCCCGCTGCATGGGTTCACCCCCAGACAAGTCATCCCCAGGAGGCGTGGGAGGAGAGGGAGGCACGGGTGGGACAGCAAACGTAGGCGCCAATCTGTTAGGAGACCTCCGCAGGCTCTCCTTAAAGGAAGGTCTCTCCCTGAGTCTGGTGTCAATCAAAATCAGGAAAGAAATAAGAGACTCGAGCTCCACTGGTAGGTCCTTAGCTGCAACCTCATCCTTCAAGGCATCCGAGAGACCATGAGAGAAAGCAGCGACCAGAGCCTCATTATTCCAGCCCACCTCTGCTGCCAGGGTACGAATCTCAATGGCGTATTCAGCTACGGATCGTGAACCCTGTCTGATGGACATAAGGAGCTTCGCAGCAGAGGCAGCACGAGCCGGCACATCGAATACCTTCCGAAGAGAAGCAACAAAACCGGAAAACTCGGCAACCACCGGATTGTTGTTCTCCCATAAAGGGCTGGCCCAGGCCAAGGCCTTGTCCGAGAGCAGCGAGATCAAGAAGCCCACCTTTGATCTCTCAGTAGGAAAGGCATGTGGCAGCAACTCGAAATAAATGCCCACCTGGTTAAGGAAACCTCGGCACTGAGTTGGCTCTCCCCCAAAGCGCTGTGGAAGGGGGGCAGAACCGGTCATACCCCGAGACACCGCAGGCGCAGCAACAGGTGTCGGGGTAGACTCTGGCGCAACAACCGGGGCGGCAGTAGGAGCGGCCCCAGGAGCGACAACCGACCCATCGGCAACGGAAGCGAAATGAGCCGTGCGTTCAAGCAGGGTTTGCAACGCCACAGCGAACCGACCCAACAGGTGATCCTGCTGATCAAGTCTGGCAACCAGCGTAGGTAGCGAGGATGGCCCTGTACCGTCAGAATTCATGGCTTGGTCCTAATGTCATGGAACCATGAACCAGACGTACAACAGAGATGAGTGGAAATAAGAAGGCTTTATTGGAAATCAAGCCGTAGCAAAAGTCCAAACGGATGGCTAAACCGAAGCAGGGTCTTGCGTAGACAGAGGTCAGGAACCAGGAGGGTGGTCAGACGAAGCCAGGATCAGGAACCAACGGGGTAGTCAGACAAAGCCAGGATCAGGAACCAACGGGGTAGTCAGACGAAGCCAGGATCAGGAACCAACGGGGTAGTCAGACGAGGCCAGGATCAGGAACCAGAAGCAGCAGCAGTCTTAGAAGCATGTGAACACAGGAGGACCAAGCAAGGAACTGAAGCCACAGACCTTCTATATATATGAGCTAGGCATCCAGCTCCTCCCAGTGGGAAGGAGAAGCCGCAGGGTGGGAGGCTACAAGAAACCCAGAAACCAAGATGGCCGCCAGCACATGTCAAACGAAGGTAAGACCATGACAAGAAGTTCGGGTCTGGGATTGGTGTTCTGTAGATTGTATTATTTTCCCTTATACCATGGTTATAAGGGAAAATAATAGCATTCTGAATACAGAATGCATAGTAAAACAGCGCTGGAGGGGTTAAAAAAATAAAAAATAATTGAACTCACCTTAGTCCACTTGATCGCGGAGCCCAGCATCTCTCCTTGTGTCTCTTTTGTTGACTAGGACCTGTGGTGAGCATTAAATAGAGGTAAAGGACCTTTGATGACGTCACTCCGGTCATCACATGGTCTTTTACCATGGTGAATCACCATGGTAAAAGATCATGTGACGTACCATGTGACGACCGGAGTGACGTCATCAAAGGTCCTTTACCTCTATTTAATGCTCACCACAGGTCCTAGTCAACAAAGGAGATACAAGGAGATGCCGGGCTTCGCGATCAAGTGGACTAATGTGAGTTAAATAATTTTTATTTTTTTTAACCCCTCCAGCGCTGTTTTACTATGCATTCTGTATTCAGAATGCTATTATTTTCCCTTATAACCATGTTATAAGGGAAAATAATACAGTGAATAGACTGTCACCTAGCAACCATGCGTGAAAATCGCACCGCATCAGCACTTGCTTGCGGATGCTATGCGATTTTCACGCACCCCATTCACTTCTATGGGCCTGCGTCACGGGAAAAATCGCACAATATAGAGCATGCTGCGATTTTAACTCAACGCACAAGTGATGCGTGAAAATCACCGCTCATGTGCACAGCGCCATAGAAATGAATGGGTCAGGATTCAGTGCGGGTGCAATACGTTCAACGCACCCGCACGGAAAACTCGCCCATGTGAAAGGGGCCTAAGACTGCCGCCAGCCTCTGGAGCAACACACAGGAACCAGGGCACCAGTCACTAAACCGCCCAGAGAAACCGCACTGAACGCTGCGTCCACCTCAGACACTGTTCACACCAGGTCGCTGCCAGCATGCATCCCCAACCAGCACACAGCCAGTACACCAAAGGAATGTATCCAGCACACAACACAAGCACCTGAACTACTGAGAAATGGACGAGGAGAAACACAAACACAAGTGACGGTTCACACCTACTGCAACGAACAGTCACAGGGAACCGCACTGTTAACAGCATCTCACCTTTCACCCTCCCTCCGGAGGATAAGCATGTGCGCCCAAAAAAACGGCAGGCGACACATGCTGGGCCCTCTTCCGAATGCTCCACACTAAGAGCCTTTGTGGTCATACTGTCACGGTGGGGAGTGGGGGAAACCCTCCACCGTGCGGTGTCAAAGGATAAAAGGAATCAGCCTGGCCAAAAGGAGTAATAAAGGAGCAGGTCACCTCCTGCAGCGTCCCTAATCCTCTCCCTGACTCCTCACCATATGAGCAGACCCCGATTGTAGGACGACTCATGCTCAGGATTCCTAGAGACCCTAAGTCGCCCTGGTAATCCCTCATCAAGGAGCAGGGAAGAGACGGCCTGTTCATCCCAGAAATGGAGGAACAGGAGTCTCTATCTGAGGCCAGGCTGCAAGGAGAGGGGAACACATACAGCATAAGGAGATGGCAGGTAAGCGAAACCAATGAAACGCGAAGATACCAGCTCACTGCTTTTGCGGTAAGGATGTATCCGCGTGCTCGGTGCCTCGGTTTTTTCAACCTCCTTTTTCAGGTGTAGCGACAAAATAAGAAATTTCAGGCTCCAGCACTCACTCTTTGAAGTGTCAATTTCTCCTTCTTTATTGAGCAATAGTGCAAAGACAATACAGGACTCACATACTCTCTGGTGTAGGCTGTTGACGCGTTTCGAAAAGTTCTTATTCGTAACAGTAATGTGCGTCTGATGTCTTCAGGTATAAGTAGAGGTAGGAGTGTACATAGTTAGCGCTAAACTCACTCCCATTTCTCAACATGTGAGGCGTGGGGGAGGGGAGTAAAAAGGTGGATGTAGATCTTCCCCTTTGCACAGCATTTTTCTCTAATACCTATCACCTGAGACATCAGATTCTTTCCAATCGAATATCTGACTTCAAGAAATTAGTTCAATGTTAAAAAAGAGACATGATTCTATACATACAAAATACAATACAATACAAAAAGTTAGATAACAGGCAGATAAAACAATAAGGACAAAAAATCAAGAAAACTCTGCTTTCAAGTTCACTGCATATGATAGGTGCTTGTTCACATGGAAGTTGCATTAGTTTCGAAAATGGCTTAGAGCATATGACTGCTTGATATTATATTAAACTTGGTAATAAACTATTCATACTGAGGCTCTCATGTCTGCAGGCATCTGTATATATATATACTAGCAATGGGAAAATATCCCTAATAAGAATGCATAATTTTCCTTCTCATATTCAGACCCTCAATAGGGGCAAAAGAAAGTTCAAAATAAAATCAAGAAAAACCCAGCCTTCGAGTACACTGCATAAGATAGGTGCTTGTTCACAAGAAAGCTGCGTTAGTTTCAAACTTGACTTTGAGCATATGGCTGCTTGATATTATATTGGACTTAGTAATATACCATACATACCGAGGCTCTGATGTCTACAGGCCTCTGTATGTATATACCAACACTAGGAAAAATGTCCCTAATAAAAGTGCATAATTTCCTTTCTCATATTTAGACCCTTAGGATATCTAGTCTCTAGTTTAAATATCCAAAAGGCCTCTCTTAAATTTACCTGGTGTTTTATATCTCCTCCTCTGGTAGAGGTTTTTACGTTTTCAATGGCATATGTTTTAAAGTATTTGGGGCTGCGGTTGTGTTTTTCAATAAAATGTTTTGCCACATTTGATATATTAGTATAGGAGGGATTGTCTATATAATTTAAATGTTCTAGAATTCTATTTTTGAATTTTCTTATAGTACATCCTATATACATTTTATCACATTGTTCACACCTGATCGCATAAACTACTGCTCTCGTATTGCAGTTAATGTAAGACTTGATATTATAAGTCTGTGTGTGATCTGTGTTGGAAAACGTCTTTGTGTTTTGCACATAATTGCATGTGCGGCATCGCTGACTACCGCAGCGTGTGAACCCTTTATATGTCAGCCATGTATCAGTTTGTATATTGTTTTCTTGTACAAACATGGAAGGGGACAGGGAATTGCCTATTGTTGGAGGTCTCTTAGGTACTATCCTGCAGCCTCCTTTAAGTACTGTATTCAATATATTGTCTTCATACAACACCGGAAGGTATTTTTTAATTATATCTTGGATTATATTATATTGTCGGCTGTAGGTTAGTACCAAAGTTGGTTGTACTGTCTTGTTCTTATCTTTCATTATATCCTCCTTTAAGTTTTTATATCTTTTGTTGCTGTTAAACAAGAGAGATTCTCTGGTTTTATTTTTTGCTATTTGGAGGCCTCTTGAAATCATCCAATCTGGGTATTTTCTTTTTGAAAGGCGCTCGCATATTATATGGCATTCCCCTTTAAAGCTTCTATTGTGTTACAGTTTCTCCTGGCCCGTATAAACTCTCCCACTGGGATGGATTTGATGGTCTGATATGAGTGATGACTATCTGCCCGTAAAATAGTCTTGCCTGCAATCTCCTTTCTGTATGTTTTAGTTTGGATAATTTTATCTGGGATACCTGTAAGTTTTAAGTCCAGAAAGTTTATCTCACTAGAATCCTGATTATATGTGAATTTGAGATTATAAGGATTATTTTTGTAGATACTGAATGAACTGTTGTACAGCAGGTACATCGTCGCTCCATATTATGAGCAAATCATCGATGTACCTGCCGTACCAGTTCAGACTGTGGGAAAAGGGATTGTCAGTACTGTATATATATTTTTGCTCCCAATAAATCATAGTCAAATTCGCCAGGGCTGGGGAATACTTGGCCCCCATTGAAACTCCCTGTGTTTGGAGGAAAAACATATTGTCAAATGAAAAATAATTATGAGACATGAGGAAACGGGTTACATCAAGGACATAATCTATAAATTCATTCCCATATCCACTATATTTGTGGAGATGGAACTCCAGAGCCTCTAATGCAATGGAGTGTGGGATTGAGGGATATAACGCTACTACATCTACCGTAAGCCATCTGTACTGTGATTTCCATTTTGTATTATAAAACGACCTAAGGATTTCTGATGTGTCCCTGATGTAACCTGGTGTCCTCTTGACCATAGGTTGGATGATACAATCGAGCCAGTTACCAAGTCTTTCGGTTAGAGACCCAATGACAACAGTTCATTCAGTATCTACAAAATAATCCTTATAATCTCAAATTCACATATAATCAGGATTCTAGTGAGATAAACTTTCTGGACTTAAAACTTACAGGTATCCCAGATAAAATTATCCAAACTAAAACATACAGAAAGGAGATTGCAGGCAACACTATTTTATGGGCAGATAGTCATCACTTATATCACACCATCAAATCCATCCCAGTGGAGAGTTTATACGGGCCAGGAGAAACTGTAACACAATAAAAGCTTTCAAAGGGGAATGCCATATAATATGGGAGCGCCTTTCAAAAAGAAAATACCCAGATTGGATGATTTCAAGAGGCCTCCAAATAGCAAAAAATAAAACCAGAGAATCTCTCTTGTTTAACAGCAACAAAAGATATAAAAACTTAAAGGAGGATATAATGAAAGATAAGAACAAGACAGTACAACCAACTTTGGTATTAACCTACAGCCGACAATATAATATAATCCAAGATATAATTAAAAAATACCTTCCGGTGTTGTATGAAGACAATATATTGAATACAGTACTTAAAGGAGGCTGCAGGATAGTACCTAAGAGACCTCCAACAATAGGCAATTCCCTGTCCCCTTCCATGTTTGTACGAGAAAACAATCTACAAACTGATACATGGCTGACATATAAAGGGTTCACACGCTGCGGTAGTCAGCGATGCCGCACATGCAATTATGTGCAAAACACAAAGACGTTTTCCAACACAGATCACACACAGACTTATAATATCAAGTCTTACATTAACTGCAATACGAGAGCAGTAGTTTATGCTATCAGGTGTGAACAATGTGCTAAAATGTATATAGGATGTACTATAAGAAAATTCAAAAATAGAATTCTAGAACATTTAAATTATATAGACAATCCCTCCTATACTAATATATCAAATGTGGCAAAACATTTTATTGAAAAACACAACCGCAGCCCCAAATACTTTAAAACATATGCCATTGAACACGAAAAAACCTCTACCAGAGGAGGAGATATAAAACACCAGGTAAATTTAAGAGAGGCCTTTTGGATATTTAAACTAGAGACTAGATATCCTAAGGGTCTAAATATGAGAAATGAAATTAAGCACTTTTATTAGGGACATTTTTCCTAGTGTTGGTATATACATACAGAGGCCTGTAGACATCAGAGCCTCGGTATGTATGGTATATTACTAAGTCCAATATAATATCAAGCAGCCATATGCTCAAAGTCAAGTTTGAAACTAACGCAGCTTTCTTGTGAACAAGCACCTATCTTATGCAGTGTACTCGAAGGCTGGGTTTTTCTTGATTTTATTTTGAACTTTCTTTTGCCCCTATTGAGGGTCTGAATATGAGAAGGAAAATTATGCATTCTTATTAGGGATATTTTCCCATTGCTAGTATATATATATATATATATATATACAGATGCCTGCAGTCATGAGAGCCTCAGTATGAATAGTTTATTACCAAGTTTAATATAATATCAAGCAGTCATATGCTCTAAGCCATTTTCGAAACTAACACAACTTCCATGTGAACAAGCACCTATCATATGCAGTGAACTTGAAAGCAGAGTTTTCTTGAATTTTTGTCCTTATTGTTTTATCTGCCTGTTATCTAACTTTTTGCATTGTATTGTATTTTGTATGTATAGAATCATGTCTCTTTTTTAACATTGAACTAATTTCTTGAAGTCAGATATTCGATTGGAAAGAATCTGATGTCTCAGGTGATAGGTATTAGAGAAAAATGCTGCGCAAAGGGGAAGATCTACATCCACCTTTTTACTCCCCTCCCCCACGCCTCACATGTTGAGAAATGGGAGTGAGTTTAGCGCTATGTACACTCCTACCTCTACTTATACCTGAAGACATCAGACGCACATTACTGTTACGAATAAGAACCTTTCGAAACGCGTCAACAGCCTACACCAGAGAGTATGTGAGTCCTGTATTGTCTTTGCACTATTGCTTAATAAAGAAGGAGAAATTGACACTTCAAAAAGTGAGTGCTGGAGCCTGAAATTTCTTATTTTGTTGCTACAAGCGAAACCAATAACACACTTACCTGCCACAGACACAAAGACTGGAACCCGTGCACTAGTGCTGCTGTCCACACCAACATTAAAGAAGACAGCACACTCCATAAACCACACAATAACCCAGGACACCCATAGCTGCAATAAACATGAGACAGGGGAAATGTCCAGTAAACATGCTGGACACCAAACACCACCAGACATGTAACACCAAACTAGACATACAAACACCCTGAACATAACCCACTCCATACAAATAGGGACAGGAAGGGAAGCAGACACCGGGATAACATTGATGACCACAAGGGTGGCCCTCACTGGACAGATGGAACACCCTTGACTGGAGCGGAGCTCCAGCACCAACGACAGCTGAATTACAACTGACTCCAGCCAGGGAGCCATAGGGGATAAAACCCTAGTGACCACACCCAGTCAAAGAGTTAACCCTTACAGCACCAGACAGAGGGAGGCTAGAACTTAAAGGGTAAGTGCACACACAAGCATACTGAACCATGTAACCACCGGCAACAGCATGCGTGGCAACCATGTCACAGCAATCACCCAGAAGGCCGAGACACTGCCATCGCATTCTCTCACAGGAACCCGTTGCCTCGGGCAACCACAAGTGTGGCAACAGTGCCACAGCGTACACCATAGGCCGTGACACATGAGCACCCCTGGATGGCAAATGGATGCTGGTGACATATTCTGCTCTCCAGAGTGTGCATCTCTATCTGTATGCATCCGTTAGTCATCTTTGCTTGCATTTCTAAGCAATAGCTTGAATAGATTTGGGTTGCTACTTACCAAACAGCAGAGGGGGGGGGGGGGGGGGGATTTATCATGAGGAGAATATTTGAAGTCAATTTTGCTTGAGTCTGTGTTGGAGTACTTTGCGGCACATTTATCAAATGTCACAGGCTTGTCCTTCAACCTTGCACTTCTGTCTAGAGAAGCTACTCCAGTTTTCCTACTCCACCCTCCTTCTGGAGTGAGATTGCGTCTTTTTGAAAAAGTCGCAATAATAAATCTGGAGTAAAACTCATTAACATAGATAACCACACCCACTTTCCCATCCTTATTACAAAACTGGAGTAAGTGGTGTACAAATGCAAAATGTGGCAACATTTTACGCAAGTGAGTGCAAAAAAAACTCACAAAAACCCTATTTTGCAACTTTTTGATGCCAAAATTCTGGAGTGAAGGAATGATAAATCAGGGTCCAGGTATAAATAATAATGCACTGAGGAGTCTGAAATACTTAAGCATTGTGAAAGCTCAGTAGGATAGTGTGCACAAATATGGAATGATTATGTAAGGGGGCTGTTCATAGAAAGAATGTTTCAATACCTAATGTACAGCAACAACCAGACTCTGTGGTGTCATTTCAAAAAGCTACAGAGAAGCAAATCATGTAAGTGTAACAGTGACTAACATTGCTTATTAATTAGTAGGTGCAATTTGTATGGATGCAATGAATTCTAAACATTAGTGTAATCAGTGTTAAATAGTGTCATGCATTTATTTTTGTTATTTTATTCATTTGTATAGCTTTTGATAACCCCTTTGCCGTACATGGAGAGAAACCTGCTGGCTGGTTGTTACATAATCACAAATGCGTAGGTCCTCAGTCAACACTATTTCATATTAATACTGAAAAAATAACCATCAACATGGTAGAGATTTATTAAAAACATTACAAAAATTTTAAAAATAAAAAATAAACAAATAAAAATTGGGTATACTAGCAAACTACCGGGATATAATATTTTTTCATTGAGTCTACTTTTTTTTTTTGATAGAGCTAATGAATCTGCTGCAAATGCGTTTGCTAATTAGATTTGCTGACAAAAGTCAGAAATAATATCACTTCAGTGGTTTTATGGATATTTATGCTCGATAAACAAGCCCCAAAGTAATGCAATCAGCACAAGTTTATTACTCTAGAATAACCAAACTATTACTGCTCAATTGTGTAAATCTTTATAATCATCTATATGTGACTCTTAGGGTACTCATCAGTTTTATCCTAATGCATTCTGAGTGGAGAGCAATCCATTCAGTATGCATCAGGATGTCTCAGTTCAGTCACTGTACGGTTTTTGGACTGAGAAAATACTGCAGCATGCTGCAGTATTTTCTCCATGCAAAATTCCGGAACACTTGCCGGAATGCCGGATCTGACATTATTTTACATTGAAAACTAAGTGTTCCGGAAAAACGGATCTGGTTTTGCGGTCTGTGCATGTGCAGACCTTTAAAAATGTGAAAAAGATAAATACCAGATCCGTTTTTCAGGATGACAACCGGAGAGACGGATCCGCTATTGCGATACATTTGTCAGATGGATCCGCATCCGGATCCGTCTACAAAAGGTATCTGTTTGCATACAGATTGCTCGATCTGGCAGTCAGTTCCGGCGGTGGAACTTCCTGCCGGAATCCAGCGACGCTAGTGTGAAAGTAACCTAACTGATGAACTGTGAACCATAAAACAAATAGAAAGAGATCTAACCTGAGGACCCCATCCATGGCAAGGATACATTATAGCCGTGTGATTCTCCTGTGGGCCTTGGTCTAGACAAACATCTTTAGCTTTGTTGTTCCGTAGCTGTGGAAACAAGAACATATGGTATTTTGCTATTTTAAAGAACAGTTTGCAATGTTCAGAAAATGAAACTATTACTCAGTAAGTACTAAAAAAGTTATATATCCAAGAAAAGCTGGTACTCAATTATCCTAAACATATACAGAAGTTGAGGCCTGAAAATTTAAAGGGGTTGTCCCATGAAAAATATTCTAAAATTTTCAAACCAGCACCTGTATCCAAATACTGTTATAATTGCATGTAAAAATATTGTATAGCCACTGAGCTTTTCAATAAAATGCATTGGTATAGTGCCACCTGCTTATTTCTTTGTCCAGTTTACTGAGAAGGCCACACATGCTCAGTTTCATCCTTCAACTGTCTCCTGAGCTATGATAGGGAAAGAGCTCCAGCAGAAAAGACACCCCCATTAGCTGCAGCATAAAGACACTCCCTTTCAGCTGCCATCTTGATATAAATCTAGTAGGTACAGGGCTAGTTCTAGCTTTGTTAATAAGAGGTTGTCATGTACTGAATGATGTCTGATTTAAATTTTTCTACATTAATCATGGGATAAATTATATGCCTATGAATTCTCCCCACAGCACTGACCCCTAAAATGGTCACTATGAACACAAGACCAGATAACATGCAATAGTAACCCAGCAAATCTCTATGGTGGTAGAATAATCTGAAGGTTTTCCCCATCAAAAATGAAAAAATAAATCACCTGTCATTACACCTCCCAACCCAAAAAATTTATTAGTCTGCTACTGGGCAAAAACCATTTTTCCTATACTAAATAGAGTGTACAGATTACAAATCCGAAGTCAAATTTGTTGCAACACGTCTCAAAATTTTGCTATGCATAAGTGTCACAATCAGTGTGGGGGAAAAACTCCACACTAAACACAGGAGGGAAAGGGAACAGTAACTGGGCCTGGAAACTAGGAAAGAAACAGGTCACCTCCTAAACAACCCTAATCCGGGCCCTAACTACCTATCAATATGAATAGACCTTGAAGGTAGGAATATTTATATGCTGTATACCTAGGCCCTTATATCCCTATAAGGCCCTGGAATGAGGTTAGTACCAGAGACAACCCATTCCTTCCCAGATGAACGAATGAAAGTCTCTGTCTCGGTCCCAGATACAAACAGGAAATATAACAAACACAATAAGAACAGACAAGACTTATTTGAAAGTAGAAAACTGGCAACTCCAGAAGCACCACAGAGTACAACCCACCAGCTAGTTAGAAGGCAGGAAGAAAATCTATAAACTGCACCTCCAAGAGTGGGAAGCTGCTACTAAAGGGAAAAGTAGTTTACCAACAAGCAACACCTGAAGCAAGGGGTGTGACATTCACCAAAACACAGACACAATAAGATCCACAGTGAACTTGTCAATTTAACCCATGAGCTGCCAGTCTCTCCGATCTCCTAGTACCTGCCACGGGAACGTCCTTGACAGTACCCCCTTTCTACGGGCACCCAGGACCGACCTTATCTGGATAAGATCTATGAAAGGATTCACTAAACGATTGGCATTAACGTCGGATGCCGGCACCGACACCCTCTCTTCCGGTCCATAACCTCTCCAGTGGAAAAGATATTGAAGGGATCCGGATTCAAGGAGAACTCGAGAGTCAACTATTTTCACAATCTCAAATTCCAAATTGCCATCCACCATGACCGGAGCGGGTGGCAAGGAAGATGGCTGTAAAGGTTCCACATATTTTTTCAACAAAGACCTATGGAACACATTATGAATTTTCAGGGCCTGAGGAAGCTCAAGATGAAAAACTACAGGATTAATAATGGCCATGATCTTATATGGGCCGATAAACCTTGGACCTAAATTCCAGGAAGGTACCTTCAACTTAATGTTTCTTGTGGACATCCACACAACCACCCACATTTGGTTCCGGACCATTCATACATTTCCTGTCAGCCACACGTTTATATTTGTTGCCCATATTTTACAAGTTATTTTAATTTTTTTGCCATATTGAGGACAATAATGACGAAAAACTATCTTCCTCGGGGATACCAGAAGTATTCGAACCAGAAAATGTGCCAAACTGCAGGTGAAATCCATAGGCCCCAAAAAACGGCGACTCACCATTGGACTCCTGACTACGATTGTTTATGAACAAATCACAGTGGAATTTATAGGGTTACGAAAAGTTTCAATATAGATATCACAGAGGAAAATGACTTTTCATATAAAACATAACTTTTACTGTTGTTAGTTAAAATAATACCCCTTCTTAGTATATATATTAGGCTACGTCAAATAATTAGACAAGGCCTTACTTGGACGTATCAGGATAATGTAGTCCGATGTATAGAAAAATTTGCGGCAACTTACAGTTAGATGACTGTGGACCTGGCCAAACGGTAGAAAGAGAGGTGGTGGATAAGGGGAAGGGAACAATATCCCTAATACAACCCTCAATGTACCCCTGCCTACAGGCGGAGCACCCGCCCCGAAAGGGGCGACCCCACCTCTCGGTGGCTAAACCCTCACTGTCGCCTATTGATACCCTGCCTAAACGGATCAATGATGTTCGTCCCTTCTTTGGCAATATGTCCCGACGCGTTTCCCCAGACGTAGTCAAGGCTGGTTCATCAGGGGACTCAGGATAGTTGGTAAATTCTTGCAGGTTTCAATAGATAGATGCCCAACTGATAATAGTGGGCAAAGCTCTGATAGTTGCATAGCAGACCTCCTGGTGTAGTAAGGTGGTAACACCTTACTACACCAGGAGGTCTGCTATGCAACTATCAGAGCTTTGCCCACTATTATCAGTTGGGCATCTATCTATTGAAACCTGCAAGAATTTACCAACTATCCTGAGTCCCCTGATGAACCAGCCTTGACTACGTCTGGGGAAACGCGTCGGGACATATTGCCAAAGAAGGGACGAACATCATTGATCCGTTTAGGCAGGGTATCAATAGGCGACAGTGAGGGTTTAGCCACCGAGAGGTGGGGTCGCCCCTTTCGGGGCGGGTGCTCCGCCTGTAGGCAGGGGTACATTGAGGGTTGTATTAGGGATATTGTTCCCTTCCCCTTATCCACCACCTCTCTTTCTACCGTTTGGCCAGGTCCACAGTCATCTAACTGTAAGTTGCCGCAAATTTTTCTATACATCGGACTACATTATCCTGATACGTCCAAGTAAGGCCTTGTCTAATTATTTGACGTAGCCTAATATATATACTAAGAAGGGGTATTATTTTAACTAACAACAGTAAAAGTTATGTTTTATATGAAAAGTCATTTTCCTCTGTGATATCTACGATTGTTTATGGCAAACTCTGCCAAAGAGAAAGAGGAAGACCACTCCTCCTGGTTCTCAGATACAAAACATCTCAAGTAAGTCTCCAGACTGATTAGTGCGCTCAGTCTGTCCGTTCAACTGAGGATGAAAAGCCGAAGAAAAGGCAATTGAATTCCCAGACGAGTACAGTACCACTTTAGACAGTATGGGACTCAGGTTTTTAAATTCACCACCTCCAGGGAAACTACGTGACAAGGTGTCCGTCTTGACTTTCTTAATCCCAGGACGATAGGTGACATTGAAATAGAATCTGGTGAAAAACAGTGCCCATCTGGCTTGTCTTGGGTTAAGTTGTTTCGCCGACTCCAGATAAGCCAGATTTTTGTGTTCAGTAAATACCGTGATCGAATGAATCGCCCCTTCCAACCAATGACGCCATTCCTCAAAAGCCAATTTAATGGCCAGCAACTCTCTGTTACCCACATTATAATTTTTCTCAGCGGGGGATCGTTTTTTGGAGAAAAATGCACATGGTCGCCATTTACCAGGTAATGGGCCCTGTAACAAAACTGCTCCTACCCCCACCTCAGATGCGTCCACTTCTCCAATATATGGTTGTGACACATCTGGCTGCACTAATATGGGAGCAGAAGAGAAGCATTCCTTAATTGCAGAAAAGGCTTGCAACGCCGATTCAGACCATACAGACACATCTGTCTTTTTCTTAGTCATGTGCAGCAGGTAAGTATGATGCTTCTAATATTGCTAAGTAACCATGGCAACGAGGACTGCAGTAGCGTCCTGGTTGCCATGGTTAGCGATGGGAGCCCCAGTGATTAAACTGGGACTCTGATCGGAACTCTCCGCTGCCACCAATGATTGGGGGCGGGGAGGGAAGGCCGCACACTGGCCACCAATGAAACTAATACAATAGAGGGACCGAGGGGGGCCGGGGGGGCGCACACTGGCCACCAATGAAACTAATACAATAGAGGGAGGGAGGGGAGTCCGGGGGGCGCACACTTTTGACGGACAGGAAACACGGATCACGGCCGCTGATGAACAACGGTGCATTTTCCGAGTTTTCAACAGACTCATTGAAAGTCAATGGGTCCGCAGAAAATCACGGAAAACGGAACAACGGCCACGGATGCACACAGGTCGTGTGCATGAGGCCTAAGAAAGAGAAACTACAAAATTGTAGTTTCTCAATTGAAAATATGGAAGGGATAAATAGGGCAATATACTGTCTGAAACATTTAAAGACCTGGAAAAAATTTAATAAAACAATTGAGACAGCAGTGGGAGGTGAAGTCCTTACAGCATTTTTTACAAACAGGCATTATACCAAAAGGCCTTACATTATATCAAACCCCAGTATAGGACTAAGGCTAGGTATACAAGACGACAACAGCAGATAGGGCACAACTACACTGCAACATTTGTAGCGCAACATTTTGTTGCACCAATGTCGCACACGGACGCCATCCGTGTTTTGCCAATCCGCAATTTGTGGACCAAAAAACACACAACGGTCATGCGCATATAGCTTTATGCGGTGAGGACTTCAACTCCCAGTGGGACTGTTTCTTTAACCACTTCAACCCCGCTAGCTAAAACCCCCTTCATGACCAGGCCACTTTTTACACTTCTGCACTACACTACTTTCACCGTTTATCGCTCGGTCATGCAACTTACCACCCAAATGAATTTTACCTCCTTTTCTTCTCACTAATAGAGCTTTCATTTGGTGGTATTTTATTGCTGCTGACATTTTTACTTTTTTTTGTTATTAATCAAAATGTAACGATTTTTTTGCAAAAAAAATGACATTTTTCACTTTCAGCTGTAAAATTTTGCAAAAAAAAAACGACATCCATATATAAATTTTTCGCTAAATTTATATTTCTACATGTCTTTGATAAAAAAAAATGTTTGGGCAAAAAAAAATGGTTTGGGTAAAAGTTATAGCGTTTACAAACTATGGTACAAATATATGAATTTCCGTTTTTTGAAGCAGCTCTGACTTTCTGAGCACCTGTCATGTTTCCTGAGGTTCTACAATAACCAAACAGTAGAAAAACCCCACAGATGACCCCATTTCGGAAAGTAGACACCCTAAGGTATTCGCTGATGGGCATAGTGAGTTCATATAACTTTTTATTTTTTGTCACAAGTTAGCGGAAAATGATGATTATTTTTTATTTATTTTTTTCTTACAAAGTCTCATATTCCACTAACTTGCGACAAAAAATAAAAAATTCTAGGAACTCGCCATGCCCCTCACAGAATACCTTGGGGCCGCAACGCAGGCCGCAACGCAATAATTTTATTAACTTTGGAACAGAATATATAAACTTTAACTTTTTGAACTAAACATTAACCTTTTTGCTTACTGGTGCTTTTTTTTTTTTTTTTTTTTTTTTTTACCTTTATAGAACAAACCTCTCCTTCCCCATGGGTCAATGTGCAAAGCGCAAATCGCCCAAAGAAGTGGCGAAGTGCGTTATGCACTTTGTCCCAGGTGAAAGGAGAGGTTTGCAGCATCTGTGTGAGTGAATGGGCCCTAATAGCCCTGTGTGCCTGTCCTGGTGAGATGATCCCTATGCTAATAGTGTACCTGTGAGTGGTACTTCCGGAAACACTCTCCAAAGCATAGGGCAGGGTGGTCAGGACAGTCAGGACAGAAATAGCGGGTGTCACGCCTTATTCCACTCCTGCTACAGACACAACATCTTTTTCGGGGTGACGGTTGGGTTGAGGTACCAGGAATGACATTGGGGAAATGTCGCTCGTGTAGACGGCTAACTACACTGGTGGATGGGGCCACGGAACCTCCTGGGTACAGGAGGTTCTCGATGATCTCTTCCTGAAATTTGAGGATGGATCCAGTTCTCCCAGCCTTACTGTAGAGAACAAAACTATTATACAGAGCCAAATGAATTAAATATACAGACACCTTCTTATACCAGCGTCTGGTTCTGCGGGAAACTAAATACAGAGACAACATCTGGTCATTGAAGTCCACCCCTCCCATGTGAAGGTTATAGTCGTGGACTGAGAGGGGCTTTTCAATGACACGGGTTGCTCGCTCAATTTGTATTGTTGTGTCTGCGTGAATGGAGGAGAGCATGTAAACGTCACGCTTGTCTCTCCATTTCACCGCGAGCAGTTCTTCGTTACACAGTGCGGCCCTCTGCCCCCTTGCAAGATGGGTGGTAACGAGCTGTTGGGGGAAGCCCGCGCGACTAGTTCGCGCGGTGCCACAGGCGTCAATCCGTTCTAGAAACAAATGCCTAAAGAGGGCCACACTTGTGTAGAAATTGTCCACATAAAGATGGTACCCCTTGCCGAATAAGGGTGACACCAAGTCCCAAACTGTCTTCCCACTGCTCCCCAGGTAGTCAGGGCAACCGACCGGCTCCAGGGTCTGATCTTTTCCCTCATAGATCCGAAATTTGTGGGTATAGCCTGTGGCCCTTTCACAGAGCTTATACAATTTGACCCCATACCGGGCGCGCTTGCTTGGGATGTATTGTTTGAAGACAAGGCGCCCGGTAAAATGTATAAGGGACTCGTCTACGCAGATGTTTTGCTCTGGGGTATACAAATCTGCAAATTTCAGGTTGAAATGGTCTATGAGGGGCCGAATTTTGTGGAGCCGGTCAAAAGCAGGGTGGCCTCTGGGACGGGAGGCGGTGTTGTCGCTAAAGTGCAGGAAACGCAGGATGGCCTCAAAACGTGCCCTGGACATAGCAGCAGAGAACATGGGCATGTGATGAATTGGGTTCGTGGACCAATATGACCGCAATTCATGCTTTTTAGTTAGACCCATGTTGAGGAGGAGGCCCAGAAAAGTTTTAATTTTGGAAACTTGGACTGGTTTCCACCGGAAAGGCTGGGCATAATAGCTTCCCGGGTTGGCGGTTATAAATTGTGTGGCATACCTGTTTGTTTCGGCCACAACTATGTCTAAGAGCTCCGCAGTCAAGAACAGCTCAAAAAATCCCAGGGCCGAACCGATCTGAGCTGTCTCAACCTGAACTCCAGACTGGGCAGTGAAAGGGAAAACTACAGGTGCGGCTGAAGTTGGGGACTGCCAATCAGGGTTTGCCAGCACCTCAGGGATTCTAGGGGCTCTACGGGCACGTCTTTGCGGTGGCTGCGACGGGGTAACTACTGCTCGTGCCACCGTACCAGCTTCAACTGCCCTTCTGGTGCTCGCCACTTCACCAGGTTGTACGGCAGTGCTGGTACTAGGTCCTGGGAGGGCTGTACTGCTGGTGTATGCCTCACCACGTAATCTGACAGCAGCCGCCCCACTCTGCTGCTCTTGAGGCGGATCCTGCGCAACCTGCGGTCTAGCGACGCGGGGCCGGGTACGCCTGGTGCTATCAGGGACCTCAGCCTCCTCGTCCGAACTTTGGGTCAGAGAGCCACTGCTTTCTGCAGGTTCGTATTCTGACCCGCTAGATTCATCAGATGAGGGTTCCCATTCCTCATCCGACTGGGTCAGAAGCCTGTAGGCCTCTTCAGAAGAATACCCCCTGTTTGACATGTGGGCAACTAAATTTAGGGGTATTCCCTGAGACTACCCAAGAAAAAAAAGCAAGCCTGTCTTACAAAGGGGAGGCTAGCGAAGTACCGGAGGCCTCTGCGGTTGATAAAAAATATCAAAACTGATTTTTTTTATCGCCGCAGTGCGTGTAAAGTGAATGTGCAGTGATAAAAAAAAATAAAAAATTGTCACAGCGGTGGGGCGGGTGTGGGCGAACGCACGTGTGGGCGACCGATCAGGCCTGATCGGGCAAACACTGCGTTTTGGGTCGAGGGAGAACTAAAGTGACACTAATTCAATTATAGATCTGACCGTGATCAGTTTTGATCACTTCCAGATACTATAAAAGTACAAATGCTGATTAGCGATACGCTAATCAGCGAATAACGGACTGCGGTGCGGTGGGCTGGGCGCTAACTGATCCCTAAACTACCTAACCAAGGGGCCTAAACTATACCTAAAACCTAACGGTCAATACCAGTGAAAAAAAAAGTGATAGTTTGCACTGATCTCTTTTTTCCTTTCACTAGTGATTGACAGGGGCGATCAAAGGGGTGATCAAAGGGTTAATTGGGGTTCAGGGGGGTGATCTGGGGCTAAGTGTGTAGTGTTGGTGTACTCACTGTGTAGCCTGCTCCTCTGCTGGATCCAACCGACGAAAAGAACCAGCAGAGGAGCAGGCAGCCATATAACAGATCATATTTACTAATATGATCTGCTATCTGGCACTCTGATTGGATTTTTTAAAAATCATCAGCTTGCCAGCCGCGATCATTGGCTGGCGAGCTGATGACGAAATACTCCTCGACGAAATTCCGGCCCGAACTGCGCATGCGCGGGCCGGCAAAGCGCGTCATCTCGCGTCTCGCGAGATGACGCGTATATGCGTCAGTCTGCGCAGCGATGCCGCCTCCGGACCGCACATCTGCGTTAGGCGGTCCGGAGGCGGTTAAATTACAGTCCATAGCTGTAGTAGAACTAATCCTAAGAAGGAGGCAACAGCTAATAACAGAATTGGAACAACAAATAGTTGGTATTAAGACTAAAATGGATACATATGAAAAAGATGAGAAATATAATAGACTACAGGGCAATCTGTTTAAAAAGTTGGATAGTGTAGAATAGGAAATTATACAAAAAAAGACCAAAATATGTTCTAATTTGTTCCATAAACAAAATACATCTAATGCACAGCAGGTCCGAAAAGACAGGCAAGTGAGCTTTCCTTCACATAATAAATCTCAAAACACAGAATAGTTTTTTAGGAATAAACCCGACAAGCAATCAAATGGTTCAACACAAATTCCACAAGAACAATGTCTAAAAAATAACAACAAAGAAATTCATCAAAAATATTCACAAGCTTTGTCGGTTCCCAAACAGTACACCACAGTTATAAATCAGACACCTCTCACAATACCCAGCACATTCACTTTCACAAGTCAGATTCCCACCAGCCTCACAACACATCAGACACAGTTCACCAAAGCACACAACAATACAAACATACAATTCCCCACACAATTATCACAAACACTGAGAAACTTTTCTACATTATAACATAGCACTACGTGAGCTCCCCACTGCAGTAAGATAGAGGGACCGTTACTGTCTGTGAACACACATCTATATATGCAATATATATGTCAATGGTTTTATTTTATGTATTTTAAGAGTATAGTTTTTTTAACCACCTCCCGTCCGCCCAATGAATATAAACATTCGGGAGGTGGTTGTCTATCTCCTAATGGACATATTAAAATGTCCTTTCAAAGATCTCAGTTGCAAGCTAATCGTGCAGCTGCTGATTGGGTTGCCCGCTGTCATTGACAGCAGGGCAACCCTTAGAGAAGGCAGGGACAGTGCCCAGGTGTCCCTGCCTTCTAGATCGCTGTATACACAGCGCTCACTGAGCGCTGTGTATACAGTGCAGGAAGCGCTATGCGGTCATGTGATCACCGGGAACAGAGAGTGCAGGAGCTTGTTGAGGTCTTTCAGAGACCTCGATCAGCCCTGCATTGAGGCTGTAAGGCGCTGTATTGCTCTGTACAGCCTATCTGGGGGGGGGGGGGGATTTCTTCTGTAACTGGGGCTACTATGTCAGCCCCAGTTACAGGAAAAATCAACAGTGAAAAAAAAAAAAGTGAAGAAAATGTCCCCCAGAGGTCTTGTATGACCTTATGGGGGACACAAAGTGTAACAAAAATATTATAAAAATAAAGTGCTAAAAAAAGTTAAAATAAAAAAAAAATGTTTCACATGTAAAAATCTAATTCCCCATGTAAAGAATAAAAAAAATTGTTAAAAAAATAAATAAATAAAATAAAATAGACATATTTGGTATTTCCGCGTCCGTGGCGGTCGGCTCTATAAATATATCACATGATCGACCCAGTCCGATAAACACCATAAAAAAATATATATTTAAAAAAAAAAATAAACATTTTTGTCACCTTACATCACAAAAAGTGCAACACCAAGTGATCAAAAAGGCATATGTCCCACAAAATGGTACCAATTAAACTGTCTTCCCACAAAAAATGAGCCCCTAAAAATTTATAAAAAACTATAGCTTTCAGAACATGGACACATTAAAACAAAAAATTTTGGTGTCAAAAATGCTATTAATGTGTAAAACTTAAATAAATAAGAAAAAGCATACATATTAGGTATCGCCACGTCCGTAACGATCTGCTCTATAAAAATTTAACTTGACCGAACCCCTCAGGTGAACTCTTTAAAAATAAATAAATTAAAACTGTGCTAAAACAACCAATTTTTTTGTCACCTTGCCCCATAAAGTGATATAATGAATGATCAAAAAATCATATGTACCCAAAAATAGTACCAATAAATTTGGCACCTTATCCCCTAGTTTCCAAAATGGGGTCACTTCTTGGGAGTTTCTACTGTAAAGGTGCATCAGGGGGCTTCAAATGGGACATGGCATCTAAAAATCATGTTTCTGCCCATACAGCAGTTTATCACCACATGTGGGGTGTTTCTGTAAACCGCAGAATTGAGTTTTGTTTGGCTTTTAACCATTGATGTGTTAAAGAAAAAATTGGATTAAAATTGAATATCTGCAAAAATTTGATCTCCATTTTCCTTTAATTCTTGTAGAATGCCTAAAGGGTTAACAAAGTTTGTAAAATCGGTTTTAAGTAACTTTATGGGGGTATCCACTGTGTAGGCCCCACAAAGTGACTTCAGACCTGAACTGGTCCTTAAAAAGTGGGTTTTGGCAATTTTCTTAGAAATTTTAAGAATTGCTTCTAAACTTCTAAGCCTTCTAACGTCCCCAAAAAATAGTAATAAATATTTTATGAGGTATCACTTTCTGTCTTAAAAGCAGAGAAATTAATTTTGAAAATTGAAATTTTTCCAAATATTTGGTAAATTTGGGATTTTTTCATAAATAAAGGTGAAATATATTGACTCAAATTTATGACTAGCATGATGTACAATGTGTCACGAGACACAATCTCTGAATGACCTGGATAAGTAAAAGCGTTCCAAAGTTATTACCACATAAGATGAGATATGTCAGATTTGCAAAATTAGGCCTGGTCAGGAAGGGGGCAAATGGACCAGATGTGAACTGGTTAATGATGTTTTAGAGATAATACATATGGAATATTAATACAATAAGTGTGTTTTACTTTACATCAAGCTGGTTATTGAGTAAATACACATATATATTTGAGTGGAGCAATGTAGGTTATCAGCTTAAAAATATTTCACAATATTTTGCAAGAGGGCAGAGGATCCTGCTCACAGAAGCTTACAATCCGTATAAATAGGGGAGACACAAGTGTTAGAAGTGCTTAATGTATACAATGATCTAGCTATCTTCTGTACCAAAATATAAGACACATAAGGCTGTGTGACCTAGTCATCCAGCAAGCATCTGCGTAGACAGAGATATGAAGTGCACAGAATGTGAAGGTTACTGTTGAATGCATGGGTAGGGTTCTGAGGAATAATGATGATAAAAGGACAGGAGTCAATTTAAGATGTCTATTAAGCCTGCCTAAAGCAATGTGCTTTTATGGTTTTCTTAAAACTATAGATGTTGGGAATTAATTTGATTGCCTTAAATAGCACAAATAAAAATGCACTATGCCAAGAGTTCTAAAAAATCCAATATATCTTTATTATTAATTCATCACAAATAACACCTAAAAACACAGAAAAAATAATAGACAGTTAATGATTCCATGCTAAGATGGTCTACCCTACCACCAAAACAGTCAATTTTAACATTAGATATAAAATGGTGACAACGATGGTGATAATTGGGGTGATTGACCTTGGGCTGGTGTGTTGGGTGGACAACACCTTACAAAAAATACCTAGTTGCAGACATTACAGTAGTGTCTCCATTTATCATTATCATCACTGAGGTGATGCTGGTAGACAGCGTATTAGCTACAGACATGGCTGCTATGGAGGATTCAAGTCACAAGAATGTCCATGAATGTACATACTAAAAGGTTTGTTGAAACAGGCACCACATAAGAATTCCACAGATACATGGTGGAACAATATATCCTTTAGACATACTTGGCTAAAAACCTTACACCTAGGGGACTGAGGGTGCAAGTCTTTTCCTCATATGGTGTAGGGGAGTAAGAATTCTGTAATAATGGGAGGAGACCTATGAGAGGTGCTCCAAGACATTAATGCAACTGATGATTGATTTGATGTCATGTTCGAGCGATGGTCCTACCGTACACTAGAACATCGCAGGCAATCAAACACGAGGCAAGCAATCTGACAAGGCAAGGACTAACACAAATTCTATATTTACAGAGAACAGACATGGCCAGAAACTGCATCAGCAGGTAAGGGACCAGTGGCAGGTAATACTACTAAACCAAGTGCACCGGATTGACATGGAGTCAAACCCAGAGGGCAGAGACTGAGTGAGCCCTTTCACTGAAGGCAGAACATATACAATACAGGGTCAGGATCAGAAGCAGGGGTGCACCACCAATGAGGCCAGGTGAGATGATCGCCTCTGGCAGCACCACGTAAGGGCAGGAGGGGGGCATCAGAAGGGCCATGGGCAATGAGTGCTTTGATTGTGTCAAAGGGGTTAGGTTAGGAAATTGGCATTGTAGGGGGCGCTGTTTCAGTTTTCACCTCAGGCAGCAGAAAGTCTAGGTGCACTACTGACTGCCAGGCTAACATAGACCTAGACACTCAACAAATACAGATAAGACAGAGATGTCCTCCCTCCAGAAAACCCAGGAGCCCTCTCGCTAAAGGCATAAACAGAACAAGCAGATGCCTGTTTTTCATGTGGAGTTAGTCCATGGGAGAACAGAAAGTCCATGGGAGAACAGACAGAGCTGCACACAAGGCACAGACAGGCAGAGGTCTGGACCCCATGCGGGAGGACACATGGTTGTCACAGACAAGACACGGATAGTTGTCACAGACAAGACACGGAACAGACAAGCAGATGCCTGGACCCCATGTGGAATGACACATGGCAGTCACAGGCAGAGATGCACAGACAGGCATAAGTCAGTCTGGACCCAATGCAGAACAACGCATGGCTGTCTGTGACCAGACACGGTACCAGACAAGAAGACAATGATGTCTTACTAGGTGTCTACACAGACAGAGTAGGATGGAATAACGCTAGGGCAGGTGCCTAGCTCCTGCATCCAACCCAGGTCCACAGCTAACAGGAATATATAGCATCTAGTGACCACAACCCCAAACGAAGCCTTAACCCCTCAAACCAGGGGACAGAGAGGGGAAGGCAAGGAAGAGACAGTAAATACACAGGCTGCCATTATTACACAATGCCCCTGGCAACCAGCATACATGGAATCCACCATAGCCAGTACACCCAAGCACAAACGTGAGCAACAAGGCAACCCGTGTCACAGTGAAACACACTGTGACATTTGAATAATAAGATGATGGCAGCATTTGAAAATAATATTGTATCAGTTGAAGAACAATTGGGTAATCTTTTATCTGCATCTGAGAAAGAAAAATGTAAATGGAGGAAAGGTTTGTTTCTTGGGAACAACCGATTATGACTACTAGCTTCACAATGTGGAATCCGATTAAGTATTTAGGTGGAAACAGAAAAAAGGAGAGATGTTCTCTAGGGCCCCTTCGGTGTCTTATTTTGTTTCTACTGGTGGTCAATCTTATTCTGTCTCAGAGACCTTTGGCCATTACATTATATGAAGAGGAAATCTGAACAACAGAAACCAGCAAGTAAACAATCCTCTGATGAACACAGGGATCGGGCACTGAAGCAATATAGAACCTTCCGCTGTTTGGCCTCAAACTTGTTTTTAAGAATAAATACAACCAGAAGAAGTCTGATATATTTTTTTTTACATGGGAAGAACAAGATGCAATTCACATCTTATGTGATTTATTGTATGAATGAAAATTGGGAATGCGGGAACCCTGGAAAAAGGTCTTATCACTAAGAACCAGTCTGTCTCTTCCTTGAGGATCCATCAGTCCTATTGTGTCAAGGATAAATAAAATCTGCAATCTGAAGTTAGATGGTATTCAGTTGGAGGCTGATATGTGGCTGTCTACTTGTGTTGCTAAAGCCCTCTATACTTCTATTGGATGGATTGGAGGAAGTTGGATTCTTTCTGATGGCATCAGACCTGAATACGGACATGAGCTCAAGAACTGTGATACAGATTTTAAGAACGTGGATATGACACACATCACATAGAACCTATGTATAAAAAAGAAGTTAAGGCTAAGGGGCTCCTAAATGTCTCAGGACTTATAAATATGTCTCTCATCTGGAATATTCCTGTCTTATCTGAACTTTCTCAGTTGGAAGTATTTTCCACATGTGAACGAAAAGGGATTTGGAATATTGACCAGTTATGGAAATAATTTCAGCAATTGTGTACTGAGTTTGATTTGCCCTCCAATCCAAGTATACATCTGGTGGCCGCTGGAACTGCAAGGGGAGCCATTTCGAGGCTTTATCAGGCTTTGCATTGTGAATTCTTGAAGGCCTTTCCTCTCAGGGGGAAGGCACAATGGGAAAAAAATGTAGGGACTATTACTGATGCTCAATGGGAGGACACTTTGGCTTTGACCACAAGCCTATCCTTGAGTGAAGCTGCTAGATTTTCCTAGTTGTTTATTATACATAACACAGAGTGTATAAAACTCCAGTGTTCCTGTTAAAATTTGGGTATAGGGGAGACTCCTGTTGCCGGAAATGTGGGGAGCCAGAGGCTGACCTGATGTGGAAAACTGTGCAATACAGAAATATTGGGGCAATGTGATTAAGTTGCTCAATAAAGTGTATAGTGCACATTTTTCCCTTAATCCAAAAATGGGTTTACTAGGTATCTTTGAGACTGATCAATTGCAGACACCTATAGATGTGGGAATAAATAGGATGCTATGCCAGGCATGGAAGACATTAGCGTCCAAATGGATACAACCATTGCCTCCTGTTATTACTGAATACATAGTACGTTTGAATATCATTATTATATTAGAAAGGGGGGGTGTATCTAAAGCAAAACTGTCTATCTATATTTGAGGCTATATGAGGCCCCTGGATTGATCATTCTGGAGTCTGCAGCCCATGGCTAGCACTTACACGTTGATAGATGACATGTAATCTGACCACCGCAGAATTCATAATCACTGGAGTAATGTACCCATGGACGGCTGTCTAATAAAGTCTTTCTTTCTTTCTTTCGTATGGGAGCAGTGCGGAGCAGCGCTTGATGGTGGACGAACCCCGGGGTCCTCCAGCCACAGCTCTGCCAGCTCCTTTCTCCTTGTAAGTGTGGGTTCCAGACAATGGTGGCATATCTTAGTGATGTGCCCCCATTGTATGTGATAGGAATACCCCTTTAAGTTAATTGGCAAGCAAAAATAAACCAACATGCACCCTGGCAAAGCTCACACACCCATTGCAAATGAATAAATTGTGGTCACCCAATAACAAAGACCAGGCACTCCTTCCTTTACCCTCAGCTTGCCATCCTGACACTGTTTGGGAATGCTTTTTTAGACTGTTGCTGTCATATAATGGTACGTCACCACTACATCTGTAAACAAGCAGCTGTAGGAGGATTGGCCATAAGGCACAGAAAACAGTGCTGGAGAAAATATAGCATCCTTTGACTTTCTGGCACACAGAGCGCCAAAGAGGCACCTAATTTACTAATAGGCATTTTAGGCATATTTCACTCCAGTCTTGATAAATCTCCCGCAATGTACATACACTGTATACTCTCTCGTTGTTTAGGCTCCTTTCACACTAGCGTTCACTGGTCCGCTCGTGAGCTCCGTTTGAAGGAGCTCACGAGCGGACCCGAACGCAGCCGTCCAGCCCTGATGCAGTCTGAATGGAGCGGATCCGCTCAGACTGCATCAGTCTGGCGGCGTTCAGCCTCCGCTCCGCTCGCCTCCGCACGGACAGGCGGACAGCTGAACGCTGCTTGCAGCGTTCGGGTGTCCGCCTGGCCGTGCGGAGGCGTGCGGATCCGTGCGGATCCGTCCAGACTTACAATGTAAGTCAATGGGGACGGATCCGTTTGAAGATGACACCATATGGCTCAATCTTCAAGCGGATCCGTCCCCCATTGACTTTACATTGAAAGTCTGGATGGATCCGTCCGAGGCTATTTTCACACTTAGCTTTTTTTTTGCCATTTTAATGCAGACGGATCCGTTCTGAACGGAGCCTCCGTCTGCATTATTATGAGCGGATCCGTTCAGAACGGATCCGCCCGAACGCTAGTGTGAAAGTAGCCTTAGTAGCTCACAGAAACAGTCAAATAACACAAGTTTATGAAGACAAAATATATAGCTGTGAAATGTCTATTTGATGTTCATATTGAGCAAATCACAGAGGTCACCTGTCACTAATTCACTATAATCTATACTGATCTCTCAGTACAAATATTTTTCTATAAGAAGCCTTTTTTTCTGCAAGAAAAGCATAATTGTGCTCTCAGTAACCATATCCATACAAACAGTATACATGTTATGTGAAAAACTTTCTTTTATTACTACACATTTTCTATATATAGTACATAGAAGTAATGTTCAGTTCAACGGATTACTTTTAGAAAGGATCATAGGTGGAGTAATGATCAGACCATTAAGCTGGATTTCATGTTCCTGGCCGAGATAAGCCACTGTCAGAGGTATCTTTCTCAGTGAAAGATGAAGAGTATTATGATAGAACCAGGTATAATAGCCTTTAGCTACCTGCATGGAAAGCTTAATAAAAAGAAACATTATGCAGGGATTTGAATGCACATATGTATCCTCATCACAGCAAGGTTAAAAATGTAGAGGCTGGAAGAAAGAATGAAAGATGCTACACCAGGATAACATGGAACCAATAGTATCCTTTTATAGTCACTCTTTTCTGTTGTAATAATTATTTGGGTAGAGAATATATCCTAATGATGGGAACTAAATGTAGAAAATGTTTACTATACCTCTCCATATGCAACAGTATTATTGTATCTTCTCATTTCTGGATAAACATTATCCAAGTACCACTGGAAGTTTTTGCACTTCAAGCTTTTTCTTAAAGCGATTCTTTCTGATATATCACCGATGTCAATTCCTGGGTTCTGTAAAAGATTTGAAAAAAAAATTACCTTAATATATTTTTGAATACAGCGACTTATATGATTTTAAATATATATATATATATATATATAATAGAAAAAGCAATGTGGGCAGCACCACTATCCGTATTCTGTAATGGGAGTGCCAGCGGCTGAGTCGGCGATCCACCTCCAAATTATAAAATAAAGAAATTCCGCAGCACATCCACGTAGTAGAAAAATAAAAATACTTTATTCACCCAGCGTGCGACGTTTCAATCCTCTCAATGGGATTTTCCTGCTTGAGGAAAATCCCATTGAGAGGATTGAAACGTCGCACGCTGGGTGAATAAAGTCTTTTTATTTTTCTACTACGTGGATGTGCTGCGGAATTTCTTTATTTTATATATATATATATATATATTTACAGTTTTTTAGTTCTAAAATGCAGTATTTTTAACCCTTTGATGACCTCTGCCATACATGTCACTTCAAAATTGGTGCCCACTTGCAAGCGCAGCAGACACCATTGCTGCCGGGTTTCTGCTGTTTCACAGGACTAATGTCTGCAATTGGCCATTTAACCTCCCCAGATGCCGTGGTCAAATGTGACCTTGACATCTAATGAGTGAAGATGTGTGGTAGCCAATAACAGTCTCCCCAGCTGAGGTCGGAGAATCGATTACATTACCATGTTAGGATGTTTGATCACTGGTATATTCAAATACAGGCCTGCAGTGAATGCTGTGTTCTGTAATGGATACATATCTATCACAGAATACAATTGACACTAAGGGTGACCTAAAAACAGTTTTAAAAAAAAAAAGCAAAAATGTTTTTAAAAATATATAAAAGTTCAAATCAAAATGGCCTATTGGCCTTTTTTGTCAATTCACCTCCCCAAAAATTAAATAAATAGTGATCAAAAAGTCACACACTCCGAAATAGTATGACTAATAAGTATAGATCAGCCCACAAAAAAATAAGCCCTCGGAGAGTTCCATAGATGTAAATATAAAAAAAATAAGTTATAGGGCTAGAATATGGTAATAAAAGAATAAAATAATTTTTTTACAAAGTTTTACTTTTTTAAGTATTAAAACAGAAGACAAACTATACAAGTGTGGCATTGTTGTAACCGTATTGACCTGGAAAATTATGGGCACAGTCACATTTACCTCATAGAGAATGCCGTAAAAACAAGACCCATAAAACTGTGGCATAACCCATTTGGAACTTTTTTCTAGCTCCCCAGTACACCATATTTAATATTTAATGATGCCATTAGAAAGTACAACATGTCCAGCAAAAAATAAGCCCTCATGTGGCTATGTGAATGAAAAAATTCAAACGTTATGGCTCTGGGAAGTCAAGGAGAAAAAATAAAACACAAAAATGGAAAATTGCTGGGTCATCTATGTAGGAGTTAACTTACCTCTAATGGTAAATTCCATGCAATGTAAACATGTGATTTGTAGTCATCCATCCAAACTTCAGCTACCCGTAAAGCATTTCTCTTTGTGTAGAAATCAATATTATTGTTATAGGGCTTTCTTTTGCGTTCTATATGTGCCACTCTTGAACATGGGAGGACTTCCATACTTCCACCACATAACCACACCTGGAATAAAGCAATTTATATTAATAATAGCAGTGCTTTCATATCATTAGGCTATTATATTAAAAAAATCTCAATACTTTCTAGTCAGGAAGATCCTACTTTAATTGCTCTTAATACCATGTGAATGAGAATAACTCACCACTAAAACTGAGTGAATTGGTTCTAAAAATTCAACCTGAAGCTCTGGCTCTACTGAACCTGAATTTTGTGCGATTTGTTTTGTTAGAATCAAGAATATTCATATAGAATCAAGGAGACATAGGGAGAGTAGCAGGTAAAATAGTAAGAGAAAGAAATCTGAGCACTTTTGTGTCGAAACAGTTAATTGGACTAGAAATCAAGAAATTTTGCTCATCTCTCTTCACCAAATACAGTATGGAGCCTTTGCCTACAGGAATCTAAGCATAGAGATAGAGGTCAGTGTATGTTACAAAGGGGTCCCCATTTATAATACCACTATATGAGCTAGAATGGTGGAGCAATAGCAGCTATACTTTGATGGACCCAACCCAAGTCTGAATTGCATGGTGAATAGTGTTGAGCAAAATCCGAAGTTTAGGAAAATTTTGATTTGTAGTGAATCCAAATTTCCTTGCGCTTCATGGTAAAGAATCATTTTTTCCTAAAATGGTGGCTGCACATGTTACAAAGTGAAAATAAGAAGCCCAGGAACGCGAGATCACCCATAATGCCGTGCAGCCAGCCAATCCGCAGATCGCCATCCCCTGTGATGTCACAGCCCTATAAGACCCTCATTCCCCGTGGTCTACGTCATTTTCTTGTGAGCTGAGCATCAGGAGAGACATGGCAAGCACTCATGCGCTAGGGACAGTGTTGCTGAAAACAGTTAATAGAATATTGGAATATTGGGGAAGTGAAGGGAGAGGGCAGGGAGATTTATGCTGCGTCAGATTTATAGATTTTTTCCTACATTTACTTATTTCTACATCAGCCTAAAACTAAGATATGTCATTCAATACCAATAAGATGGATGCCTTTATTATTCCACTGCCAGCATGCCAACCAATACCATCCAGTCTGCATCCATAAGGGGGGGGCAGGTTCTTAATGATGACCATCCTCATCTTTTTCTGGCTTTACCTCCTAGAAAAGTCAGCAAGATGCAGAGAGAGGAGGAGCAGGATGTTCCTGATGACATATTCTCATTGATATTATATGATGTAGAAAAGGAGGAAAAGCAGATGGCAGAAGAAGGGCTGGGGTTGGAAAAGTGGATATGCCAAAGCTGATTAATATTCTGTGTTTACTGTTAAATAACCTGGAGGAGATTGCAGGAACAGCAATATGCAGATTGTGCCCCCACCTAACCAGCCAAACCCCATACCAGCAACATCCCCTGTTTAAAGGTGCATTAAAGGTTCCGCACGACCAATAACAATGAAGACCCGCTATACAGTGCAGTCTTCAATATTAAATGAAGGGCAGCTGCGGGCTGATTGGCTGTGCAGTTCTTCACCCCAGCATGGCCACAACCCGCCCACAGCACGGCCGCTCAATGTGGCTGTACCCTAAGCCACAGTGGCCTGGGTATACCTGATTTATAATGATTAGTGAAGAATTAATTTGGAACAAATGTAATTTCTTGGCTAACGCCGGCAAAGTTGCTGAATCGATTTTTTCAAAACTTCGCTCATTTCTAAAGGTGAATCATTAATTTGAATAGTTGCTGCAGGGTGAAATGTATATCTAAATCAAATTTCCTTGTCATGAGACAACTTAAAAAAATAAATAAAAATAAACACTCCTTTTTGTTTCTTTTAATATGATCCATGTTTCTTCATTAAAGTAACACATGAACCACATTTGAAGCCAAAAACTGTTCTAAACAGACATACAATTTAAGTTAAAAGGGATTACCGATATTTTAATATCTGAAGAGGTCATCAGCATCTGATTCATGGCGGTCCGACAGCCGGGACCTATGCAACCTCCGCTAATCGACTGTATGAGAAGCCACTGACGCGCCTATGTGTGCTGCGGCCTTCTCACAGCTTACCAAGCACAATAGCGTACATTGGATTGTGGCTGTGCTTGGTTTTGCAGCTAGGACACGTGTCGTCAATGGCATGCGGAAAGCAGCGAGATGGCCACAGCGCTACTGCAAGCGCTGCTGCCTTCTCAAACAGCTGAACGGCGGGGGTCCCATGTGTCAGACCAACACGATCAGATACTGATCACCTTTCCTGAGGAATTAAAGTCTTGGAAAACCCCATTAACTCATATATTGCTGCTATACCACGACTTTATGTAGTAATGATATATGTACTTTTATATCCAATTGTGCCCCAGGGGACCTTTCCCCACACACTGTGCACCTGGTACTAGAACTGTAACATATATTTTTCAGTTTTACCATGGTCAAATGTACAGTATATGCAATGCACTGCTACTGAGAAAGAGATGACAAAAACATATTCAATTACTGTAGGTCCGCTGACCCCCCAAAAAAAACACACCTCTGATTTAGTGGAAATTGTAATGATTTTTTTTTTATAACTTATATTTTTATTAGTCATATAAATATTATACAAACCATGAAATAATGCCATGTAAAACAAAGGATAGGCTCGCAGGCCTGCAAAGTGTTCCATTATCACACTAATACCATAAAAATATATATTTGGTCTGGACGAGTACTAAAATGTCCTTTTAAACAGTAAACAGTAAATTGGACATGGAGCAATAAAACTTGTGGGCACCAGGATGCCACTTAAGCTGTAAAAGGGGTAGGGGGAGAAGAGAGCTTGAGTTGGTGCTATCACAATTAAAGTGTCTATATTTCTGCCAAGGTTGCCAAATAGAGGATAAAACGTGTCTAGTGCAGAGTTCCCAGTGGGACAATTCCTCAAATCTATACAACTGGTCTACCTTGCTAACCCAATGGTCGAGGGTTGGGGATTCTTCAGAACGCCAATATAGTGATATCAGCAAGTGGGCTGCTGTTATTAGGGGAGAAAAAAGTGTTCCCACGTGATTCTGCTTGCCTGAAAGACCAAGGCTTAAAAGAGGCATATCAGGTGAGGCAAGGATGGGATGTGCAGCATATCTCGTTGCTTTATGCAAAGATAGTTTTCGACCAGTCCAGTATTTTACTACAGGCCCATCATATGCGGATAACGGGAGTGGTATCTCCAGCACAGATTGGGTACATTGGAAGCAAAAGAGGCTATTTTATCTGGAGTCCTATACCACTGAGAAAGCACTTTGTACACATTTTCTTGTATACATACACATCTAGATAATTTGTGAGGTGCAATTAGTAGTTTGCGTATTTCAGTGGGTGAAAATTGCCTGCCCAAGTCCTGTTCCCACAGGCCCACCACTGCCTGCTTCACATTAGGGAAAGAGGTTTTCATTAGTGTTGGTCAAGCACCAAAGTGCTCGGGCGCTCGAGTACAACACTTCGGGATGCTCGGGTGCTCGACAGAGCACATGGGCACAATGGAAGTCAATAGGAGAACCCATGGTGAGGAACAGCATGGGGGGGATGTCTGGATGCATCTTGGACTCCCAGGTCGCTGCTGGGAACGAAGTTGTCTGAGTAGTACGCCACTTTTACAGACTGACAATAATACGCACCAAACCGAAGATAGAATCGATTTTAGAGGAAAAATTGTTAGGAAACATTATTTTCTGTATATGTACTTGTATATAAAGTGCAAGTGCTGCCAAAAAGTAAGAGGCACTCCGATACAAACTAATTCACATTGTGGTACAATTGTTCAGGTAGTGGGACTCCTACACTCATAAAGCCTATGCACTAAGGGAAAGGGATGTCAAAAATGTAAAGGAACCAACACTCCAATGCACTTTTAATTACACATAAAGGAGGGCATCATACACACCCTTAAAAAATAATGATTGATGGCCTGCTGGTGACCCTCATAAACATTAGGAGCAAGGGCCTGCTGGTGACCCTCTAAAACATTAGGGGTGAGGGTCTGCTGCTGATATGACCTTCTAAAACATTAGGGGTGAGGATCCGCTGCTGATCTGACCTTCTAAAACATTAGGGGTGAGGTTCTGCTGCTCAGCTGTCCATCTAAAACATTAGGGGCAAGGGCATGCTGCTAATCTGACCATCTAAAAAATTAGGGGTGAGGTCTGCTGCTGATCTGACCATCTAAAACTTTAGGGGTGAGGGTCTGCTGCTGATCTGACCTTTTAATACATTAGGGGTGAAGGTCGTCTGCTGATATGACCTAAAACATTACGGATTAGGTTCTGCTCCTGGGCTGAACATCTAAAACATTAGGGGCGAAGGCCTGCTGCTGATCTGACCTTCTAAAATATTAGGGGTGAGGGTCTGCTGCTGATCTGACCTTCTAAAATATTAGGGCTGAGGGTCTTCTGCTGACCCTCTAAAACATTAGGGGTGAGGGTCTGCTGTTGAGCTGACCCTAAAAAACATTAGGAGCGAGGGCAGCCTAATAAGCATGTTGAGATGATGGACGAGGAGGAGGATGAGAAAAGGAAGATTGAACCATATACCCTTTTTTGTGGTGGAAGGGGTGCATGGGAATACAGTGTATTCAGCACACCATAAAAGCCACATTTTTTGTGCCTTTATGTTCATCAGCTTTCCTCTGGTGGAGTCTAGAAGTCAGGGGCAATCCAGGCCTTGTTCATTTTGATAAGAGTCAACCTGTCAGCATTTTAAATTGACAGTTGGATGCGCTTATCAGTTATTAGTGTTGAGCGCGAATATTCGAATTGCGAATTTTTTTCTCGAATATCGCAATTTCGAGATTTCGCGAATATTTAGAATATCGTTCTATATATTCGCGAATTCGAATATTCGTTTTTTTTTTTTATTATTATATTTTTTTCTTTCCCACTTCTCTAAAGTTGTTCTTACCTGTCCTTTGGATTCCTGGCTTCCTGGCTGCTCCAGTCAGTGGCGTTTTCAACTTACTGCTATATTCCATATTAGCTAAATTACAATCTAATCTATATGTGTATTTTACGAAATTTCGCAAATTGCGATGCGAGTAATATAACACGAAATAATCGCATGAAGAATTCAATTTAGCACTGCTATATTCCATATTCTAGCCTAATATGGAATATAGCTGTGCTAAGTTAGCACTGCTATATTCCATACTAGGCTAGAATATGGAATATAGCAGTGCTAAGTTAAAATCTTCATGCGATTATTTTGTGTTATATTACTCACATCGCAATTTCGACTTTTGCAAATGTTCTTAATATTGCTCTAACTTCGTCTTTTAGAATATTACGAATATTCTAAAAGACGAAGTTAGAGCAATATTACGAAATTTCGTAAAATACACATATAGATTGTAATTTAGCTTATATAGTGCTATAATCCCTTTTTTTTTCCTCTAATTTTTTTTGCCTCTTCTGAACTTAAGTTTTGTAAAATATGTACACTATTAAAAAATATTACTATAGCAGTATATTAGCTTAAATACAATCTATGTGTATTTTACGAAATTTCGTAATATTGCTCTAACTTCGTCTTTTAGAAATTTCGTAATATTGCTCTAACTTCGTCTTTTAGAATATTCGTAATATTCTAAAAGACGAAGTTAGAGCAATATTGAGAACATTTGCAAAAGCCGAAATTGCGATGCGAGTAATATAATACGAAATAATCGCATGAAGATTTCAACTTAGCACTGCTATATTCCATATTCTAGCCTAGTATGGAATATAGCAGTGCTAACTTAGCACAGCTATATTCCATATTAGGCTAGAATATGGAATATAGCAGTGCTAAGTTGAAATCTTCATGCGATGATTTCGTATTATATTACTCGCATCGCAATTTCGGCTTTTGCAAATGTTCTTAATATTGCTCTAACTTCGTCTTTTAGAATATTACGAATATTCTAAAAGACGAAGTTAGAGCAATATTACGAAATTTCGTAAAATACACATAGATTGTATTTAAGCTAATATACTGCTATAGTAATATTTTTTAATAGTGTACATATTTCACAAAACTTAAGTTCAGAAGAGGCAAAAAAAATTAGAGGCAAAAAAAGGGATTATAGCACTATATTAGCTAAATTACAATCTATATGTGTATTTTACGAAATTTCGTAATATTGCTCTAACTTCGTATTTTAGAATATTCGTAATATTCTAAGAGACGAAGTTAGAGCAAATCACGAAATTTCGTAAAATACACATATTAGCCTAGCCATAGTCAATTAGCATAGGAACGTTGCCTTATACTATCAAGATAAATAATCGCAATACGCGGAAAAAAATAATCGTAAATTATTCGCGATAATTAGAATAATTACGAATATTCAATTTCGACGAATATAACACGAATATTCATTCGAATATTCGCGAAATATCGCGAAATCGAATATGGCACCTCCCGCTCATCACTATCAGTTATTATGCCCCCAGCAGCACTAAATACCCCGCTCTGACAAAATGCTGGCGGCAGGGCAGGCCAGCACCTCCAAGGCATAAAGTGCCAGTTCGTGCCACGTGTCCAGCTTTGACACCCAATAGTTTTTTCTGTCCTTGAGACACTAGGCTGCCCATCAGGGTGAGGGTGCTGGCGGGGTGTCATAAAACTATCCCAGGCCTTGGAGAGTGTTGCCTTGCCTCTGTTGGAACTGCTATGTGTTCCCCTTATCTCCCCTCCTCGGTTGCCCAAGGAACTACGTACTCTGCAGCCCGCATTGTCAGCTGGAAATTTTTGGAGCAATTTCTCCACAAAGACCTTCTGGTATTGCACCATTTTGCTAGTCCTCTCCACCACAGGAATGATAGATGAGAAGTTCTCTTTGTAGCGGGGGTCGAGAAGGGTGAAAAATCAGTAATCGGGTTGGCCAAAATGCGTAGAACATAAGGGTCACGGGAAATGCAGCATAACAAAGTCAGCCATGTGTGCCAGAGTCCCAACAGACAAGACTTCGCTGTCCTCATCAGAAGGATTACTCTCAATCACCTCATCCTCTTCTCCCTCTTTGGCCCATCCACGCTGAACAGATGGAATAAACCTGCTATGGGTACTACTCTCTGTAGCGGAGGCAACCATCTCTTGCTCCTCCTCATCATCCAATTCGCATTGAGAAGACGAAAGGAGTGTGGTCTGGCTATCACCCTGTGTACTGTCTTTCCCCATTTCCACCTCTTCTACATGCAAAGCATCCACCTTCATGGTGAGCAGCAAGCGGTTCAGTAGACACAGAAGTGGGATTGTCACGCTGATAATAGCGGCATCGCCGCTCACCATCTGTGTTGATAACTCAAAGTTGCGTAAAACCTCACAGATTTGGATGATCGAAAGTGCGTATTCAATTGTCGTCTGTCTCATGCACATCGATATGTTGAATGTGCTATTGGAATACTGTCCAAGAAATGAAGAGTGTTCATGTCATCCTTGCAAATGAGTCTGCAAAATTCCACCCTGGTGATACAGGCTTGTGTGATTTTACACAATTTCACCAGGATTCATGATGCACTCTCCGAAGCTGAAGTGGCCCCTTCTCTGACAATCACATCTGTTGGATTAGACCATAATCCGCATGGAAGACCTGGATCTGCTGGACTAGCAGTTTGAGAACTCTTTGCGGATTACTTCATTAGTAGAGAGGGTGCATTATCATGGCAGCTGAACAGCATTTGTGGTAGTCGTAGATAAAACTTGGGTTATGGTTATCTAAACTGAAATTTTTAGTTAGTTAGTTCCCATATTGTTAGATTAGATTAGGGACTCGCAAGAGAATGAAGACCCTTGACGTGGGTTTGCGAGCTAAGGTTTTTCAGAAAAAAATAAATTTTTGAATAAGAAAAAAAACGAATACCTCATTAGAAAAATACATTGTATGTACAAATATATATATATATATTTGTGGTCAAGGCTAAATACGAAACTTGGGCAGCGTGCCTGCCTGGAACCTAAACCGGCTGGGGTGTGCCTGGAGCCGGGTATGAGAGTAGCCTAAAAGGGGGCTACCCTAAGGAGGACCCTTGGAATGAAGGGAATGGGTGGGTGGGACCAAAAACCAGAACGCTCACTGTGATGAGGTAAGTGGGGGTTTAAAAAGGCTCAAGCACCTCCCACAAATGCAGGCTGAACCTCAGCCTTACCAACTTGTGGTCGAGGCTAAATACGAAACTTGGGCAGCGTGCCTGCTTGGAACCTAAACCGGCTGGGGTGTGCCTGGAGCCAGGTAAGAGAGTAGCCTAAAAGGGGGCAAAAATGACAACAATAGTTAAGGTGCAAGACTTTATTACCTTATAACACCAAAGACCGAAATGCCTGCGAAATCTCCACCTGCGGGTTAGGTATGTATCTGGCGAAGCAAGACGAGCGCCATCTCCCCATATTTCGGATGACATGGGCGGGGACCCCCCGACGGGAAGCCGCGGAGATTGCACCAATGCGGAAGGAATGACCGGATATCGCTCCTGAGTCCAATCCTAAGCCAGCAGCCACCGTGCGGATGTGGCTGATGAATTGCGCCGTGGTGAGAGCTCCCTTCAGATGGGGTAGCAGAGGGCTGTGAGGTGGCGCATTCCGGAGGGCGAGGATGAGCCGGTCAAACACCTGTATCGGGCACCATTCATTGCTAGTGGGAAAAAACTGGACCTCCACCGGGGGGCCAGTTTGACTGGTTTTGGTGGTAATTATCTTCAGCGCGTAATGGTCAATAACCCTCACCAGCTGCTCTCTGTGCAGGCTGCACCGTCCCGCCGTACCGCACGTGAACTCGCCTGGCCTAAGGAAGCTGTAAAATCCTAAGTACATGGCAGCTTTGATGACCAAGCTGGGAAAGGGCCCAAAAGGAGCACCATCCAGGGCTGAAGATAATTTCCGGAACATCTCCCCCGTGACGCCCTGCCTGCGGGACGGGGGATTGGACCCACCCTTCTGGACCCCCCGCAAGGTGGCCTTGACTGCATGCGCGAAAAAAATGGACCCGCCCCCCGGGTTGCGGAGCATGGTGTGGTGTTGGACGCCCGCTAGGTACAACCTAATGGTGTTATAGGAGAGGTGTAACTGGTGGTGGCAATGGGCGGTTAAGGCCATGATGTAAGGAAAGTCCGCCAGGCCAGCCTGCGGGTACAGACGTGAAAACTCCTGGAAGGTTTTCAGGCCTGAAAGGTAGTTCCTGGCCGTGTTTGGGGCAAGGGACTGCTGCGCCAGGTCCCTTACTGACGAGACGAGTATGCCTAGTCCATTGTCAGGGAACTGAAGGGCGGGGTGGGAAACTTGCTTGGCTCGGCCTCCGGCATGACCTGGAAGAAAAGTTCGAAATTAAATCTGGACAGCGCGTCGGCTGCTATATTCCTCTCCCCCGGGATGTGGCTACAATGCACGTGGAAGTTATGTGACAGGGCCAGCCAAACCAGCTGGCGCAACAGCGCCATGATCTTGGGGGACTTGGCCCTGCCCTTGGCCAAGATGTCGACCAAGGCCTGGTTATCTGTCACAAACATCACCGGTAAGTTAGCCCAGAGGTGGCCCCATGCCTGAGCCGCTGCCACAATGGGGTACAATTCCAACAGAGAGGAGGTGCGGATGGATTCAGCCTCCTCTAAGATGGCACTGGGCCAATTATCCGCTAGCCACTGGGAACCCCAAATGGCAGCGTAGCCGCAAGATGCAGCTGCGTCTGAAAAAATGGTCGGGCAGGAGAAAGACCAAGGTGATACGAAAAAGGAGACGCCGTTCCATCAGGACAGGAGCAACTCCCACATGGCCATGGCCTGGCCTGGCCGTCCAATCAGATGATGCTGTCCTGTTCGGGTGCCGAGGGAAGAAGCTGGAGCAGCCTTGACACGAAGGTTTTCCCCTGGGGCATAATCCTGGAGGCAAAGTTGAGCCGCCCCTGAAGAGACTGCAACTTGACTCTAGTGAGGCATAAATGACCTCCCGACACTGAGCGAGTTTCTCCTCTGGTAGGCTGGCTTGCAACAGAACCGAATCCAGGACGATGCCCAAGAATGATACCCTCGTGGCCGGACCCTCAGTCTTTGACTCCACGATCGGAACAGCCAGACTGGCAAACAATCCGAGGAGGAAGGAGAGTATGCCGGACCCGCCCTGCGGATCCTCGACAACAAGAAAATCGTCAAGGTAGTGGATGACCAACCGGAGGCCCCCATGATGGATCAGGATCCAATGTAGCGCCTTGGCCAGCTGGTCGAATAACCATGGGCTACTCTTGGATCCAAACGTGAGCCTGTTGGCGAAAAAATACTGGCTGGCCCACTCAATGCCGTAGAATTGCCATAACTGCGGCAGGATGGGAAGGAGTTTAATTGCATCCGCAATGTCAACTTTTGCCAGCCAAGAGCCCCTACCATGCGACAAGATGGCCTGGATGGCGTCGTCCACTGAGGAATAACGCATGGAAAACTCCTCCGAGGGAATCGGAGAAATGAGGCTCGGAACACAGGACACATGAGGGGCGGACAGATCATAAATTAATCTTTTTTTATTGGTGTTCTTCTTTGCCACCAAGCCGATGGGGTTAATGCGCCATGAGGAAAACGGGATGCGTGGGAACGGGCCTATGAGGAACCCCTTGGATACCTCCGACTGGAGCAACTCGCTAGTTGCTGGAGGGTCCAGGGTGGCGGACAGCAGATTCCTGCCCTCCCAGGGCACCTGTGGCAGAGCGATGAGCCCTGTGTGGAACCCCTGGCGGAAGCCTGCCAACAGGAACGCCACGAAGTCCTGATCGTGGTGATCGTGAAGGAGTGCCGCCAAGAGGTCCACGTTGATGTCCGCTAGTCAGGAACCTTTGGAAGACTTCTTTGGGCAGGCGGACCGTGGGTGGGCCCTGAAGCACAGGGAGCAGACATGGAGTGATCTGCAGCTGGCATATGAGCACCCCCCTGAATTAAAGTTATTGCAGACCTGGCTCTTCCCCAGGTAGACAATAGGTCTGCCGAGCTTGTCTGTGGAGGGGTTGGATGGAAACGATCCGGAGGTCCCCGGGATGGCCCTGTCCTGAGACGGGTGCGCGGTATTGGGGCACCATTCAGAGGAGTGGAAAATCGACTGACATGTCGTACAGTTGGGCGCCCTGAGGCCAGCGAAGTGACGGCAGAAAAGTTCGGTGTCAATCAAGGACCAGCTGGTGACATACTGGAACTGGGCCAGGGCTGCAGCCGCCTTGGCTGCAAAGGAACGGTGGTAGTCATAGAAGGCCGACCCACCATACTTGTGCCCTAGGTCAGTGACCAGGTACAAATAGCTGTCCAGTTCCTCTCTTCTCTCTGGCTGTGCGGTGCAGACGATGTCCCTGAAGAGGCTGAAGGCCAGGACAAATTCCGGGATGGTCAACTTGCGGTTGAGCCGTGAATCCTTGGCCCGAAGGACCACCGACACATCGCCACAGTTGATGACCCGGTTCTCGGGAACATCTTGAGCGGCAATAAGGATTGATGCCAGATTGACATCTTTCCCCGCCAGGATGTCTCTCTTAAGGTTATCAGGAATGAAGTGAGAGGGGGACACCTGTGGAATGGGTCTTGGCGTACCTGTAGCCAGCCAGTCTGATGTAGATGGAGTCATCAGCGGAACGGGAGCCGGGGGTACAACGGGTGGCCGGGATTCGAGCTCCGAAACTCTTGCCCGAACGTCCGCTACCGAGTCCACCAGGGACAACTGGATGGCCGACGCCTCCGGTTGCACTGCCGCGGTGCTAGGGCTGGTCATGAGCAGTTTGTATAATTCTGCCTTTCTTGCGGTGGTCGGGTGGGGACAGTTTTGGGATGGTCCAGCTCCGAAGGGATGAGGGACCCGCTTGGCTTGACACGATCGAGCCGGAGATGGAAAGGCCATCCTCCATATCCGAGGCTCGAGACATGGCAGAGCAGCTAAAAAATACAAGGCATGACAAAATAAAGGGAGAAAAAAATAAATAAAAAAAAAAAGAGGGTGACGACGTACTTGGAGATTAGATTGGTGCACGACAGAGAGACACGTACCGGTAACGGAATTCACGAGACGGCTCAGACGAACCTGGCCTAACCGAACAGACGAAGACAATTAACGCGTGGTTATGATTTGACTGGGATCGAGGTGGTGCCAGTGCGAACTTACCTGAACAGGACAGAAAAGGAACGGAGAACTGGGAACAAACTCCTGTAAATAGAGCAACAGGCGAAAAAACATTTGAAAGTGCAGAGGCCATGGGTGTCCACCAACCTGCGGAACCAGGCGAACTGGCCAGGCTGGGGCTCACCCTAAGGCCAAGCGACCATCCAAGCGCATCGGATCGGACACCTGACCGAAGAGAGTCGCCTGAGCGAACCAGGCGGTTTGACAGGAGAGATGGCGCGTAGCCCTGAAATAGAGGCTGCGCGTAGCAGCGGCCCGCGAAGGGCAGTGGTAAGCCATGAACCCCGGATTTACGGAAAGCAAGAATGACCAGGGGAGAAGCCGAAGATGGCCGCTTAGGGAGACTTGAAGCCGAAGGACAGGTGCGTGAACCTGTGTGAAAGACAAGAAACGTGAAGACCTGGGCGTACCAGGAGTGAGCCGAGCCCTGGGCGTACCAGGGAAGGAGGGGGCGCCACCAACCGTGACCGGACACCCGACTGTGACCAGCAGACAAAGACTCGGCGACATGACAAAACACGATGGCCTGGGCGAACCAGGAAGACCAGACACCTCGGACGTGACCCGATGCCTGAAGTGGGAAGGAGCCAGACCGGTCCTACGTGGACACCCGAATTTTATAAAAAAATAATTTGGGCTTGATTAAAACTAATATCATATTTAAATGAAATTTAATTTTTATTTTTTGACTATATGGCGGGTTTCCTGTAATACCCTTTTTTTTATTTTCGACTATATGGCGGGTTTTTCAGTAAATACCGTATTCATTTTTTTGGCGGACTATATGGCGGGTTTTCCAGAACGTACCTTATTTACATTCCCCCTTTCTTTTTTTTTTTTTTACACACTATGTGGTGGGTTTGCTGCACATGCTTATACTGCTTTATTTAATAATTAATTTATTTCTAACACTTCTTCTCTCCTCTCCCCGTCTGGCCTGGCTGCCCGTGAGCCCGCGCCCAGCGTGGAACGCAAGCTCACATCGCAGCCAGGGAGACCAGGCAGGGGTGGGTGACGTCATTTGTAGGCGCCGGAAGAGGAGTGCGTTCCAGCCTGGAACGCACGCCCATGTGCCCGGCTGCTATGCCGGACCCGATGTGCAGCTTCGCTCGGGGAGACAAAAAACCGCCCCCTGTGTGCTGTCCGCATCTTTTGAGGGCCCATATAAATGAATGGATCCGCAGACCTGCCGCAAAATTCCAGAACGGGTACGGATCCGCACATACAGTGGTGTGAATAGGCCCTTAGAGTGGCATAGAGGTGAAGAAGAATATGAAGCAAAAACACAGTGCAGTTGGTGGTGTTGATCTTGGGTTTGAAATACCGTAAGCAGTCATGAGCTGAAAGGGGGGTACTAGAGGACAAAATGGAAATTAGGAAGTCAAAAGTGAAGAGTAGTGTTTGGGGTTGTGAGACAGGGACGCTACCGGTATATCAACAGACATAATAGTAGAGCAAGGCCTGTGTAGCTGAATCTGATTTGAAATTTCGAACTGCTTATTTGTACATTATGTTTTAAAACGCTTCTTTGAAGTAAGTTTACTTCCAATGTCACTCTTCAACCCTGGAACATTGTGACCATTTATCATCAGATTAGTGTGCCAAAGTTGTCCATTGATTCATCGAGTTCTGCTTTGTGTCACAGGGCTGACTAAGCAAAGAGCTGGATTTTGTGGTGTTGATGAGAACAGTGACTACCTCTGTATTATGAATTGAAGATATAGTTTAGAGAAGTAGAATAGAGGCAGATACTATGTGAATAATATTACATTTAAAGGGATGCTACCATTAAAAAATGTTTGATCATATATTAACTCCCGGTATGTGAATTCTTCTTTCTTTTTTTTTTCTCCAAAAATGGGGTGGCTGGTTTTCCGGATATTATTTTTGAAGTACTCCGTGTATTCTACTTCCTGTCCTGGCTCTTTAACGTCCTCCTTTGTTTGACTTTTTTGCATGGAAAACAGCCTTGCTTAAAAGTGAAATGGGAGTTATTGAAATAGACCAAATTGCTTTGGTCTATGTGTGGTTTGCAGCCTCCTGTGTCGTGTGAACTGTGAATATGTCTCCCTGTGTCCATATCACTGTGTAGTTCATGACACTCCAGGCACTCTGTGTACTGAGAATATCGGTAGCCAAAGTCCAGCTCACCTGCTGTATCATTCTGTAACAATGAGCTCCTGGTGCACGGAAAAGGTAAGAACTTGAGATGCTTGACTAATAAATGAATCCAGCACCGGGAAAATATAAAGCTGTGCGTTCCTTTATTGCAGTGGTAAAATTCAGGCAGCAATTCCACGACATCCAGTGACATCCATCTTAAAGTCAACGCGTTTCAAACAAAACTGTTCTTACTCATGACTTGTGGGAAATCTCTCCGCAGCTGGGCTTATAAATAAAATTTCAGTCTAAGCTACTGCCCTGAATGGGGGATGGGAAAAGAGATCATGTGTGATCACTAATCCAGCTAGTGGGAAGAGATCCCAGGGATTCTGTTGACAGCATATTCAGAAAGCATACAAAAGTTATTAAACAAAACCAGAAAAAAACATAGTGATCATGTGATTAAAAATAGAAAAAGAATGCAATAAAGACCACACAAATATGTCTGCAAAGGGAGACCACCAATCAACCACCAAATATACCATGTATGGTAGTGCTGGAGTCTGCTAGCAAACCGCTTGGTCTGAATACTGGCATAGGCCGGAAAACATTTGATATAGAAGGCTAGGCTAATCCACCAAAACATCCGTTTAAAATTTATATATAAACACAATGAGAGCTCCATGTTTGTTTTCAATAGACATACATAAGCTCTTTCTTTAGATTCAAGCCAGCAGGGCTTCTGGTTTTCAAACAGAAGATCCAGAAGGCTTTCCTCTGTAAAATAAGTCTTTTCAGGTTGCCTCCACAAAAAAGGAGAGCAAACCTTTTCTATACCATAAGCACAAAAAAACTGTAAACTTCTGTTGTGTTTGATGATAAAATGTTTGGCTGCACTGGAGATGTTGGTATAAGAGGCATTTGTAATGTAGTTGAGATGTTCCATAATTCTTGTTTTAAGTTTTCTTGTTGTATTGCCCACATATAATAAATCACATTGTGTGCATTTAATTACATATATGACCCCCCATCGTATTGCAATTTATGTAGGATTTGATGGTAAAGCTTGTACTATGATCCGAATCATTAAAGATTTTTGTGGGCACTACATAATTGCATGTTCTACATGGGTTGCTGCCACATCGACTAAATCCAATGTATTTTAACCATGTGCTATGTTTTTTTGGGCATGGATGTAAATAGAGAAGGGGAGAGAGAGGACGCCAGCGTAGGAGAATGTTTGGGGACAACCCTATATCTATCTTTTAATAGATCATATAGGGCGCCATCTTCAAACAAAATTGAAATGCTATCAGAGACAGCCTGTTTGATGAGGTTGTTTACTGTAGGCGAGTCCTAGAGTCAGTATTCTTTTATTGTTAATATTATTATTATTATTATTGATCGAGGTGGGATGAGGTGATGGTCTGATTGGTACTATTTTGGGCGGCATACATTTTTTTGTTCACTTGCTGTTGCAATTTTTGTGATATAATTTGACAAAAATAGATTTTTTTTTTACACCGTTTTTTTTTTACAGTGTTCACCTGAGTGGTTAGGTCATGTGATATTTTTATAGAGCTGGTTGTTACTGACGTGGCGATACCTGATATGTATACTTAAAAAAAGAAAAAAAAACACTTCAGCACAATAATAGCAGTTTTGAAGCAAAAAATTATCATATTTTAGTGTCTCCAAAATCTGAGAGCCATAGCTTTTTAATTTTTTGACCGATTCTCTTAGGTAGGGTCTAATTTTTTGCGGGATGAGGTGAATGTCTGATTGGTAATATTTTGGGTGGCATACGCCTTTTTGATCACTTGCTGTTGCAATTTTTGTGATGTAATGTGACAAAAATTGCTTTTTTTGTATTTTTTTTTTTACGGTGTTCATCTGAGGGGTTAGGTCATGTGATATTTTAATAAAGCTGGTTGTTACGGACGTGGCGACACCTAATATGTATATTTTTTTAACTGTATTTCACTTTAGCACAATAATAGCAGTTTTGAAATAAAAAAATTATGTTTTAGTGTCTACATGTTCTGAGAGCTATAGTTTTTTAATTTTTTGGGCGATTGTCTTAGGTAGGGGCTAATTTTTTGTGGGATGATACATCTGTATTGTATTGCATTGCCTGTTAGTGTATGACTCAGTGTCATGCACTAACAGGTTGCCTAGGAGACCCAGCCTGAGGCTGGATCTCCTCGGCACCCGTAGAAGGCAGTTCCTGATGCCGCGCAAGGCATTGGGCAGCCTCTTCATGGCATCGGGCTGCCTTGTGTCGCATCGGGTCCCCGCCACAGCAGCGCGGGGACTCGATGCGATCGCTCACCCGACACAAACCTCTTCTATGTCGCGGTCAGCGTGGACCGCGGCATAAAAGGATTTAATCTGCCGACATTGGCTTTTACAGCGATGCCGATGCATACAGCAGGGGCCCGGCTACCACAGACTGCCGGGCCCCTGCAGTGATTGCGCGCACCGCTTCGGTGCCCGCGCGATCACTATGACGTACTATTACGTCAATTTACGGGAACACAGTGGTTCCCATGACGTAGTAGTACGTCATAGGTCGGGAAGGGGTTAAAGGAAATTTGTCACCAGGATAATTGCTATTGAAGTAAAGCCATGGCCTAATAGCACTTAGTACCTTATTTCAAGATGTGCCTTTGTTCCAGTTTTTATCCTCTGAAAATCCAGTTTATTTGATATGCAAGTGAGCCAGTAAGGTGCCCAGAGGGGCGTCACTCTTGCAGGAAGGAGCCCAGACACGCCCCCTGCCACAATGTGTCCACCCTCGAAAGACTTAAAACCCCAGGTCCCACTAAGCCACACCCCTGATCTGCTCATGAGCCGACGGGGATTGAAAAAATGAAGGTAAAAATCAACTTCTGTCAGCTGCAGAGGTGGGAGGGACTGTGACTTTCTCCCTTCAGCTCACACTCACTTAGGCTCACCTACACTTAGGCTCCATTCAGATTTCCGTAGTGCATTGCAGATCCGCAATACATCCAGCCGACACCCCCATAGAAATGCCTATTCTTGTCCGCAATTGCGAACAATAATAGGACATGCTCTATTTTTTTCCGGTGCTGCAGACTGGAAGATCGGGGCCGCGCTCCGGAAATGCGGATGCGAATAGCACACAGTGTGCTGTCCGCATCTCTTCCGACCCCATAGAGAATTAATGGGTCCGCACCTGTTTCACATAATTGCGGAATGGATGCGGACCCATTCTACGGACATGTGAATGGACCCTTAGCGTGAGCTGTTCAAAAGGACACGCTCCCGATCTGGTTAGGCCACGCCCCCTCCCATTCCTCAGCTGACAGAGTTAGAAAAAATTAAGTTAAAGATCAACTTCTAGGTCCCGCTAATCCATGCCCATATTTGATTATGCCACGCCCCCTCCACTCCTTAGTCGACAGGGATTTAAAAAATGAAGGTAAAAATCAACTTCTAACTTGTCAGCTGCAGAGGTGGGGGGGAAGGGTGAGTTTTTCCCTGCAGCTCACACTCAGACAGCACAGTGCTACTGTCTTAGAGTGAGCTGTTCAAAAGGACATGCCCCGATCCAGTAAAGGCCACTGTTAAGGGGGCGGGCCCCTGTGGAGGTCACTGTCAAGGGGGTGGCATGCTGTGAAAGTCACTGTTAAAGGGGAAGGCTGCTGTTAAGGTCAAAGTTAAGGGGGTTGGCTGCTGTGGAGGTCCAATTTTAAGGGACGGGGCACTGTGGGGGGGTCAGTGTTAAGGGGTGGGGGGCTGTGGAGGTCACTGTTTTGGGGGCTGGGTGCTGTAGATATCACTGTTATAGTGGATAGTGTTGCTATCTTTTATTGACACACACAAACATTAAATTAAATAGATTAAATATACCCGAGCGAAGCCGGGTCCTTCAACTAGTCTAATATATAAAGCTGAGTGTATGTGTGCATGTATGTGTGTATGTCCGCTAAAAGAATCCGCACCTTAGCATTTCCAATCACAAAATTTGGCAAACAGCTACATCAGGTGTCTAGGAAGGTTTTAGACTGTGTCTCAGCTCTCTAGCATGTACCTTTCCTCAGATATTCCCAATAAAATGCAAATATGGCACATCACATGACCTACATTAGCCAATAGAAGCCTGCAGGTCTTTCTATTCATATCCCAACTGCCCAAATTCATATCAGCCAATAGAAGCTCACAGGTTCTTAGTCTTTGTATGTGGGTATTTAAATCCCACCTTTAAATGTATATGCATGCTTGAAAAAGGCTAACACGCAGCCGAAACGTTGCATCCGGAATAAATTCCACTTTTTGCACCTTTTTGGACGTGCTGTCTCCGTTTTTTATTTTTCTGGATATCTACAGGTTCTTAGTCTCCACATACACACAGTTTTACACCAGGTTTCCATAACAACCCGGCCATTTTTCTTCTCTGCTGCAGGTCAGCTTTAAAGGGGCAGGACACTGTGGATGACACTGTTAAGGGAGCGGAGTGCTCTGGAGGTCACAGTTCAGGAGGCAGGTAGGGTAACCATTCAGGCCACCCTCAAAAGACGGACTTAAAAAAAAAAGTCCAAGGTCCTGCTAAGCCACGCCCCTGATCCGGTCAGGTCACGCCCCCCCCACTCCGCAGCCGACGGGGATTTAAAAAATGAAGGTAAAAATCAACTTCTGTCAGCTGCAGGGATGGGAGGGATGGTCATTTTCTCCCTGCAGCTCACGCTCAGACAGCACAGCACTGTTCATAAGGACATCCCAGATGGAGGACAGGGAGTCTTAAAGTCGGACTGTTTGGCCTAAAACCAGACTTCTGGCTACCCTAGGGGCAGGCTGCTGTGGAGGTCACAGTTAAGATGACGGTCCGCTATGGAGATCAGTGTTAAGGGGCATATTGCTGTAGAGGCCACTGTTAAAGGGGTGGGCTGTAGTGGAAATCACTATTAAGGAGATAGGGTACTGTGGAAGTCACTAATAAAGGGGTGGCGGTTAAGAGGATGGGATGCTGTGGAAGTCACTGTTAAAGGAGCGGGCACAGTGAAGGTCTCTGTTAAGGGGGCAGGGAACGGTGGCGGTCACAGTTAAGGGGATGGTCAGCTGTTGTGGTAGTCACATTTTAAGGAAACAGAGCTCTGTGGAGTTCACTGTTAAAGAGGTGGGTTATTGTGGAAAACAGTGTTAATTAGACGGGGTACTGTGGAGGTAACTAATATAGGGGCGGCCGCTGTGGAGGTCATATTAAAAAGGAGGGTGCTGTGGATGTTACTATTAAGGGGGCAGGCTGCTGTGGAGGTCACTGTTAAGGGAGGAGGGGACTGTAGCGGCCACTATCGAAGGGGCAGTGGGTTACTATGAGGTCACTGTTAAGACAGAGGAGTATTGTGAGGTCACTGTTAAGGGAGCGGGGCACAGTGGAGGTCACTGTTAAGGGAGCAGGGCACTGTGGAAGTCACTGTTAAAGGGGCAGTCGCTGTGGAGGTCTCTGTTAAGGGAAATGTTGGAGGTCAGTGAAGGGGACTGTATTCACAGAATGAAGTACCGCACACTGCTGTCGCTGGTGCTAGCAAAAGACTTGTTAGTCGTAATCTGCAGTAGAAAAAAATTGCTGCAAACAGCTAGTTCAATTTGCCATTGATCAGTGAAATGTATTATTCACAATTATTTAATGTTGCATACATGATCCAGTGGATGCCCATATATCTCAGAGTCACATTGCATGAGTACCATACGTTTCAACCTATTTTGGCCTTCTTCAGCGGTATATGATCTGGCAGTGACGGCGGGCAGGTGCACTGGTCCAGCGCACCTGCCCTCCGATATACGCTGAAGAAGGCCAAAATGTGCAGCAATTTTTTCTACCACAGTTAAGGGGACTGTAACCTATGGTCAGTGTTAAGGGGCAGGTGCTGTAGTTAAGGGGGTGGGATGCTGTGGAGGGCCAATTTTAAGGAGATAGGGAACAGTGGGGGGTCAGTGTTAAGGGGTGGGGGGCTGTGGAGGTCACTGTCAAGGTGGCTGGGCAGGGCCGGATTAAGAGCATCATGGGCCTGGTGCTGAGGATTTTGCTGGGCCTTTTTATGGAACTGCACTCAGTGTCTTAATTACATATATATTTTATCGATACCATTAAAGTATTTTGTTCCTGCAACTACCCCTTCATTTGGCGTCTATCTTGGCAACATGGAGGGGGACCACGGGAGGGGGACCCTGAGGGTGGGGGCACCCTCAGGGCACTATAGTGTCACGAAAACCGCTTTGTTTTCCTGACACTATAGTGATCATTTAACATGAAGATTACTGTTTTCTAGCTTCTGTGGACTGTGGACAACAGCAGCTAGAAACAGTAATTTTCATAGAGCTGTGTTATGATTTATGGACACAGCACTCAGCATGCTTAGCCAGTCAGATAGAAAGCTGAGAGCTGTGTCTAAATAACATAACACATTAAAGGGATTCTGTCACCAGGTTTCACCCCTGTCAGCTAAAAATATGCTGATGTTCAGGGCGTCTTCACGCTTCCTAATGTGGGCTTATAAATGTCATCTGTGGGCTTATTTAGCTAAAAAACAGCTTTTACTAACCTGTCAGTCAAACAAATAAGGTGCCCAAGGGGATGTTAATGGATGCAAGATGCCGTCTGCACCCGCCGCCGTTCGTGCCCAGCGCCGCCTTTCCAGACTTCTGTGCCGCCTCCTAATTCTCTGTGCCGCCTCTCGCCCTCCCTCCTCCCTCCTCCTGCTGTAAGAGCTCGCGCATACAGGGGTTGAGCGAAGTGCCGGCGCATGAGCACTTCGCTGTAAGAAGCCAAATGGAGAAGTCCGCACGGCGCATCAGGCAGAGCCCTGTGCGCAAAATCTTACAGCAGAAGGAGGGGGGAGGGAGGGAGGGTGAGAGGCGGCACAGAGGATTAGGAGGCGGCGCAGAAGTCCGGAAAGGCGGCGCTGGGCACGAACGGCGGTGGGTGCAGACGGCACCTTGCATCCATTAATATCCCCTTGGGCACCTTATTTGTTTGACTGACAGGTTAGTAAAAGCTGTTTTTTTAGCTAAATAAGCCCACAGATGACATTTATAAGCCCACATTAGGAATTGTGAAGACGCCCTGAACATCTGCATATTTTTAGCTGAGGGGTGAAACCTGGTGACAGAATCCCTTTAAAGAAATTACTGTTTCTAGCTGCTGTGGACTGTGGACTAGCAGCTAGAAACAGTAATTTCTTTATGTGTTATGTTATTTAGACTGAGCTCTCAGCATGCTTAGCCAGTCAGTAATTTTCATAGTGCTGTTATGATTTATGGACACAGCTTTTAAGCATGCTTAGCCAGCCTTCTATCTGGCTGTGCTTCTTGAGAGTCACAGTCCACAGGCTCAGAAACAGCCTGTGGACTGTGACTCTCAAGATGCAAAGCCAGATAGAAGGCTGGCTAAGCATGCTGAGAGCTGTGTCCATAAATCATAACAGCACTATGATTGCCCTCCCTTCCAACTAGATGAGTTTGTCTGATACCTGCAGCCTCCAGAAGCTCCTGCTGCTGCCTGTCTCCGTGTGGCCGAGCGCTGTGGGCCATCACAGTCCGTGTGCTGGCCTGGTCGAAACTGCTGGGGTGCAGGAGGGATAACCGCTGGTGCACTGAGTTCATATCTGGCGGGCCGGCATTACAGGAACCGCACCAGCTGCTCTGACGTCCTTTCGCCGGATATCCTGTGACGTATATCCGGTGGCAGGACGTCAGAGCAGCTGGAGCTGTTCCTGTAATGCCGCGGCCCGCCGGATATGAACTCAGTGCGCCCGCGGTTATCCCTCCTGCACGCTGCGCCGTGTACAAACTAACAGAGGACTTTTAGCGCCGGCCGCTCCCGACGGCCTTTTGGCTGGCGGATGGGCCTATTTTATGATAGGGGCCTGGAGCTGCAGCTCCATCAGCCCCTATGTTAATCCGGCCCTGGGGCTGGGTGCTGTATAGTGTTACTGTTATAGTGGATACTGTTGATATATTTTAACACACACAAACATTAAATAAAATATACACAAACACACTGCATCTATTATACAGTATAATAGATGCAGTGTGTACAGATATATAGTATATCCAGCAGTGCACTGATATGTGAGGTAAGAGATTAAATAGATGCAGTGTGTACAGATATATACTATATACAGCAGTGCACTGATATGTGAGATGAGAGATATAATAGATGCAGTGTGTACAGATATATAGTATATCCAGCAGTGCACTGATATGTGAGGTAAGAGATATAATAGATGCAGTGTGTACAGATATATACTATATACAGCAGTGCACTGATATGTGAGATGAGAGATATAATAGATGCAGTGTGTACAGATATATAGTATATCCAGCAGTGCACTGATATGTGAGGTAAGAGATATAATAGATGCAGTGTGTACAGATATATACTATATACAGCAGTGCACTGATATGTGAGATGAGAAATATAATAGATGCAGTGTGTACAGATATATAGTATATCCAGCAGTGCACTGATATGTGAGGTAAGAGATATAATAGATGCAGTGTGTACAGATATATAGTATATCCAGCAGTGCACTGATATGTGAGGTAAGAGATATAATAGATGCAGTGTGTACAGATATATACTATATACAGCAGTGCACTGATATGTGAGATGAGAGATATAATAGATGCAGTGTGTACAGATATATACTATATACAGTAGTGCACTGATATGTGAGATGAGAGATATAATAGATGCAGTGTGTACAGATATATAGTATGATAATTAAGTGTGAGGCAGCTCTCACCTGCTCCACGACACCCTCTGGGCACGGACGCCGCACCTAGATGCGGGAATGTACAAGCGATTTAGAAGAAAAGAGAAGTCCAGCTCATGCCAGGTGTGAATACGTGGCTTCTTTATTTCAGCGGTTATAAAATTCCACACAGCAAGGTGCAACAAGTGACGCGTTTCAGACCTCTATAGCATCAGGGTCCTTCTTCATGACAAACACAAAATGCTGTAGGAGCACCCCCTGATAAATCCCCGTTCGATCACAGACTAATGCTGATCACCTGGGAGAGGGAGGTATCAGGGGGAGGTCCCACAGATCCTCAGTTAAAAAATACAAGATACGGCTTGTTGATTAAAAAATGTGGGAGGAAGTAGCGCGTTCATAGATATTGTCATATATATCTCAATAGATGCTTCAGTATAAATATAACAAACATAACAGACAGAAAACTGAAGAGGACACAGCAATGAATGAGCTTACAATACAGAAAATGCTACATGTTAGCAATTCTCTAATATTGTAATATAAGGTCATGGCATTTATTGAGACCTGACGGTTGGCGGGATCCCAATTGGAAGATCCAAAAGGCCTCTCTGTTCAGAAGTTTCCTTCTGTGGTCCCCCCCTCTAGGTGGTAGAAAAACCCTCTCTATGCCCCGCACTTTTAAACCTGATGTATCCCCAGCATGTAATACAGCGAAATGAAGACTAGCGGCTGAAACATTGCGGCTCTTGTAATCCGGTATATCAGATGTGCTTCAGTATCCTGTTCTTCAAGGGGTTAATTGTGCAACCTACATATTGTAGTGAACATGATTTGCAGGTAATCAGGTATACCACATATTTGGAATTGCAATTGATATACGATTGTATATAAAATATTTTACCATCTGCTGTGGACCTGTTCACAACAAATGCATTTACGATGTCTGAAACTGCCTTTAGAACTAAGGCTACTTTCACACTTGCGTTCATCGGTCCCCTCGTGAGCTCCGTTTGAAGGGGCTCACGAGCGGACCCGAACACCTCCATCCAGCCCTGATGCAGTCTGAATGGAGCGGATCCGCTCAGACTGCATCAGTCTGGCGGCGTTCAGCCTCCGCTCGCCTCCGCACGGCCAGGCGGACAGCTGAACGCTGCTTGCAGCGTTCAGCTGTCCGCCTGGCCGTGCGGAGGCGAGCGGATCCGTTCAGACTTACAATGTAAGTCAATGGGAACGGATCCGCTTGAAGATGACACCATATGGCTCAATCTTCAAGCAGATCCGTCCCCCATTGACTTTACATTGAAAGTCTGAACGGATCCGCTCAGGCTACTTTCAGACTTAGAAATTTTTCTAAGTTATTAATGCAGACGGATCCGTACTGAACGGAGCCTCCGTCTGCATTAATATGATCGGATCCGTTCAGAACGGATTCGATCAAGCGCAAGTGTGAAAGTAGCCTAAGCCATGTTGGTTGTCTACATCCACCCTCCATGAAAAAACTTGGACCTATTAAATTGCCTACAGTAGGAGCTCTTTTAGCAACGCATCTCATGCCATCCACATTTGCCCACTGCTCGTCATAATTTAGAACATTAAAATACTTCGTGATTTTACAAATCTCTGAGTGCTGACAAGAGTCTGATTCGTGCGCGGCCTCTGAAATACCCACTGGTTTCTATCCATATCAGACACTAGTTTGTTAGCTTGTTCTATATTGCCGGGTGTATATGCCCTGCACAACAACCTAGTATATATAGATATAGAGTATATACAGCAGTGAACTGATATATGAGGGACAAGTTATAATAGATGCAGTGTGTACAGATATATACTATATACAGCAGTGCACTGATATGTGAGGTATGAGATATAATAGATGCAGTGTGTACAGATACATATAGTATATACAGCAATGTACTGATATGTGAGGTAAGAGATATAATAGATGCAGTGTGTACAGATATATACTATATACAGCAGTGCACTGATATGTGAGGTATGAGATATAATAGATGCAGTGTTTACAGATATATATAGTATATACAGCAGTGCACTGATATGTGAGGGACACATTATAATAGATGCAGTGTGTACAGATATATAGTATATACAGCAATGTACTGATATGTGAGGTATGAGATATAATAGATGCAGTGTGTACAGATATATAGTATATACAGCAGTGCACTGATATGTGAGGTAAGAGATATAATAGATGCAGTGTGTACAGATATATAGTATATACAGCAGTGTACTGATATGTGAGGTATGAGATATAATAGATGCAGTGTGTACAGATATATATAGTATATACAGCAGTGCACTGATATATGAGGGACACGTTATAATAGATGCAGTGTGTACAGATATATATAGCATATACAGCAGTGTACTGATATGTGAGGTAAGAGATAAAATAGATGCAGTGTGTACAGATATATATAGTATATACAGCAGTGCACTGATATGTGAGGTAAGAGATATAGATGCAGTGTGTACAGATATATAGTATATACAGCAGTGTGCTAATGAGGTACGAGCTGTAATTTATACTGTACCTCATGCCTCACATATTAGTACATTGCTGGCCAGAAACGCATAATGGGAGGGGCTATTAATGGGGCATGGGGCCCCAATTTAGATTCTTGCTATGGTGCACAGTGACTTCTATGTACTCCCCTCCTAGTAGATATGACACTCTGAGCGATGTCATCCTGGATCGATGTCACCTGGTTGATGTTACCTTAGCATTGTCACCTTGAAGTTATCATGACCTTGATTATGTTTGTTAGGTCACCATGTTTTTATGTCTTCTGTGGTCCACTTTGGCTCTGTGTCTTGTAGTGCAGTGCTGCCTGGAAACACCATGTAGCAGTGTTTGCATGGTGTCCAGGCATCTGCTTGTCTATTTTTGCAGCTCTGTCTGGGAATGCCATGTAGCAATGTTCGCATGGGGTCCAGACATCTGCTAGTTCCATGTCCGTGCTAGTTCCTGTGTTCTAATTTGTCTGGTCTGAACAGTGTCCTGTGTTTCTGATATGTTTTGGTTATGTTTGTGTTCCAGTTTGTTGCCTGTGTTCTAGTTCTTGTTTCATGTATGCATATAAGGCTGGTGCTTGCGTCACGTTTGGGTCTTGTAGGTAAGTGGCCAAGTGCACCAGGACCATCCCGCAGGTGTGACTTGGTGAGCCCTTGGTAAAGTCTATCCCCACCATTAGTGGTATTGTGAAGAATAGTGTTGATCGTGAATATTCTAATCGTGAATATTGGCACTTCGAGAATTCGTGAATATCTAGAATATATAGTGCTATATCTTCGTAATCGCGAATATTCAAGATTTTTTTTCCATTAGTACCCATGATCCCTCACTGCTTCTTGCTTGTGGGCCAATGAGAAGGCTGCAATATCTTTGACTTTAGGAGTAGTGTTGTTTTCGTATCGCAAATTTTTTCGATTGCCAATTTTTTGCAATCAAGAAAATAATGACTTGAGATCACGAATTCTCGAATATATGATGAATATTCACCCAATATATGATGAATATTCACCCAAATATAAATATTGCAAATTCGAATATTGCCCCTGCCGCTCATCACTAGTGAAGAACAGGGCTCACTTAGACTCTATCCTTTGGGTTTGGCCCCAAGTCAAACCAGTGCACTTGGTCCAGTGGTTTTCCTTCCACCACTGTTACCTTGCCTGCTAGTCCAGGAATTACTGTCATGTTTGGTCATGTCCTGTTTAATATAGTTTTAGTTTTTTGTCTGCAGGTGTATGTTGATTTCTGTATGCCTGTGAGATGTTCTGTATGACTCTTGGAACATGACACTCTTCTGTGGTCATCTTTATCCTAGCCTATCTGGAGAACAATACACCTATCATACTGTTATCCCATTTCTGCTCTACTATTATTACCATGAGGATTACTTTTCAGATAGCATCTTCCCCTCACACCAGCAGTGGACAATGGATGACATATCTATGTAGGAGGTTTTATAAATTGTGCTGACTGCTATAGAAGGGCAGCATTTTATATTTCATATTTTTTTTTTGTATTGTACTGCCAAAATGAAAAATAATAGCCAAAAGTTCTATAAAAATAGATGTCTTTTAATTTTGATAGAAGTGTCCCTTTAAGGTTAATACAAGTATATGCTAATTACCAGAAGAGGGCATTTGCAGATAAAAGGGAAGAGAATATAAATTAATTATGCTCAGATCTAGAAGCATGTCCAAGGAGATAGACAAGGAACTGAGCAAGGTGAAAATAAGTTATAATATGTAATATGGGTATTGTTTCTTGGGTGTACCCTTAGACTTCTCATGGAGTGCCTACGGTTCCATAATATGGAATGACCATTCCAGTTCATTACATAAAGTAGATTTCGACTGTGTAGACATATATTTTCTTATATAGTATGTGGATTTTAAAGCCTGGCAGTTTAATAGTGTATTGTGTTTAATTTAATGGTTCTGTTGTAGTTACTTTCCCATTTAGACAAATGCCAATGGAAAATAAGTAATACTGACAAAAGGGGGATTTTAGATTTCCATTAAGTAACGTAATATATAGACATGTCATTTATTGCTTAATTTATCAGACTATGAAGCATTCATTGCCAGAAGGCCCCTGCCAAGATTGGATCAAGAAGATAATGGTATGTCTAGTTTACCGCAGATATAGAAAAACGTGATCTGTGGTAATCCTGTTACAATCAATCACCATGGTACATTAGGAACCCACTAATTCATTGTAAAGTAGAAAGACAACTGAATTACTCTTGACAAAAAATAAAATAAAAACACAATACACATGGAAAACAACGTGAATGCCAATAGCAAGGTGTCTCTTTATGCTTGGGAAGAACTTTATGCATTATATCTATCCATTATCACTCCATTACTCATAATTTACAGATGACATTTAGAAAAATACTGGCTGCAGATGTTGCTGAAGGCAAAAGTGAAGATTAGTCTCAGTGAGTTTATGATGATATTACTGGTGGCAGTGACAAACACCGTGACCTTTTCTGTTGATATTTGATGTCACTCAATGGCTTTAACATGCATACATTTTGGAACCATTTAAATATCTATCATATACAGACAAGGCAAAAGAAAACGACGGTCTCTAAGTTCATATGTAGAAGTTTATCAGTTTTTAAACATAGAAAGAAACCTTACATAGTACTTAAAGTAGAAAACTTGGATATTTTATTTGGAAAATATAAAAAAATATATATATATTTGTGTATGTATTGTAGGAAGGCGCAAGGGTCTGTCATTGACGGAAGGTACGTGTCACCGAGGTTCCTGGCCTCGGTGAGATAAGAACTGGTTATTTTATGTGTCAGCCAGCAGCTAGTGCTCGCTGACACTGTTTATTCTTAGTGTGGCTGAAAAGCCGATGCGGGCCGGTTCTTATTGGGAGCAGCCAAAGAGCAGGGTGGGTGGCTGTTCCCCACGTCCAGGCCAGGTTTTGGGCTGGGGTTTAAAAGCTCAGCCAGAAGCTCAGCTGGGTGTGGTATGTTCCTCCAAGTGAGAGTGGAGCTGTGAAGGCTCTGGGTTTCTAGGAGCTGCATGAGAGCCACCAGCTGGAAGCCAGGCGCCCTAAAAGCCTGTTGTGGATATCGAGGTGACATGTTTGTTTGAGTTTGCTGGACTTTTTGCTGTGTGAAAAACCACGGAGGAATTCCTGCGGTGTGAATTAACACCAGGACTCTGCCAAGTGTTTGTGTTATTTTGTTCCTTGTTGTGTGAATAAACACTGACTTTTGCTTTACAACCTTGTTTTTGCCTCTGTACTGCGTCCGCTTACCCTGCCTACCAGAGCGAATCCCTACAGTATATATGTGTGTACAGTCGTGGCCAAAAGTTTTGAGAATTACATAAATATTTGAATTTTTTTTAATTATTTTTATTTTCAAAGACGAAAACAATACACGGTACATATTGGGCAAGCAGAGCGTCTAACATGACGCAGCCGTTGATACAGAGGTCATACAGTTTAAAACGTATATAAGACATTGAGTTAATACGCATAGCAATTCCAAAATCTGTGCATATTCTTATGTTATTACATCTTGAGGATATTTACCATTATTGGTAAAACTCTACATATTCAGAAAGGACACCACAAGATCCAAGGAAATGAGAAATTATATAGTTATCACGTTCCACTCAGAAACTGGACAATAGCAGGAGTGATGGTTAGTGAGTGAACCTAAACTCCCGCCATAGTTTCCATTGTTTTGCAAATTTTTTATGATTTCTGGCCTCCCATGCAGATAGTTCCTCAAAGCAATACAATTGGTCCACTTTCCGTCTCCATTGTTCCATGGAGGGGAGAGTAGTGGAAAGCCAGTATTTTGGAACCAATAGACGCGCTGCAATAAGCAGTTGTCTAAACAGAAAGGGGGGGGGGGTGGTCATCTAATTCATTTGTGTTGTATATGTTAAGTAGGGCTTTGAGGGGGAAATTGGCACTGAGGTTTGGCATATCTGGTTGCTTAAGCGAAATATTTCCTTCCACCAATTTTTTATAGTGGGATAATCCCACCAGATATGGAAGAAAGATCCTCTATTACTTAGGCATCTCCAACATCTATCAGAGGCTGAATCAGAGAAAAGGCAGGTTATGACTGGAGTTTTATACCATCTAGTTAATAGCTTGTATCCGTTTTCTTGTATGCTGGACGCATCGGGACGCTATATGCGGAGCTAAAAGTATATCTGGTAGTTTAGTGAGAGGAAATTCTTGACCTAGATCTCGTTCCCTATGCCTTATGTAGACAAGTTTGGTAAGTAGAGGAGGAGTATTCAGCCTGTGAAATAGTTGGAAGATGAGCTTTTTTGGTGGATTGGGGTTGTTAATGAGAGCCTCTATCAAAACTAATGGTCTAAGGAAGTCACTTCCGGAGGTATGTTGGGAAAGATATGAGTGTAGGTATCATAGGGGAGACATATTTTGGTGTTGTGGGGAGAGCCTTTTTTGGAGCTTTGAAATAGACAACACCTTACCCTCTGGGTCAAAAAGAGAAGAGATAGGTATAGCTATTTCTCTCAGGGGTCGTGGGGTGCATTCAATCAGCAGGGGGAGAGCTGTACCCAATATGTCTTTCAGAGAAAGGAGGGGGGATGGGAATGGTATTGAACAATGAGTGGTTTGAAACCATTTCCACGCCCTCAATGTGGCTTGGATAATGGGGTACGGTGAAGAGGGGATATTTATAAAAGACTGGAGTTTCCCAATAATATGGAGCGTAATAGTTTGCCTAAGAGCTCCCGGAATTTCTGAGCCATTCTACTACCCTGGATAAAAACAGCTTTTCCGTACAGTTCAGGGTCCGGTAATGCCATCCCTCAAGAACGCTTAGGGCGAGAAAGTGTGTCGTACGACAGTCTGGGTCTCTTGCCGTTCCATACAAATTTGCGGAAGATTTTTCTAAGGGAATCATAATAAGCATTAGGTATAGGTATGGGCAGGACCTGTTGCAAGTACGTGAGGCGAGGTATTATTAAGGACATGAGGAGGTTTTTCCTACCGAACCATGAAATTATGTGGTTATTCAATCTATCTACACTAGAGGATATAGATTGTAATAATGGGGAGTTGTTTCCCTTGAACGGTCGAATTGCAAACCGAGAGCAAGTGGGGGAGAATGAGTTGTTGGAAGGTTCTGTAATATGAGACAGTTAGTCCGTCTGGGCCTGGACTTTTGCTAGGGGGTGCTTGGTTCAATGCCGTTGTTAGTTCTTCTAGTGTAAATGGTGATGATATTTTCCGTTTGATATCCACAGAAAGAGATGGTAGGTCAAGTGATCCTGTAAAGGAGGATGTTAGGGTGGAGTGGAATTCCGAGGTAATTGTAGGAGGCAGGTTGTATATGGATTCATAGAATTCCCTAAAGCGGGTTGCTATTAACTTAGAGGAGTAGAGGGGGGAACCCTGAGGGGAGTCTATTTGGTGAATGTAGTTTGATGCTTTTCTATTCTTTATTCTACGCATCATGAACTCTAATGCTTTGTCTCAATGAGCAAAAAATTTGTGTTGCGAGTTTAGGAAGTACTTAGCTGTTGAATGGTGTAGGAGGGATTTTATCTCTGAGGTTGGAGAGTTCCTGTAGATCGGATTCTGAAAGGGAGCGTTTGTGCAAAGATTCAAGGAATTTTATTTTTTGGCATAGGACATCTAGCTTTTTTCCCCTTTCCTTTTTGAGGAACGAACCCAGGCTAATAAAATGGCCTCTGATGTATGGTTTGTGGGCATCCCATAGGGATTGGTCTGATGTTTCTGGGCATTTATTCAAGGTAAAGTATTCTTTTAAAAGGTTGGATATTTTTTTCTTTGGCCATTTTGTCACCCAAAAGTTCAGGCGCCATCTAAATTTATTCAAGTTCGGTACAGGGGCTGAAACTGAGAGGAAGATGGGGGCGTGATCGGATAAGTGGATGGAACCCAGTTTAGCTTCTTGACATAACTGCAGGTGTGCCTTAGATATAAATAAGTAATCCAATCTCTGATAGGATCCATGGACATGAGAGTGAAAGCTATAATCCCTCATTTTGGGGTGTAACGTGCGCCATACATCGACAAGCTGTAGGTTCCACAGACCCTCCCTTATCCAGCGTAATGCGCTGGCGGATAAAGCGGATAGAGTGGATGAATCAAGTTGTGGGGTTAAAGTGGCATTTTGGTCTCCTCCCAGGACCACTATTCCCTCAGCAAAATTCTCAATAATGGGGAAGACTACGGAAAATCATTTGGATTGTCCCGAATTGGGGGCGTAAATGTTAATGATGGTGTACATTTAAGGGCCTATGCTACCCTTGACCAGGATGTATCTCCCTTCTGGATCTTGCAAGTGAGAAATATATTTGAAGGGGACTTTCCTCTGAAATCCAATACTCACCCCACCTGAAGCAGATGAATCACCACCGCAGTGATACCACTGGGAGTAGTGAGCCTGGAAACTCCCCAGATCTTAATCCCATTGAGAACTTGTGGTCAATCCTCAAGAGGCGGGTGGACAAACAAAAACCCACTAATTCTGACAAACTCCAAGAAGTGATTATGAAAGAATGGGTTGCTATCAGTCAGGAATTGGCCCAGAAGTTGATTGAGAGCATGCCCAGTCGAATTGCAGAGGTCCTGAAAAAGAAGGGCCAACACTGCAAATACTGACTCTTTGCATAAATGTCATGTAATTGTCGATAAAAGCATTTGAAATATATGAAGTGCGTGTAATTATATTTCACTACATCACAGAAACAACTGAAACAATGATCTAAAAGCAGTTTAGCAGCAAACTTTGTGAAAACTAATATTTGTGTCATTTTCAAAACTTTTGGCCACGACTGTATGTATCTTTTTGAAGAAAGAGTTGACGTTTTTAATGGTACCATTTTTGGGTAGATATGATTTTTTGATCATTCATTACTACACTTTATGGGGCAAGGGGGACCAAAAAATGGGCTGTTTTGGCACAGTTTTTATTTATTTATTTTTACAACGTTTACCTGAGGATTAGGTCATGTGACTTTTTTATAGATCAGATCGTTACGGACGTGGCAAAACCTAATGTGTCGACTTTTTCTTATTTATTTAAGTTTTACACAATAATAGCATTTTTGAAAACAAAATAATGATATTTAAGCGTATATATAGTCTGGGAGCCATAGCTTTTTAATTTTTTTGCCAATTGTCTTAGGTAAGGACAATTTTTTGTGGGATGAGGTGATGGTTTGATTGGTACTATTTTGGGGGGTATATGCATTTTTAATCGCTTGGTGTTGCAATTTTTGTGATGTAAGATGACAAAAATAGCTTTTTTTTTTACACAACTTTTTTTTTTTTTTTTTTACGGTGTTCACAATAATATTTATTTCACTTTATCACAATAATAGCAGTTTTGAAGCAAAAAATTATCATATTTTAGTGTCTCCATTAGAGTTATTGCTTTTTTATTTTTTGACCGATTCTCTCAGGTAGGGTCTCATTTTTTGCAGGATAAGGTGACGTCTGATTGGTACTATTTTGGGAGACATACGCCTTTTTGATCACTTGCTGTTGCAAATTTTCGTGATGTAATGTGACAAAAATGCTTTTTTTACACAGTTTTTATTTTTATTATTTTACAGTGTTCATCTGAGTGGTTAGGTCATGTGATATTTTTTATAAAGCTAGTTGTTACGGACGTGGCGATACCCAATATGCATTTTTTTATGTATTTCACTTTAGCACAATAATAGCAGTTTTGAAACAAGAAAAATTATGCTTTAGTGTCTCCATCTTCTGAGAGCTATATTTTTTATTTTTTGGGCGATTATCTTAGGTTGGGGCTAATTTTTTTCGGGATGAGTCAACGGTTTTTATTGATACCATTTTGTGGGACATACGCCTTTTGATCGCTTGGTGTTGCACTTTTTGTGATGTAAGGTGACAAAAATGGCTTTTTTTTTACACCGTTTTTATTTTTTATGGCGTTTATCGGACAGGGTGGATCATGTGATATATTTATATAGCAGATAATTACGGACGCGGCGATACTTAATGTGGGGGGTTCTGTTTTTTATTTTAAAATAAGGGGAAAGGGGCATTTTTTTTTCTTTTTTAATTTATTAATTTTATTACTTTATAAATTTTATTAAAAAAACACTTTTTTTACTTTTTTTCTTTACTTTATTTCTGATGTTCATTTTTGGGGGTCTGATCCCCTCTTCAATGCATTACAATACATCTGTATTGTAATGCATTGCCTGTTTGCGTACTGCAGTGAGTAGTACACAAACAGGTTGCCTAGGAGACCCAGCCTGAGGCTGGATCTCTCGTTACCCATAGAAGGAAGTTCCCGATGCCATGCAAGGCATTGGGCAGCCTCTGCACTGCATCGGGCTGCCTTCTAATACATCAAGTCCTTGCCACAGCAGCGCGGGGACTCGATGTGCTAACTCACCCGACACAAACCCCGCGCGGACCACGGCATAGAAGGTGTTAATCTACCAGCCTCTGCTTTTACAGCAATGCAGGCGGATACAGCAGGGACCCGGATACCAGCGACTGCCGGGCCCCTGCAGTGATCGTGCACACACCGCTCCGGTGCCCGCGAGATCACCATGACGTACCATTACGTCAAATTTCTGGAACGCAGTGGTTTCCATGATGTAGTAGTACGTCATGGGTCAGGAAGGGGGTTAAAAAAAAGCTTTAAAGTTAAAAAAGTTTCTCACACTATCAAAGCTACATGCAAAACCCCATAATGATAATGTGAAAACAGAATTTTATAAATTTTTGCAAATTCATAAAAAAGAAAAAATACAATTTTGCATGAACATAAGTATTCAGACAATTTGCTATGACATTTGAAATTTAAATCTGGGGGTGGGGCTCCTATTTCTCATGATCATCTTTGATATGTTTCTACACCTTGATTTGAGTCTACCTGTGACAAAATTCAGTTGATTGGATATGATTTGGAAACACACACCCTTGTGGAGGAATGAACTGCCTGTAGATCTCAGAGACAGGATTAGGTGGAAGCACAGGTTTGGAGAAGGATGCAAAACAATTCTGCTGCACTGAAATGTCCAAAGATCATAGTGGCCCTCATAATTCTTAAATGGAAGAACTCTGGAAAAACTAGGTGCTTTCATCAAGCTGGCCACCTCACCAAACTATGCAATTGGGGAAGAAGGATGTTGGTAAGATAAGAGTCTAAGAATTCAATGTTCACTGTGGCTGAGCTCCAAACTTCCTGTGTGCAGATGGGAGAAACTTCCAGAAGGTCAATCAGTACTCCAGCACTCTAAGCTTTATGAGTTTGCAAAAAATAAAAGCACCTAAAGAACTCCTAGACAGTGAAGAAAGATTATATGGACTGATGAAAACCAGATTACATTTTTTAAACTTTTTTTTAACATTCTGTTGTTACTTTTTCATAATGGGGTACTACGTACAGAATGATGGGGGACAACTTGATTTTTTTTCATTTTAGCACAAAGCTACAACATATTTACTCTATATTATCGTGTCTATGATCTAGATCCAGATCTTTATAAAAAATTCAAAACCTTCTAAAGTTCTAAAAAAATAACATTACCAAAATGATGCCCACATAAAGTAGACAGATGGTGAATGTTTATTAATAAGTATTGTAACGAGCCTCTTTGCTCGCTGTGTTCCGCTCTCCCGGCACTCCCCAGACTTCAGACTGCAATGTCTGATTGTTCAGTCATGCGATAATTCGGGATTCGAACTATAGCTATGTGCTGTTCAAATCCAGTGGTAATAGCTCATTACAAACACCAGACAGGCTGTATGCAAATTCAAACAGGAATCTCTCATTTATTGAATGCACACAACCCACTTTTATACACAACAGTTTGAAAACCCTGCCCAAACAACCACTTCCTATTGGTCAATTGTAAAGTCCCCTCTAGTCCTTACTCAGGTCCTCAGGGCCATGCAAATAAGGACTTAAAACAGGGTCAGCAGCGATTGGTCTGATAGCTTGACTGGGCAGGTGGATATGTGTAGCCATGCAGAGAAGTCCCAGGAGATAATTAAATTACCTAAGCAAACAAACAGAACAATGCCTTCCTTCTAGAACACGGATACGTTTGGAGGGGATTATCCTAAAGACAACTGAGAACAATGAAACAACCACAGAGTGATTCGAACCAGACAGGGCAGAGGACCCACCACTGCGTAATATAATCAAGAAAACATGGTTCAGTATTCCAAGGACCATGACAAGTATTTTATGAGGTATCACTTTCTGTCTTAAAAGCAGAGAAATTCACATTTAGAAAATAGTGATTTGTTTTCAAATTTTCAGTAAATTATGGATTTTTTTTGTGAATAAAAGGTAAAACATATTGACTCAAATTTACCATTAACATGATGTACAATGTGTCATGAACAAACTAACAGTCTCTGCATGGCTTGGATAAGTAAGAGTATTCCAAAGTTACTGCCACATGTTGGAATTTAAAATTTAGGCTTGGTCAGGAAGGGGGTAAACGGCCTGGTATGGAAGTGGTTAACAGAAACAGCTTACTGCAGTTTAATGGTTTCTGGAAGAATGTATTCCTGTATCTCTTATGTCAAACAACCTCTTTATGCCACATACTGTATATACAAGCACCTGGTTGTAACTCACAATCATTAATGGAAATCACTGACCAAACCCTGACTATGTGTAAGTGGCCTTAGGATGATACAAGTAAACTCTTGTAAAATGGACACAGTCTTGTCAACATTCATTTGTATTTAATTATGCCCATTTGCCAGCTTTCAAGTAGTCAACATGGTTTGCTACTCAATACACTGGTTTGGAATGTGATTAAAGTGGACAAATGAATCATGATGCTTGCTGATTGCACTCTGTCAGTGCGTTCTTCCTTACTGTAATCACTTCCATCATTTAAAGCAATAGTAAACTTTAACTGACCCTGCTTTTTAAATTTGCATTAATTTTAAATCACATATACATTTCATTACATTCTAAAAATTCAATGATATTAAAGGTGTAATCCCCCTCCACAAACAAATTAAAATAAATAAAAATAGCACCAAAAAATGCTTTCCTCTCCACCAACCCAATGTAGAACCTCTGGTGAGCCACTCAACCTTTGTCTAAAAGTGGCCAGAACTCACTGCAGTAAATCGGTGGCTTTAGTGGTTATATGCTGTACTACTGGTATCATGGCTCCCAATGTTAAGTGGTGATGCCAGCAGTTGAGTCCTTGGCTGCAATGGTCACTAGCCAGTTGCAGGTCAGCACCTCGAAGGCATAAAGTGCATGCTCAGGCCATGTGCCCAATTTGGAGACCTAGAAGTTGAAGGGGGCAGACCCATCAGTCAGTACGTGTAGGCGTGTGCACACATACTGCTCCACCATGTCACACATCCCCGAGACGTCCCCGATCCAATTTTCCCTATCAAATTTCGATGTTCTTTTATGCGCCTACCATGGTGATCACGGGAAACGGGGAATTAGGGTTCCATGCTGGAGAGGGAGTCTGAGAAAGGGATACCACATCCAAGGGAGGTCAATGGCTGAAATCTGATTGGGTGGAGATGGTGGGGCAAGATATTAAAGGTCAAGCATCAAAGGAAGGCAGGAGGCGCGCGGCAATTACCCACTCCAGACTTTGGGAGGTAGTGACGATAAATAACAATACAGGACTCTTAAGATGTCCTGTTTTTGGAATGAGAAGATGTTATAAAGGAAAGGCCCTGCTGCCGCTTTGTTGACTCTAGATAAATTGATGTCCACGATCCAATTGGATATTTGCACCCTGCTCCCTCTTTTGCTGTGCTGGTGGCTCTGTGCGACCACCGCCTCTACCTCCGAACTACACAGGTCACTCACATGACCTTGATTCCATGTGGGGTTGAGGACCTCATCGTCCTCCACATCATCCTCCACCCAGTCTTCACCCCTGCCCTCCTTGTCGGTCTGCAAACTGCAGAAAGCCGCAGCAGTTGGCACCTGTGTTTCATCATCTTCAGAGACGTGCTACGGTGGTCCTCCCATGTACTCATCCTGAAACATAAGTGGTTGGGCATCGGTGCACTCAATCTCTTCCACTTCTGGGGCAGGGCTATGTGGATGGCCCTGGGAAACCCTGCTAGCAGAGTCACCAAAAAGCAGAAGAGACTGCTGCATGACTTGGGGTTCAGACTGCTTGGCTGATTTGCAAGGGGGTGAGGTAAAAGACTGATGGCCATGTGCTGCAGGTGCCAACTCTGATCTGCAGGGGACTGTTTGGGAGACAATGTGAAGGAACTGGAGGCACTGTCAGCCACCCAATCTACTATCGCCTGTACTTGTTAGGGCCGCACCATTCGTAGAGCCGCATTCGGCCATACCAAATAATGCTGAAGGGTCTGTCTCCTACTCGCACCTGAGGAAGGGGTTTCACTTGGGCATGTAGCTGGCACAGATCGACCACGTCCTCTCCCTGCAACAAGAGCTCCACCAACACCAGCAGCACCACGACCAGGGCCACTTCCCTTGTTTGACGCTCTCCTCATTTTTTGCGGTCGCTTGCGTTTTTTTTCTAAATTAAGTTCCTTGTGAACAATGCAGAGCAGGGGATTTTTGACAGCCAAAATGGGTTAATTTCACCCAACAATGGAACAGACAAATGTCAAAAATTTAGGTCCCTGTCATCTAGGCAAAGCAGGGTTTTTTTGGACGGGAAAAATGGGTTAATGTCACCCAACAATGGAACAAACAACTTTTTTAAGCTTATTGCCCAGTCTGCTATGCAGTGCAGGCAGCAAAGGTACTTTATTGCCAAAAAATATAGTTTTTTTTCTCACACACAATGAAACAGATGGATTTAACTGTATTTATTTAACTACCAGAAATGCAGCACAGGGCTAAAGTGTACTTTATTGCCCCCAAAATTTATTTTATTTTTTTACCCTAAATGAAACAGATGGATTTAACAGTGATTATATTTCACTCTTACAAATGAGGCACAGGGGTTTTTAAACATAAAAAAATGGTGGATATGTTACCCCTACAATGGAACAAATTGATTTGCTGAATTTATGTGCCTGCCTGTCACATATGCAGTGCAGGTCTCAGAGGTACTTTACAACAAAAAATTTAAATATGTCAACCCACAATGGAACAGATGGATTAAACTGATTATATTTCACTCTCAGAAATGCAGCACAGGGGTACTTTACAGATCAAAATGGGGATATGTCACCCCTCTGGGTCCCTGACCTCACAGACAGTATTATTTTTCCTTCCCCTGGCACATTTTCAGTGCAGGTGCACTTTAAAAATGGGTATATGTCGGCCACTACACTACAAGAAACAGGATTAAATTATGGTACAAATCCGAACTTTACAGTTCAGGTTCGCTCAACCCTATTTGTAAGGCTGGAAAAGACATCTGTCCATCCAGTTCAGCCTGTTATCTTGCACGTTGATCCAGAGGAAGGTAAAAAAAAACACTCATAAAGGTAGAAGTAAATTTTCCTCATTTAAGGGGACAAAATTCCATCCCAATATCAATTAGGCAATCAGAATAACTCCATGGAATAACAACCCTTCTCCATAAAATTAACAACTATAACTTGTAGTACTATTAAATTCCAGAAATACATCCAGGCCCCTCCTTAGGCAGAGAGTTCCATTGTTTCACTGCTCTTACAGTAAAGAATCTAATAACTAGCTTCAATGGTGATGTAGCCACCAGCAGCATGTCGGAACCCAGTTATTGGCTGGAGCGGTGCATGTAACCATGCCCATGACCAGCAGGATATAAACAGTGTGGGGACGGGAAGATGGAGAGAGCGGTGGAATGGAGCGGCATGAAGTAGATAAGTATGAATATTCTTTTTAAAGCAGGCTGCGGCATTGCATAAAATATAATTATTACCTGAAAACCCCTTTATATAGCAACTGACAATGTGCAAAATCTAAAAAGTACGAATAGTGTCCTTAGCACATGGCCAGAAGTAACAGGCCATTTTACACAATGTTCTGGTGTGGCAGCACAATGCAATCAGAACATTACTACCAGAATGATCTAGACTGATGCATCTTTATAAAGGTTAATCTCTCTACATTTTTTGTTGAAAGGTGAGATCTCTTGCCACATTACTGGCCAGGCAGGAAAGCTTGTCCAGGGCAAACTCGGACAGTTGCGGACACAATTCAAGTTTGACTGCCCAGTAGTCCAGGGGATCTTGAATCTGGGGTGACAGGGCTCACTCCAAGTATGCCACCACCTTTTAGTTAAGGTTCTGCTCCATCTCCTGCTGCTGACTGGTTTCTTCTTGCCTGGTGAACTAATGGGCTCATCAGAGACTCAAAACTTAAGTTACTGCTGATGGAGCTGGTCCTGAACCCCCACCCCCCTCCAGCAGTTATGGTGGTGGATTGAGAGCGCAGATGGTCTCCGACGGTCAGAACTTTTTGGGTATGGGCGATGGCGCAGAAAGGCAGTGACCAACCGACTACATAGGATGTCTCAATAGTAGTTGAGTTTATCATCCCTCTCAGCAGGTGTAAAAAAGGCCCACATTTTGGCATGGAAGTGAAGGTCTAACATCGTGGAGAGCCAGTAGTCATCCCTCTATGCAAGCAACGCACCATGCATCGGACCATTTGAGTAAGGGAATCGGAGTGACTTCCTGCCTCCTTCTCCACTACATAATGCAATGGTCTGTCAGGGAAATCTGGTCTTCCTCATAGCCATAGTGTTACATACCAATATACTTTCTTTATAGTGCATTTGGGTACTGTATAGTGCATTTGCGAATGCGTGTACGTGAAAATTATATTGCTGATATTTTGCATTGAAAAAAATTATGAATGGAGATCGCAAATTTGTCACTGTCCATGTTGTGGGACTATTTGTGCACTTCTAGTAATTATTTATTGGATGCAAATATGAGCTGAAGGTTTTTCAGGTTCGCCTGCCATTAAAATGAATGGGACCAGCCGAGAACTTGCGGTTCGCGAACATTTGATCGCGTTTGCGCGTTCGCGAGTTGTCCCGGCAGATGTTCGTCCATCACTACTAATGAGGATTTTAGATTAGCTATGTGGGGGACTGCAAGTAATGATAATATCTGTAAAGCGCTGCAGAATATGGTGCTAAATAAGTGAGAAAAATAAATACATGACTATTAAAGGGGTTGTCCGGGTTCAGAGCTGAACCCGGACATACCCTTATTTTCACCCCGGCAGCCCCCCTGAGGCTAGCATCGGAGCATCTCGTGCTCCGATGCGCTCCCGTGCCCTGCGCTAGATTGCGCAGGGCACGGGTTCTTGTGTTTTCAATAACACACTGCCAGGCGGTAACTTCCGCCCAGCAGTGTGTTCGGTGACGTCACCGGCTCTGAGGGGCGGGCTTTAGCTCTGCCCTAGCTGTTTTACTGGCTAGGGCAGAGCCAAATCCCGCCCATCAGTGCCGGTGACGTCACCGGGCTGCCTGTCAGCCCCATAGAGAGCCCCGGTACGTCACCGGAACTCAGAAAAATGCCTTTGCCCTGTGCAATTTAGCGCAGGGCAAAGGAGAGCATCGGAGCATGAACTGCTCCGATGCTCATGTCAGGGGGGCTGCCGGGGTGAAAATGGAGGGATGTCCAGGTTCAGCTCTGAACCTGGACAACCCCTTTAACACCGTAATGATGTGCAAATCTTTTTTAATGTTTTCACTGATGTGGCTTTTTTGGCATTGTTTAGGTGTATATATAAATTGCTGTGTAAATTACGTTATTCTATTTTTGCTGTGGAAATATAGAGACAAAAAATTTTGACAAGAGATTTATGAAATACCATAATAAAATAAATTCTTCAGGTTATTATGGTCATGTGGATACCTAAAATGTGTATATTTTTATTTCATGTGTGCACCATGAAATGCACTAAATAATGTTGATGTTTTTATGGGGAGGTAGGATTTTGTTCTATTTTTGTAATAATCAGGAAAGAAATACATGGAAAACCTCACATCATTGGATACTAGAATATTAGTACATGTAGTGTTAAAAGCTTTAATTTTATAGGAATTTAAGAGAAAAAGGTAAAATGATCCAGTTGTCATTCAGAACTTCAGACATGAACAATAGTTTCTACAACAATAAAACTGATTATTTGCTTGTCTGTCTAATATCTAAATTGTCAACATTTCCTGTGGAGTTTTCTGTATTTGTTAAGCTGAACAATGCCCATTGAAGCTTCTAATGCTATGAATATTCATCAACTGAAAAACAGGCCAAATAAATATTCGGAAAGTGAATTCTGTCCAGTAAGACTACAGAGATACTGCTCTCCCTTTTCTCTCTTTTTCAGTATATGTGCTTACAGTCAGGTCCATAAATATTGGGACATCGACACAATTCTAACATTTTTGGCTCTATACACCACCACAATGGATTTGAAATGAAACAATCAGGTGAACAGTGTAGGAATTACAACAGTTTGCATATGTGCACCCCCCCCCCCCCCCCTTGTTAAGGACAAGTAATGGGACAGAATAATACTCATAAATCAAACTTTCACTTTTTAATACTTGGTTGCAAATCCTTTGCAGTCAATTACAGTCTGAAGTCTGGAACGCATAGACATCACCAGACGCTGGGTTTCATCCCTGGCGATGCTCTGCCAGGCCTCTACTGCAACTGTCTTCAGTTCCTGCTTGTTCTTGGGGCATTTTCCCTCAAGTTTTGACTTCAGCAAGTGAAATGCATGCTCAGTCGGATTCAGGTCAGGTGATTGACTTGGCCATTGCATAACATTCCACTTCTTTCCCTTAAAAAACTCTTTGGTTGCTTTTGCAATATACTTCCACCCTCCAATGTGTTCTGAAGCATTTGGCTGAATATGAGCAGATAATATTGCCCAAAACACTTCAGAATTCATCCTGCTGCTTTTGTCAGCAGTCACATCATCAATAAATACAAGAGAACCAATTCCTTTGGCAGCCATACATGCCTACACCATGACACTACCACCACCATGCTTCACTGATGAGGTGGTATGCTTAGGAACATGAACAGTTCCTTTCCTTCGCCATACTCTTCTCATTACTCTGGTACAGGTTGATCTTGGTCTCATCTGTCTATATGATGTTGTTCCAGAACTGTGAAGGTTTTTTTAGATGTTGTTTGGCAAACTCTAATCTGGCCTTCCTGTTTTGAGGCTCACCAATTGTTTACATCTTGTGGTAAACCCTCTGTATTCACTCTGGTGAAGTCTTCTCTTGATTGTTGACTTTGACATACATACACCTACCTCCTGGAGAGTGTTCTTGATCTGACCAACTTTTGTGAAGGGTGTTGTCACGGCCTTTTCTCTGTGTGCGCCGTGACACTGGTGCCATGCTTGCGGTTGCCGGTGACAATGTGTTGCTGTTGTGGCATGTGGTGGCAGTGCCGTGACATGGTTGTTACGCATGCTGTTGTCGGTGGCAACGTGTTGCTTGTTGGCTTGTGTGTGCACTTCCCCTTTAAGTTGTAGCCTTCCCCTGTTTGGCGCTGTAAGGGTTAACTCCCTGACTGGGTGTGGTCACTTGGGTTTTATCTCCTGTGGCTCTGCTCTAGTCCAGGGTGATCTATCTGCCCAGTCCTTGAGGGCCACCTTGTAGGACATCAATGTCATCTGCAATGTCATTCCTTTGTCTCCCTTATCCTCTATGTACCCAACCTCACTTGTTGTATGTTTTGGTGTGGGTTTATGCTCAGGGTTTGTTGTATGTCTTGTTTGTTGTTACATGTCTGGGCTGTTGTTGGTGTTTGTCCCTGCATGTGTGCAAGACGTTTTCCCTGTGTGTGTTGTACCTCCATGAGGGGGCTGGTTTCCCAGAGTGGTGAACCATAAGTCTGTATGCAGCGCTGCAAGTCTGTGTGAGCATGGGGGCTCTGGCAGAGTTGGTATGCTGGATTTCTGTGTGGTTGTTTGTACTGTGACCTGCTGTGTGTTCGGGCTCCTGTACTGATGCACAGGTACCAGTTATGGAGGCTTCGGCAGGTGAGTTGTCTTGTTATTCTTACCTGCTGATCCTCTAACTGTGTATGGGCTTCCCTTTTCCCTGCTGCTAGGCCATTTGAGACTCCTGTTCATCCGTATCTGGGAAGAACAGGTCGTCTCTCCCGTGCTCCTATGTGAGGGATTATCAGGGCAACTCTGGGCCAAAGGCATCCTGGTATGAGCCGTCCTACCATCCAGGTCCGCTCATACGGTGAGGAGTTAGGGTGAGGTTTATGGACGCAATAGGAGGTGACCTGCTCTCAGATCTCGGCGTCCTGGCCTAGCTGCTTCTCCTTTATCCCTTTACATTGTACAGTGGGGGGTTTTCCCCACTACCCACCGTGACAGGTGTTTTCTTCACCAGGCATAGAATTCTTTGGTCATCCATCACAGTTGTTTTCCATGGTCTTCCGGGTCTTTTGGTGTTGCTGGGCTCACCGGTGCGTTCCTTCTTTTTAAGAATGTTCCAAACAGTTGTTTTGGCCATTCCTAATGTTTTTGCTATTTCTCTGATGGGATTGTTTTGTTTTTTCAGCCTAATGATGGCTTGCTTCACTGTTAGCGACAGCTCTTTGGATCTCATCTTGAGAATTGACAGCAACAGATTCCAAATGCAAATAGCACACTGGAAATTAACTCTGGACCTTTTATCTGCTCATTGTAATTGGGATAATGAGGGAACACCACACACCTGGCTATGGAACAGCTGAAAAGCCAATTGTCCAATTACTTATAGTCCCTTAACAAGTGGGAGGCACATATGCAAACTGTTGCAATTCCTACACCGTTCACCTGCTTTGGATGTAAATACCCTCAAATTAAAGCTGACAGTCTGCAGTTAAATCACATCTTGTTTGTTTCATTTCAAATCCATTGTGGTGGTGTTTAGAGCCAAAAATGTTAGAATTGTGTTGATGTCCCAATATTTATGGACCTGAATGTAACTTTGCTAACTCAACAATGCAATCTTTAGTCAAAGAGATATTTTGTATTGTATGTATTGAAATAATTTTTCCAAATATTATGAATTGCAATAAGTTACCATAGCAAAAAAAAGCACTGTGTATGTGAATGTGACCAATGAGAAGGGGTGGTGCCACTAATATAAATGTATCCTGCCCAAGAGAGTTTGCTGTTAAAAGTTATTAGACTACCACTGCACCTTGTGGTGAATCAGTGTTAATATTCCGTTGCTGTAGGTTACGTCCTGCATTGGAGCCTTGTAATGTAGGATGCACACATGTTATTGGTAAGAATACGTGGCGTTGTTATAGTCACATATCCTGCTGATGCTGGAATACATCTCACTGCAGTAAGGCATGATGGGACAGCAGACACATGACAAACCAGGAGGTAGGATTCAAGCATGGGGGATACAAGCAAACTGCAAATGAGTTAAATTTGAGAAAAAAAATGGGAGCTAGAGTAATTTATGAAAATAAACTTTACAGTGAAATGTAGTTTATGGCCAAATCCCTTAACAACCAAATAAGTGTATACAAAAGATACATTTAAAGGGTGTTCCTGGTGTTTGAAAAACAAAACTGTTACTGGAATGGCCTCTCAAATAAGAGACTAAGGGCTCATGCACACGACCATATGCCCTCTGAGACGTGTAACTACCATAGTGGCAGACCATGCGACTGCTATGGGGTCCAGGTCAAGAGGGGCCTAGTTGGGATCAACCTCTCTTCTACTGGGGGTGAAAACTTGGTCAGGAAGCTATCCTCTAAAGGAACACCTTTTAGCAAATGAGGTAGTAAAAAAATGGCCCAAGGGTCATTGAAAGCGGTTTAGGCGTAAATCCTTCTGTCCTGTGTGAGGGGCCTGGTTTAATCCTTGCTATGGGGCCATTACTTCTCTATGTACATCATTGACAGCAGCTGGGCTTGGCATTTCAGCCCAGGCCCATTCACTTGATTAGGATTGAACTGCACATAGGCTATGTGACAGATGTATATGACATCACTAGAAAGAGGCTGCAGTGCTCATGGAGTGCCGTGGCCAGGGCCGGTGCAAAGATTTTTCTCACACAAGCGAATCTACATTTTGGCGCCCCCCCCCCCCCCCCATCATTTCACATTTCTGCCCCTCATGATCCATATTCCCCCCATGTGCCAATATCATAGTGCCATCCTCTCCCCCTGCCCCCTAATGTGCCAGTATCAAGTGCCTCTCTTCTCCCCCCTCCATGTGCCAATATCATGGCACCAATAGACCCCCCTACCCTCCTACCCCATGGCAGTAAAGTAACAGTCCGGTATTTAAAAAAAAACAAAAAACTTTTATACTTGCCTCCATGTCAGCGATGTGATGCAGCCTCTTCCTCTTCCTGTGTTCCCAGCAGCCTCTAGTGTTGAAGATTTGGTGCTCATGTTCTTATTTAGCCTGTCTTTCATAAAAGTTTGTGATGGGATTCGAACCCATGACCTTCTGTATAAGAGGCAAGGCATTTACCCACACAGCTATGAAAGTTGTATAACCAATTATTAAAAAATAAATAAAAATAAGACTTCTACTGCAGAGAACTCTGATACCTAGGTTACAACCATACACATGACAGTTGCCCCAACACACCCAGCTCTTCTACATCCATACACAATGTGCTGGGGCTGTCATGTGTATGTATACTAGGTATCAAAGTTATCTACAGTAGAAGTCTTATATTTTATTTTTATTTTTTTATTTTTTTTAAGTAATTGGCTATACAGCTGTCATAGCTGTGTGGGTAAATGCTTTGACTCTGACGTGAAAGGTTGTGAGTTCGAATCCCAGGAGAAACTTTTCTGAAAGACATGCTAATTGGGCTGCCTTATGATAACTGATGAGTGGGGATGCCAGAAGTCAGGCGCTCACTGATCTGATTCTGAATCTCAGACAACCCCTTTAAATGTAATGGCCACAAGTTAATAGGATCAAAGCCAATGAGGCATTAGAAGGCCACAGGGGATCTGGAAGTAACAAAATCATCATGACTGCCTGTGTGTGTTCCTGGGCAAAGTAATTGAGATGACCTTTGCCAAGATACCAGCAAATAAGGAAGAGACTTGCGACCTAAATCACAGATGGAGGCATAGAGGTAAATTTATCAGCACTACAAAGAAAATACATAACTTAAATGGGCATAAGTCCCCTTTATTGTTTACAATGACTCATCTGTATAAGCAGCTGATATGTTATTGCTTTAGTCTAGATAAACCCCTTTAAAGCATACCCATATAGATAATTTATTAGAATAAGCTGCCCATGTGGGTGTACATGAACGATAACACTATTTCTGGCCATAATATAACTTGTACCCTGTTTTTTTTTAGCAGTTCTCCCCTCTGGAAGGCTGCGTCTGTTATTCTTAGTTGTCCCTGAGCTGGTGGGTAGAAGCTATAATCTGCCAAGATGTCTCCCATGCAGAGCACACATAAAGCAGAAGAAGTGAGCAGTTGATGTGAAACCAGTAAGCCAGTATAACATTTACTTTTAGCTGCTCAAGCATGGCTGTCTTACTTTTCCTCTCATTCCCCTCACTAAAGACTTTTATGGGAATATGTGATGTGATCCTTCAGTGAGCAGGCAGTCCATCTTGGTCTCTTAACACATTTATCACAGAATTCAGAGATAATGTTAGATTAGGAATAACTTTAAAACAAGACATTTTTCTCTGATAAGATAGATTACAAATTTTCTTATATTCACCATCACAATTGATTTATGCAAAGTCGTGTGAAAAGTTAGATTTTACCTTGCTTATGCACCTATATTTAGCTTGTGTTGTGGTAATGTTTTGCAACAATGGTACAAATTAGAGTATACTGTATTAGCCTGTCACTTACAGTGTAATAACATCTAATAATAAGATTCTAAATTCAACTAACCCTTCAATTTATATGTAAATGAGATGTGTAAAAATGCAATCCAGCCTTACAAAGCTAGATATTGCACATCTGTACAGTAATAAAAAAAAGTGTTTAATATCAAATGTTTTTATGAAAACCAAGTATCCTTTATAAACCATTAAAATAGTGATAACATTAATAAGCACGGCAACCATTATATAAAATAAGATTACTAATACATGTAAAAGTTTTGTTATGCCGCATGCAGAGTTTATTGCTTTTGCTAACCATTTGCAAATTATCATATGAAGGCCAAATAATCTAACAAAAGAGACATTCCATTTGAATATATGTGTTATCCAGATGTCACTTATGAGGCAAGTATTTTATTATTCATGAAGGATACCATTACTTTGTTTCACAACCTCTTGAAGTGGATGGCTATGGTAGTCAGACGGAAATAATAAAAAGTGAAAGTATTTTTGGCTGCCGAACTTGTTTTATCTTGAAATAATGTTTTAATTAGATGGCGAGTGAACACACAATGAAGGGACATGTGAAAGACATATGAGTGTAATCTGAATAAATTGCGTAATATAAAAAAGTATGAATTCAGATGCAAATGTAGGTCAGGTCTATATTTCTAGAAATACAAAAACTGTTTAGGCTTCCAGTATAAATCTAAAGTAAAATATATCTGCAACAGAATTGTGTTTGGACAGAGATAATGTTGGAGATACAACAACTTACAACTTAGTCTATTGCTGGATTGAATGCAGTTCATAGTTACAACACTAGATGTTGCTGTTACTAATGCTCACATGTAGTCTCTCTATGCATTTCTATGATGTGTAGTGATGGACGAACATCTGCTGGGACGGTTCGTGAACGCAATCGCGCAAACGCAATCAAATGTTTGCAAACCACAAGTTTGTGGCGGGTCCCATTCATTTTAATGGCAGGCGAACCTGAAAAACCTTCAGCTCATATTTGCAGCCAAGAAATTATTACTAGAAGTGCGCAAATAGTTCCACAACAAGGACAGTGACATACCAGATGTATTATTCGAATTTGCGATCTCCATTAAAAAAAAATTCTATGCAAAATATCGGCAATATCATTTTTGCGTACGCGCATGCGCAAATGCACTATGCAGTACCCAAATGCACTATAAAGAAAGTATATTGGTATATAACACCCCACTTCAATCATTTTTTTTTTTTTTTTGGGGGGGGGTGGTCTGGTATATCACACCAGTAGAAATTATTTGTTCTAATAACGCTTGTCCCTCTATATACCTGCAGTATCGCAGCAGAACCGCACACAACTGCTGCACAATACAAATGCACTATAATATACTTTCTAACATAGAACGTATATTATAACATTGTACAAGGAAGGCAATTCATTAGAATATACATGAAGATAAAACATAACCTTTAATAATTTTACTATGAAGGTCCATTCACACGTCCGTAAGTGTTTTGCGCAAAACACGGACACCGGCAACGTGCATTATGCAATTTGTGGACTGCACATCGCCGGCACTATAATAGAAAATCCATAATCTTGTCTCCCAGAGTTCCAGAACCCTGTTCGTATGTGCTACAAAAGACCACAAAATCTTAAGGACAAACTTGTCAGGGCAGACATCGGCCCCCTAAAATCTACAATGAAACAATCCACTCTGGCACCAGCAAAAACTGGTACCTACCCATGCCTTAATTGTGCACAATGCAGTAATGTTATATGGGGCAATCGTATTATTCATCCACACTCAGGGAAAATCTACCACCCAAAAGGCTTTTACACATGTGCATCTTCCTATGTGGTCTACTTAATACGTTGTCCATGTGGTCTCGCACACGTGGGTGAAACCACCCAGTGTGTACGAGACCGAATCTCCAAACATAAGTCATACATACGCTGTCAAAAAACTGAATTACCCATATCACATCACTTTATCTGCCAAACACCAAATCAACCAACTCAAATTTCAGGTTCTGGAACAAATAACACCAGCTAGACGCGGAGGCAATAGAACGACACGTCTAAAACAACGCGAGGCATTCTGGATATTTGAACTCAATACCTTGACACCACGTGGTGTAAATAGAGACTTTGACTTTTGTATATCCTATTCCGTTTCTTAAATGTATGTTTCATTGAACTGTTTTCGTCTTTTGTCTACCCCCACATGTATTATGCTATCTTAGAATATACTACATACACGTTTAGTAATTTCTTTTTATTTTCCTCCCTACAGATGAAATGAGCCCTAGCAGACAGGTAGCACTCCGTCATGGGTATAATATAGTATGCATAGTTGTATGAACTAATATACATGCGGAACTTTAATTGTTAAACTATATATATATATGATTTAGACTATACTTAAGCTACATGATTAGATTACACTCACCTAAAGAATTATTAGGAACACCTGTTCTATTTCTCATTAATGTGATTATCTAGTCAACCAATCACATGGCAGTTGCTTCAATGCATGTAGGGTTGTGGTCCCGGTCAAGACAATCTCTTGAACTCCAAACTGAATGTCAGAATGGGGACGAAAGGTGGGCTACAACAGCAGAAGACCCCACCGGGTACCACTCATCTCGACTACAAATAAGAAAAAGAGGCTACAATTTGCACGAGCTCACCAAAATTGGACTGTTGAAGACTGGAAAAATGTTGCCTGGTCTGATGAGTCTTGATTTCTGTTGAGACATTCAAATGGTAGAGTCCGAATTTGGCGTAAACAGAATGAGAACATGTATCCATCATGCCTTGTTACCACTGTGCAGGCTGGTGGTGGTGGTGTAATGGTGTGGGGGATGTTTTCTGGGCACACTTTAGGCCCCTTAGTGCCAATTGGCCATCGTTTAAATGCCACGGGCTACCTGAGCATTGTTTCTGACCATGTCCATCCCTTCATGACCACCATGTACCCATCCTCTGATGGCTACTTCCAGCAGGATAAATCTCAAATCATTTCAAATTGGTTTCTTAAACATGACAATGAGTTCACTGTACTACAATGGCCCCCACAGTCACCAGATCTCAACCCAATAGAGCATCTTTGGGATGTGGTGGAACGGGAGCTTCATGCCCTGGATGTGCATTCCTCAAATCTCTATCAACTGCAAGATGCTATCCTATCAATATGAGCCAACATTTCTAAAGAATGCTATCAGCACCTTGTTGAATCAATGCCATGTAGAATTAAGGCAGTTCTGAAGGCAAAAGGGGGTCCAACACCGTATTAGTATGGTGTTGCAAATAATTCTTTAGGTGAGTGTATATAACCGTCTCTAAAATGTTGACCTATGCTTGTCTGTATTGATTTTATTGATATTCTTGGTATTTAGATAGGATATTTATTTTTATCTTTAATGTCCTGACACCTCGACTCAAGTTTGACCAATTATATCATTCATAACCCATTCTTTTGGAGCTGTGCCTGCAGCCTTTGCTGAAATTCACACAGACACACCCCACGCATGCTTCTGCGCACACGCTTAATCTAGAGACACTGGAGCGCTCTTCAAGCTCCCTTACGAGACAGTATTTCTTCACTGCGCATGAACCCACCGAGCGATGCAACATCATGTACGCCCTCCCTCTCACGCTCTGCCAGTTCCCTTACTGGACAGTATGCCTGTACTGTGCATGCACCTGCCTTGCCGACACCATGCATGCCCTTCCCCTTACGTCCCTCTTCAAAACCGGTAGGTACATGGAGTCCCCACTCCATCCGATACCTCCACTCCTCACATAACTCAGGTAAGCACCCACTGCCTGTACTGACGGTTTGAATTTCTATATACACTATATTATAGGCCAGCATAGTATTGCCCACTAATTACTTTAGGCATAACTACTATGGTCTGATAAGTTGGCTGCATATATTATAATACCGAGGAGTAGTATTAAAGAGTGATATTCCGCAGGTAGCACATTATTCTACTATATCAATCTACGCCAGAATTGCACTTGCATTGCATTTAAAGTGTACAGGTACATTGCACGCCTCTTGGCCCCCCATGACATAAGACTATTCCATACTCATCTAATTTTTCTTGTTTCCAGTGGGTACAGATCTTGATTACCAGTGCCTTCCCCTAGCAGAGGTCGTTGAATCAGCCATTACATTATATTTGCTTCATGAAGTTCGCTTACTTGCTTGTTTGTTTGTTGTACCTATTTAATACCATTATCTTTGGTAGATGTATTGATCTATTGATTTGTATATACCTGTTTACTATTCCATGAATCATGTATCCCTGATGACAATCATGTTTCTTCTACTGTAATTATATAGTAGCACAATCATGTCACATATAATATTTAATTTCCTATATTCTATACATGATATTGAACTTTGTTCTTTTTTATATATCAGGCCGTGAACAAGGTCTTGAATAAGACCGATACGTTGGCCAGTATACAACTATGAATTAATTTTCGGATGGATAGAGATATATATATACATATATATATATATATATATATATATATATTATATACAAAAAATATAAGAAAATAAAGATATTATTGCAACATTCTTTTTCGAGTGCCGTGGTCTTCCTATTAATATTGGTACCACGTTTACCACTGAGCACCATCCATACTACACGAGGAGTGCCGTTCAACTCTTGTCCTTAATCCCCTAAACCCACCTACATCTGGAGGCAACAGGTACATAGTGACTTTCATAGACGACTATTCAAGATACACAGTCACCTACCTAATGCAACACAAGAGTTAAGTTCTTGACAAATTGACAACACTATGTAGTAAAGACCAGTAACAAGTTTCAGAGGAAACCTCTCATACTTCGGAGTGATAATGCAGGTGAATTCACAGAACATAAGATACAAGGGTACTTAAAACAGAATGGAATAGAAGATCAAACAGGCCATACACACCGGAGCAAAATGGGATAGCTGAAAGAAAGAAAGAACAGAACTCTGACTGAATTGATAAGATGTATTCTGACAGTTTTTGGAGGCAAAGCGTTTCTACATTCCAGAAGAAAAACACACAAAACTCCAAAACATTTCAAGGTGTCTTTGTTGGATACAGTGACAATGTTAAGGGTTACAGAATCCCAAATTCCTAAACAGACAAGGTTATCAATAGCAACAGCATAACTTTTATTGTAGATCTGAGAGACAATGTAATGACAACAGAAGAAGCAAGAACAGAAGAGAAAACTGACACTGACCAGCCCACCTCTGCAACTTCTGAACAAACAGTTGAAGTGAGTCCAGACTCTACCAGTACTAAAGAGCAGACACAACCAAACTCAGAACCGAGATGCTCAATGAGAGAAAACAAAGGTAAACCACCTGTACGTATCTCATACAAGGAAAGCACGATAGTTGAACGATACAAAGCAAGACTCATAGCCAAGGGATAGTCTCAAAAATATGGAAAGGACTATGATGAGACATTTGCGCCAGTAGTCAAGCACGCTACAATAAAGACTTTGCTGACAGTAGCCGTCACAAGGAAAATACAAGTGAAACATTTTGATGTGAAAACTGTGTCTACATGGCGAGTTAACAGAAGAAGTCTACATGTAACAACCACCAGGGTTCAAAAGATGAACAAAGGCCAGGCCTAGTATGCAAACTTCACAGGCGTATATATGGTCAAGCAGCCAGAACGTAGAATCTAAAAATAAATGAAGTGCTTACACATAAGGACCTTCAAAAGGAGTATAACAGACCCCTGCTTATGCACAAAGAAATTGGCAAACAGATGGATCTATTTGCTTATTTATGTGGACGAGCAAGAAGGGGATGAAGCAGAAATACTGAAAACCATAAAATCAGCACTTTGAAACCAAAGATTTTGGTGACAGATTGAAACAGAGGAAGATGGCAGCTCTCTTCTGAACCAAAGACACAAAATACAAGAAATAATTGAAACATTTGGAATGGAGGATGTAAAACCAGTAACGTCTCCCATGGAAACCAACAACCTGAAGGACATGAATAGCCAAGATACCCCGTTACCAACTAATACTCAGTACAGAAAAGCAATAGGGAAATTGCTACAAGGCCCGACATTGCAGCAACTATTGGAATCCAACGCAGAAAGGTTTCAATGCCAAGTGGGATCGGCTGTAATGCTGTAAAGCGAATCATTCGCTACCTTAAAGGGACTTTGCAATATAAGCTAAAGTTACCAGCGAGTGATGAAGCACCCTAACAGGATAAGTGGATGCCGACTGGGCCGGAGACACCAGCAACCGAAAATCTACCAGTGGCTACCTATTTCTTCTGTCAGGAGGTGCTATCAGTTGGACTAGCAGAAAGCAGCTCTCTGTTACACCATCTTCTACTGAAGCAGAGTACATTGCAGCAGCGCAGGCAAGCCAAGAAGTTATATGGCTGAGACAACTGTTAACAGACTTGGGTCAGCCACAGTTGGGATCAACAAAAATCTTTGAGGACAATCAAGGAAGCCTTGTGCAGATGGAAAGAGTTAACCAAGCACATCGATGTGAAGTTCCAATTTCTTAGGGATCTTCAAGAACAGGGACTTTTTTTGTTACTTTATTGCCCGACAGAGGATATGACAGCAGATATCCTTACAAAGCCCCTAACCACTGAAAGACGTTTAAGGCTTACAAAGAAGATGGGTTTAACGGACTAAGCCTTAGCTGTTGAAAAGGTGTGTTGGAGATACAACGTACAGCTTAGTCTATTGCTCGATTGACTACAGTTCACAGTTGTAACACTCTCGCTGTTACTAATGCTCACATGTAGTCTCTCTATGCATTCCTATGATGTGTTGTATTTCCTGTACATTGAGGTGAACTCACTGATTCCTTTTTCCTGTCTGTGACATTCACCATGTAAGGTGACCTTCTGTTATTGCACTCATGTTCCAATAAAGCCAGTTCCTGTTACTCCACAACGTCTGATCTGAATTGACTCTGCTGCACCCAGCAATCCTACTCTGCAACTGATAAGACTTAACTCTTTTCAATGATGGTGTACTTTAAAGTGACATAATCACAATACATTCATTTGCTTTTCCTAGTTTACTTTCATCTTATTTTATTTTCAGTTTTTGTCCTAAGAATTACTATTTATATGGCATTGCACAACTAGAGCAAGTTACACATGTATAATATAAAAACACAAGAAACTATTAATAGACTGGTACAAGGAAGGAGAGGACCCTGCCCACAATAGCTTACAATCTACAATTTAGAAACAGACAGAAGACAAAAAAAAATTGGTCTTTAGCTATATGTAAATATTCTAGCACTCAGATATGTCTACCCTTACCTTTTTGTTAAATTCTCTGAAGACTCCAATTTCTTAACATGGAAATCCAGCCACTAAATGGCCATACATAGATACATATAGCACAAACAGCTACACAAAGAGTATTGCAAGATTATGTTTTTTTTTTTTTAAATGGTGGTCATCTTGTGTAACTTATTTCAGGATGGCCTTGCGGTCATTTCGCGGCAAACTTTGCTCGTTTCTGAGTCGCCGGACATGCGAACAAAAGGCGATATTTGCACGCGGCATATATTTTTTGCATAGCGCCAAACTTTGACCCATGACACAACTATCAGGTGGGACAGGACAGCCAATTGAGACGTTTCAGCACATGGACACAACCCAGCCCTATAACAGAACCCGATCTCGCAGCCATTTTACATTATGTGTTTAACCAGTGTAGTGAGAGGTTGCATTTTGGAGCAGGGAAAGTTAGGGACACCAAACGCTAGCTAATAGTGTAGTGTCCCACTAGGTAAATGTGGGCACTACACAAGGGTTAATATGACCATTGTAATTGATATGATGTTTTATGTGTATATTTCCTGTGTTATCTGTGTATCAGGCCTGTTAGGGTGTAGTTCTTCCTCATAGGCAGTAGAGGGAGCTAGGGAACCCCTGATATATATAGTTAGGCCCAGACAGGAAAGGGTAGTGTAGTCCAGGAGGCTAGTGAGTGCAGTCTAGCCTGCCTGAGGTTCCTGAGCCAGAGTTACCTCAGAAGATTGTCACCAGGAGAAGAGTTACCTCCTGAGAAACTAAGTTCCCATAACCAAGCAGAGCAGAGCCAGTATTCCAGCCAGGCAAGAGAGCTGAAGGGCAGAAGTATTTCATCTAAAGCAAGGATATATACCTGAGGAAGTTTCTACCAAGGATAAAGCCAGCATTAGGGCATATGGGCCTTCGGATAAAGACAGCCAGGAGTTATGAGGAATAGTGCACAGGATTTCTGAGGAAAAGTGCAGCTTGGTCTGTAAGTGTTGTTTTTACCCTCTGAGTATCTTGCAAAGGAACATTGTACCTGACATTGTTGTGAAAGCCTGCTTACAACTGCTGCTGTGCATGGAACTTTACCAAAGACTGTATAAAGTTAACTGTTTCCAGTAAAGAAAGTTTGGTTCACCACAACATTGTGTTCCTCACTTATTACTACTATAAATCGGTGTGCCACCGTTACAGGAACTGGCGTCATGAATCTTAAAGGGACCTTGCCCCCAGCACATTAAACACCTGCAACATCCAGGGCACCTCATCTACCATCAGGACTGGTCCCTATACACCAAGAGTGCCCCAGAGGACCCCTGTGCCAGCCTCTCCATCACTGCTGTACGCCTGCCAGGGTCTCCCATAAACTGAGTAACCAAGAGCAGCCCTCATTTGCCTATTAACCGTGACCTCACCATCGCAATACCCTGCAGGGCGGCGTACTGCAATAGGGCCACAAAAGTCCTTTTAAGGACTGGTATAGGTGTACTATCGATAGGTGTGTGCGATTCTGCTGCGATACCGCAGCTAGATAGAGGAAAAAATGCTATTGGAGTAACTAATTGCAATGGGTGTGATATACAAATACTTATTAAGGGGTGCTATATACCTTCTTCAACCAAATTCTGATTGAGGGCTGTAATACACCTGCTTCGACCAAATAGTGATTGAGGGATGCAATATACCCGTTTCCACCAAATACTGATTGAGGGGTGTCATATACCTTCTTCCACAAAATCCCGATTGAGGGGTGCTATATACCAGTTTCCGCCAAAATACTGATTGAGGGGTGCTATATACCTTCTTCTACAAAATATTGATTGAGGGGTGCTATTGCTATATACCTTCTTCCACCAAATACTGATTGAGGGCTGCGATACACCTGCTTCCACAAAATACTGATTAAGGGGGTGCCATATACCTGTTTCTGCCAAATACTGATTGAGGGGTGCTATATACCTTCTTCCACAAAATACTGATTGAGGGGTGCTATTGCTATATACCTTTTTTCACCAAATACTGATTGAGAGCTGCAATATACCTTCTTCCACAAATAACGCTCTTCTCTACGGACTTAGGAAGAGGGTAATTTAGAAAATGACAGGCAGAGGAAAAGGCAGACCGTTCCGCAGGGATGTTAGGGGTCGGGGAGGTGCACCAGGCCGGAGACTAAGTGGGAAGTTGGAGAAGGCGCGTGCGATAACTTTAAAGGGAGCACCAGATTTGGTTGAGTGGCTCACTAAGCCTTCCGCTTCTGCACCCTCCTCATCTTATGTATTTGCACCCAAAGACACCACCACCACCATAGCCCCTCCACTCAAGTCAGAGGAATTATTTTCCCATCCATTCCCAGACCTTGCTGATGCACAGCCAATCTTGGCATCAGATGAGGAAGAGGAGGTAGGAACAGCCTGAACTCAGCGGTCTGACGACAGTACCGAGATCAGCCTATGGAGGGTGGTCCCCGTTGTTGCTGCCTACTCCGAGATCTCTAATGTCAGTGGTGGAAGTCACATGGGTGCCCACAAGAGAGGAAGAGGAGGGGAGTTCAGAGGGAGAGATGAAGCAGCAGATAGGGAGGAGAAGCAGGCAAAACTCACAGTGCACAGGAGGTAAAAAGCAGACTGCAAATGTGTCTGGAGCTAGCCATCCGCCATGCACGGTCACATCTGGTGCTCCCAGGATGCCGGCACATGGCTTTGCAGTGTGGACTTTTTTTTAACATGTCAGCTGCTGATAATAGTGTTGCCATCTGCAGCCTGTGCTATCAACGCATAAGTTGCGGTAAGCCCAACACTCACCTAGGGACAACTGCTTTAAGAAGGCAAATGGCCTCCTATCACCAAGCCCAGTGGGAGCAACGCCATCAGAACCCACAAAGCCACACTCCAGGCGCTCCATGTCCTGCCTCTTTTCCTTCTCCTCTCTCCTCCCATTTGTCCTCCACTCCACCTTCCACTGTGTCATTGTCGCGTTCATCTGGTACAAAGTTTTCCGTGGCCCAAATGTTCGAGCGTAAAAAAAATAATAACATCGGATAATCCTCTTGCCCAACGGCTGACCGTTGGCTTGTCGAAACTGCTAGCTCGCCAACTACTGCCATATAAATTGGTGGACTCGGAGGCCTTTAAATTTGTGACCATTGGCACACTGCAATGGAAGGTCTCCTGAAGAAAATATTTCTGCCAGAAGGACATCCCTGAATTATATGGCCACGTTCAGCGGCAAGTTAATATATCTCTGGCACACAGTGTCGGTGCCAAGATACATCTGACCACAAACACGTGGTCTATCAAACATGGGCAGGGAAAGTACATAACTTTTACTGCCCATTGGGTGAACCTTCTGACGGCCGTCAAGCATTCAACCCGTGGCACCCGTGTGGATTTGGTGTTATCGCCACGGATTTCATGCAGGCCTGCCTCTTCTTTTCCTCCTCCTGCTACTCCATCCTCCGTATCCTCCTCGGCTGATTACTCCTTTTCCACTGCTACCACCTCTTCCGCTGCACCTTCAAGCTCCCCAGAATCTATTCGACGTGCCAGGTGTGATGTTGCCTTGCAGTGCTGTGGCTAATGTGCCTGGAAGCCAAGAGCTACATCGGTCCTGCACTGCTTTTAGCTCTGGGGTCACAGGCCGTTCAGTGGCTAACCCCGCTGTATTTGACAGTTGGTAAAGTGGTGTGCGACAACGGTGCCAATCTGCTGAGCGTGCTGAAACAGGGCAAAATGACACATGTGCCGTGCATGGCACATGTCCTGAACTTAGTCGTGGAGCGATTCATTGCCAAATACCCTGGGGTCCAGGACGTCTTGTGGCTGGCCAAGAAAATCTCTGGCCATTTTAGATCTTATACGGCCATGGCTCGCCTTGCTGATGTTCAGCGGCGACATCACTTGCCCATCAGACGTCTGATTTATGACTACACCTTGTATATGCTTGATAGACTGCTCCAGCAGAAATGTGCTGTTAACGACTACCTGTACGAACTCTGCTGCAGGACAGATTCTGGGGAGCTTGGTTTCTTTTAACCACGCCAGTGGCTGCTCATGCGCGATGCATGCAGACTTCTGCGGCCATTTGATGAGGTCACCAAACTAGCCAGTCACAGCCAGGGTGCCATCAGCGACATCGTACCTTACACCTACTTTCTGGAGCATGCATTGCGTCGTGTCATTGATCAAGCCGTCGAGGAGCAGGAGCTGGAAGATGAGGAAGTCACATTGCTGAATGAATCACCAGATGGGGATACTCCATCTGAGACAAGTCAGCAGGAGTCTGAAGAGGAGTCAGAGAAGGATGGTGGCTGGGGGGTAGGAGGAGGAGCAAGAAGAGCAGGCTTTAAACTTTTTGGAGATCACTGTTGTCCATGGCAGAGGAGGAGGAGACTGAGGACGACATTCTCCTGGGTGATAAGCAGGAGCCAGGGTGCTCCACCTTCAAGCTCCACTGTTTGAAGAGGGATGCCCGTATAAAAGCATAAAGGTCAAGGACCTGTACTGGGTGGCAACGTACTTAGACCCCTGGTACAAACACAAAATGGCAGACATGTTACCAGCATCACAGAGGGCTGTCATAATGCAGGCCTTGCTGCAATAGATGCTGCATTCTGCAGTTGCGGGCACTGGCAGAAGAATTTCCAACCCACAGCGAAACAGGTACGGGTACCAATTCTACTACGCCTGCAAAAAGAGGGCGGTTTGAAGATGTGTTTGTCATTTCGGATATGAGATTATTCTTGCAGCCAACCCATCGACAGCCGCCCTCCGGATACAGCCTCAGGAAACGCCTAGATCGACAGGTGTCAGAATACATTGGGTTAACAGCCGATGTGGACGCTCTGAGAAGCGAGGAACCCTTTGACTACTGGGTGTGCAGGCATGACCTGTGGCCAGAGCTGGCACAATTTGCCATGGAATTCTTGGCTTGCCCCTCATCTAGTATCACTGTCCATATTGTGGGACTATTTGTGTACTTCTAGTAAGTGTTTGCTGGCTACAAATATGACCTGAATGTTTTTCAGTTTCGCCTGCATTAAAGTTAAAGTCAATGGAGCCCACCGCAAACACGTGGTTTGTTAACATTTGATCACGAACGAGCGTTCGCGTTCGTGAATCGTCCCGCCCGATGTGAATTCCATCAGGCTTGGTCTTTTTAATTGTTAATTGAGAAGACTGGCTTTATTTGTATTAGGATGACATCATTTCCTTTTAAAACATTAAGCAAACCCCTCTGGAGACCCTGACTGGAGTTTTTAAAGTCATGATCCTGCCTCTAAAAAGGTAGTGTATAGTTCCAATGACAATTCCAAACCATATAAAATAAAAACTAGCAAGAGCTTTATGCCTAGAGCTATGTGATTCAGGAACTGTGGTCATCATGGTAGACAAAGGTAAAAATGCAATGTTAGTATGGAAGTGTCACGGTCATATTGGTGTTTGACCTTGATGTGGTTGCCGTGCATACTCGTTGCTCTTGGCAATGTGTAGTTTGTGGTTTGCACATGCACTTTCCCTTTAAGTTGTGTCTCCCTGCTGTGTGGTGTGCGTGGGGTTAATATCCTTACTTTGTTAGATCAGGGTGTGGTCTCTTCTAGCTATTTAGCCTTTGCTTGTAGCTTGGAGTTTAGTTGTGCTCTAGCCTTGCTGTGGGCTGGAAGCTATGCTCCATTCTGTGGCTTTTCCATCTGCCCAGTCTTTGCCCTGCTAATCAAAGTGGAGAGGATGCGGCAGTTACAGAGAGAGCAGAACATCTAGGTGTAATGGCAATGCCCCATTGATCCTAGAGGCCCATTTTCATATATTAAAACTTTATTTTCCTCAGCAATGTGGGCACATATGAATATGGGACCAACACAGATGTCCTTCAGCTGCCAAGTGCACATGCAACAAGTCAGCCAGTTTCATAGGTACAAAGCTGCTGACAGATGCCTGCACATTTTCTATGCAGCTGGGACATACTCGACATTCATTCTTGAAGGATAGCTCTCCTGTTTAGCTCATGGCGGAGGGTGTTCAGGGGAAGAATCTACTACCATTAAATTTAAATACGCTAGGCATTTATAAGCTACAAGTTAGTGGTTGCCGAGAACTAGCATCATAATCACTGCAGCATGGGCCTTGAAAAGAGTCATGGTTATTCATAATCTCCTGCTCTCCCGCCCATCTGCTGATGATTGGCAGTTCTCTCCTAGAGAGAAAGGGAGAAAACTAGGTAGAATCCTGTCAGTCATCAGCAGGTGGGCAGGAGAGCAGGAATTCATGAATAACCATGACTTCTCAGGTGGCCGGGACTCTTTTTTCAGGCCCAGTCTGCAGTGAATGTGATGTTGGCAACCACATACTTTTAACTTAGAAATGACAAACTGCTGAAATCATCTCACCTGTCTGTACTTTATGCTGACGTTGGTATGGGCAGCATAAAGTTGATGACAGGTTCCCTTTAACTTCCTTTGTATTTTATTTCTTACACAAACATATTTTGTCCATCTTAAATTTAAGCTAAAAAACTTATCCTACTTCCTCTTTATAATACTATTATCTAGTTACCTAATTTTTTGATTTTATTAACAAAAACTTTCTTGAAGTCATGATTAATAGAATGATTACTCTTTTTGTCAAAATCACTGGAGTTCCAATAAAAATCTGACAGGAACATTTAAAAGTCCTTAAATCTGTCAGGATTCATTAGCATCTATATGAAAAAGACACTATACTGGTTGGAGATGAGCAAAGTTATGAAAAATATGATTTAGCTGATTCATCGAATTTCACAAAGAAATTAAATTAGTGACATTCCTTTGTATGTAGCGATCATGCCACCCTCCGTCTTTGAAGCCCTCAGATGCCGCGTTCATTGCTGATCGTTGCATCTAAGGCTACAATTTAGGCCTTTCAGGGGTTAATCAGGGTAAAATAAATAAATAAATAATTAAATACTCACCCTATACATTTGCTCAAGTAGAGGCCGTCGCGGCCATCTTGATTGAAGACACTGCGTCAAATCTTGTGCATCGCTGAGATGTCACTGTGCCCGACCAGCAAGTTGCTTGGTGACATTACCCCACACAAGATTTTTTGCGGTTTCTGCAATCAAAATGGCTGCAACAGCCTTTTCACCTACAAATAGATGAGGTGAGTATGTATTTTATTTTTTTAACCCCCATTTCAGGAAAAATAGATTTGATGCCACAAAGTGTTTGGAAATTTGGTTTTGCAGTGAATCAAATATTCCTGAAATTTGGATCTAATTTCATGTTGTGAACTTCGATTCGCTCAACACTAATACTGGTCATGACTTTAATACCAATGGAAAAAATTACAGTAGTGTGATTCTTATGTACATAAAAAGAGATCATGAAAGTCAGCGGCCTATATTTTTATTGTGCATCTAAAGAGGTTTTGTTGTCAAACCACTAAGATGTGTTGTAACTGATCAGTGAGATGGACTGCAGGTTTGTAGACCAATTAACGTCCAATATAGACTGGATATTGTATATGCTACATCAATGATAAAAGAATCCCTCCTAGTCAAGACCCAAAGTTTTTATCATTTGAAATGCTTTTTGATACAGATGATGACATTGCAACAGACATTAAAATGTCAGAAATTAAGATCACAGTGGGACATGTATGGAAATACAGGGGCGTAGCTATAGGGGGTGCAGAGGTAGCAGTCGCTATCGGGCCCAGGAGCCTGAGGGGCGCAAAGACCCTTGTGCCACATAAGAAGACACTGGTATTATAGAAAGTCTATGCAAGTTACACCTCTGGCTAGACAGAAGGGGCTAGGTTGAGAATTTGGTATGGAGGAGGGGGGGTGCAGTTTCAATTTTTGCCTCATGCAGCACAAAGGTTTGAGGGAAGGGGGTCCAACCTGAACTCTTGCACCAGGGGCCATGAGCCTTTAGCTACGCCCCTGTGGAAATAACTTCCACCTTGCACCAGTACTAGTAAGAAGGTCACCCACTTGCCTTTGCAGTACAGTGGGAAGACAGGATTCTGAGTAATGAGTGGGTGGAGATAATAGCAAACTAAGTTGCCCTGACATGATAAATCATGTTTAATTTCTACAGCAGCTCCTGTTTAGACAACACATAGCAAAAATGCATTTTGCAATGCTTCTGAGGACATAAAGCATAAAACTGAAATTATACGCTATATGTATTTTCGGCAGTAAATTCATATTTAGAGTTGAGCGAACACCTGGATGTTCGGGTTCGAGAAGTTCGGCCGAACATCCCGGAAATGTTCGGGTTCGGGATCCGAACCCGATCCGAACTTCGTCCCGAACCCGAACCCCATTGAAGTCAATGGGGACCCGAACTTTTCGGCACTAAAAAGGCTGTAAAACAGCCCAGGAAAGAGCTAGAGGGCTGCAAAAGGCAGCAACATGTAGGTAAATCCCCTGCAAACAAATGTGGATAGGGAAATGAATTAAAATAAAAATTAAATAAATAAAAATTAACCAAAATCAATTGGAGAGAGGTTCCATAGCAGAGAATCTGGCTTCCCGTCACCCACCACTGGAACAGTCCATTCTCAGATATTTAGGCCCCGGCACCCAGGCAGAGGAGAGAGGTCCCGTAACAGAGAATCTGTCTTCATGTCAGCAGAGAATTAGTCTGCATGTCATAGCAGAGAATGAGGCTTCACGTCAGCCACCACTGCAACAGTCCATTGGCATATATTTAGGCCCAGCACACACACAGGCAGAGGAGAGAGGTCCCGTAACAGACAATCTGGCTTCATGTCAGCAGAGAATCAGTCTGCATGTCATAGCAGAGAATCAGGCTTCACGTCAGCCACCACTGCAACAGTCCATTGGCATATATTTAGGCCCAGCACACACACAGGCAGAGGAGAGAGGTCCCGTAACAGAGAATCTGGCTTCATGTCAGCAGAGAATCAGTCTGCATGTCATAGCAGAGAATGAGGCTTCACGTCACCCACCACTGCAACAGTCCATTGGCATATATTTAGGCCTAGCACACAGGCAGAGCAGAGAGGTCCCGTAACAGACAATCTGGCTTCATGTCAGCAGAGAATCAGTCTGCATGTCATAGCAGAGAATGAGGCTTCACGTCAGCCACCACTGCAACAGTCCATTGGCATATATTTAGGCCTAGCACACAGGCAGAGCAGAGAGGTCCCGTAACAGACAATCTGGCTTCATGTCAGCAGAGAATCAGTCTGCATGTCATAGCAGAGAATCAGGCTTCACGTCAGCCACCACTGCAACAGTCCATTGTCATAAATTTAGGCCCAGCACCCAGGCAGAGGAGAGAGGTCCCGTAACAGACAATCTGGCTTCATGTCAGCAGAGAATTAGTCTGCATGTCATAGCAGAGAATCAGGCTTCATGTCAGCCACCACTGCAACAGTCCATTGGCATATATTTAGGCCCAGCACCCAGGCAGAGGAGGGAGGTCCCGAAACAGAGAATCTGTCTTCATGTCAGCAGAGAATCAGTCTGCATGTCATAGCAGAGAATGAGGCTTCACGTCACCCACCACTGCAACAGTCCATTGGCATATATTTAGGCCTAGCACACAGGCAGAGCAGAGAGGTCCCGTAACAGACAATCTGGCTTCATGTCAGCAGAGAATCAGTCTGCATGTCATAGCAGAGAATGAGGCTTCACGTCAGCCACCACTGCAACAGTCCATTGGCATATATTTAGGCCTAGCACACAGGCAGAGCAGAGAGGTCCCGTAACAGACAATCTGGCTTCATGTCAGCAGAGAATCAGTCTGCATGTCATAGCAGAGAATCAGGCTTCACGTCAGCCACCACTGCAACAGTCCATTGTCATAAATTTAGGCCCAGCACCCAGGCAGAGGAGAGAGGTCCCGTAACAGACAATCTGGCTTCATGTCAGCAGAGAATTAGTCTGCATGTCATAGCAGAGAATCAGGCTTCATGTCAGCCACCACTGCAACAGTCCATTGGCATATATTTAGGCCCAGCACCCAGGCAGAGGAGGGAGGTCCCGTAACAGAGAATCTGTCTTCATGTCAGCAGAGAATCAGTCTGCATGTCATAGCAGAGAATGAGGCTTCACGTCACCCACCACTGCAACAGTCCATTGGCATATATTTAGGCCTAGCACACAGGCAGAGCAGAGAGGTCCCGTAACAGACAATCTGGCTTCATGTCAGCAGAGAATCAGTCTGCATGTCATAGCAGAGAATGAGGCTTCACGTCAGCCACCACTGCAACAGTCCATTGGCATATATTTAGGCCTAGCACACAGGCAGAGCAGAGAGGTCCCGTAACAGAGAATCTGTCTTCATGTCAGCAGAGAATCAGTCTGCATGTCATAGCAGAGAATGAGGCTTCACGTCAGCCACCACTGCAACAGTCCATTGGCATATATTTAGGCCTAGCACACAGGCAGAGGAGAGGTTCATTCAACTTTGGGTAGCCTCGCAATATAATGGTAAAATGAAAATAAAAATAGGATTGAATGAGGAAGTGCCCTGGAGTCCAATAATATATGGTTATGGGGAGGTAGTTAATGTCTAATCTGGACAAGGGACGGACAGGTCCTGTGGGATCCATGCCTGGTTCATTTTTATGAACGTCAGCTTGTCCACATTGGCTGTAGACAGGCGGCTGCGTTTGTCTGTAATGACGCCCCCTGCCGTGCTGAATACACGTTCAGACAAAACGCTGGCTGCCGGGCAGGCCAGCACCTCCAAGGCATAAAAGGCTAGCTCTGGCCACGTGGACAATTTAGAGACCCAGAAGTTGAATGGGGCCGAACCATCAGTCAGTACGTGGAGGGGTGTGCACACGTACTGTTCCACCATGTTAGTGAAATGTTGCCTCCTGCTAACACGTTGCGTATCAGGTGGTGGTGCAGTTAGCTGTGGCGTGTTGACAAAAGTTTTCCACATCTCTGCCATGCTAACCCTGCCCTCAGAGGAGCTGGCCGTGACACAGCTGCCTTGGCGACCTCTTGCTCCTCCTCTGCCTTGGCCTTGGGCTTCCACTTGTTCCCCTGTGACATTTGGGAATGCTCTCAGTAGCGCGTCTACCAACGTGCGCTTGTACTCGCGCATCTTCCTATCACGCTCCAGTGCAGGAAGTAAGGTGGGCACATTGTCTTTGTAGCGTGGATCCAGCAGGGTGGCAACCCAGTAGTCCGCACAGGTTAAAATGTGGGCAACTCTGCTGTCGTTGCGCAGGCACTGCAGCATGTAGTCGCTCATGTGTGCCAGGCTGCCCAGGGGTAAGGACAAGCTGTCCTCTGTGGGAGGCGTATCGTCATCGTCCTGCCTTTCCCCCCAGCCACGCACCAGTGATGGACCCGAGCTGCGTTGGGTGCCACCCCGCTGTGACCATGCTTCATCCTCATCCTCCTCCACCTCCTCCTCATCCTCGTCCTCCAGTAGTGGGCCCTGGCTGGCCACATTTGTACCTGGCCTCTGCTGTTGCCAAAAACCTCCCTCTGAGTCACTTCGAAGAGACTGGCCTGAAAGTGCTAAAAATGACCCCTCTTCCTCCTCCTCCTCCTCCTCCTCCTGGGCCACCTCCTCTTCCATCATCGCCCTAAGTGTTTTCTCAAGGAGACATAGAAGTGGTATTGTAACGCTGATAACGGTGTCATCGCCACTGGCCATGTTGGTGGAGTACTCGAAACAGCGCAACAGGGCACACAGGTCTCGCATGGAGGCCCAGTCATTGGTGGTGAAGTGGTGCTGTTCTGTAGTGCGACTGACCCGTGCGTGCTGCAGCTGAAACTCCACTATGGCCTGCTGCTGCTCGCACAGTCTGTCCAGCATGTGCAAGGTGGAGTTCCACCTGGTGGGCACGTCGCATATGAGGCGGTGAGCGGGAAGGCCGAAGTTACGCTGTAGCGCAGACAGGCGAGCAGCAGCAGGATGTGAACGCCGGAAGCGCGAACAGACGGCCCGCACTTTATGCAGCAGCTCTGACATGTCGGGGTAGTTGTGAATGAACTTCTGCACCACCAAATTCAGCACATGCGCCAAGCAAGGGATGTGCGTCAAATTGGCTAGTCCCAGAGCTGCAACGAGATTTCGCCCATTATCACACACCACCAGGCCGGGCTTGAGGCTCACCGGCAGCAACCACTCGTCGGTCTGTTGTTCTATACCCCGCCACAACTCCTGTGCGGTGTGGGGCCTGTCCCCCAAACATATGAGTTTCAGAATGGCCTGCTGACGTTTACCCCGGGCTGTGCTGAAGTTGGTGGTGAAGGTGTGTGGCTGACTGGATGAGCAGGTGGAAGAAGAGGAGGAGGAAGCCGAGAAGGAGGAGGTGGCAACAGGAGGCAAAGAATGTTGCCCTGCGATCCTTGGCGGCGGAAGGACGTGCGCCAAACAGCTCTCCGCCTGGGGCCCAGCTGCCACTACATTTACCCAGTGTGCAGTTAGGGAGATATAGCGTCCCTGGCCGTGCTTACTGGTCCACGTATCTGTGGTTAGGTGGACCTTGCCACAGATGGCGTTGCGCAGTGCACACTTGATTTTATCGGATACTTGGTTGTGCAGGGAAGGCACGGCTCTCTTGGAGAAGTAGTGCCGGCTGGGAACAACATACTGTGGGACAGCAAGCGACATGAGCTGTTTGAAGCTGTCTGTGTCCACCAGCCTAAATGACAGCATTTCATAGGCCAGTAGTTTAGAAATGCTGGCATTCAGGGCCAGGGATCGAGGGTGGCTAGGTGGGAATTTACGCTTTCTATCAAATGTTTGTGAGATGGAGAGCTGAACGCTGGCGTGTGACATGGTTGAGACGCTTGGTGACGGAGGTGGTGGTGGTGGTGTTGGTGGTACATCCCCTGTTTGCTGGGCGGCAGGTGCCAACGTTCCTCCAGAGGCGGAGGAAGAGGCCGAGGCGGCAGCAGCAGAATAGGCCGAGGCGGCAGCAGCAGAAGAGGTAGCAGGGGGAGCCTGAGTGACTTCCTTGGTTTTAAGGTGTTTACTCCACTGCAGTTCATGCTTTGCATGCAGGTGCCTGGTCATGCAGGTTGTGCTCAGGTTCAGAACGTTAATGCCTCGCTTCAGGCTCTGATGGCACAGCGTGCAAACCACTCGGGTCTTGTCGTCAGCACATTGTTTGAAGAAGTGCCATGCCAGGGAACTCCTTGAAGCTGCCTTTGGGGTGCTCGGTCCCAGATGGCAGGCGGTCAGTAGCAGGCGGAGTCTCTTGGCGGCGGGTGTTCTGCTTTTGCCCACTGCTCCCTCTTTTGCTACGCTGTTGGCTCGGTCTCACCACTGCCTCTTCCTCCGAACTGTGAAAGTCAGTGGCACGACCTTCATTCCATGTGGGGTCTAGGACCTCATCGTCCCCTGCATCGTCTTCCACCCAGTCTTGATCCCTGACCTCCTGTTCAGTCTGCACACTGCAGAAAGACGCAGCAGTTGGCACCTGTGTTTCGTCATCATCAGAGACATGCTGAGGTGGTATTCCCATGTCCTCATCATCAGGAAACATAAGTGGTTGTGCGTCAGTGCATTCTATGTCTTTCACCGCTGGGGAAGGGCTAGGTGGATGCCCTTGGGAAACCCTGCCAGCGGAGTCTTCAAACAGCATAAGAGACTGCTGCATAACTTGAGGCTGAGACAGTTTCCCTGGTATGCATGGGGGTGATGTGACAGACTGATGGGGTTGGTTTTCAGGCGCCATCTGTGCGCTTTCTGCAGAAGACTGGGTGGGAGATAATGTGAACGTGCTGGATCCACTGTCGGCCACCCAATTGACTAATGCCTGTACCTGCTCAGGCCTTACCATCCTTAGAACGGCATTGGGCCCCACCATATATCGCTGTAAATTCTGGCGGCTACTGGGACCTGAGGTAGTTGGTACACTAGGACGTGTGGATGTGGCAGAACGGCCACGTCCTCTCCCAGCACCAGAGGGTCCACTAACACCACCACGACCATGTCCACGTCCGCGTCCCTTACTAGATGTTTTTCTCATTGTTATGGTTCACCACAACAACAAATATATTATTTGGCCCAATGTATTGTATTCAAATTCAGCGGGATATAAATTTGAGGCCTAGTATTTAGGCGCTGGGTGACCGGTATGGATTTAGTGACAGAATTAGACTTGGAAATGCACAGAAGCGTGTGTGTGAAGTTATTCTGAATGACCCTATGTGCACCTTCAATATGATCTACCCTTTTAGGGATAGATTTCAAATAGCTCTGATATAGCAGAAACGACTAAATTATGAAATTGCTAAATTGGGAATTGTATTTCAACCCAGAACAAAAAATGTGCTTTGACGGACACTAAATAACTTTCCCAGCCACAACAGGACAGCGGTAACGAGAGATTTAGCGGGATATAAATTTGAGGCCTAGTATTTAGGCGCTGGGTGACAGGTATGGGTTTAGTGACAGAATTAGATTTGGAAATGCACAGTAGCGGGTGTGTGAAGTTATTCTGAATGACCCTATGTGCACCTTGAATATTATATACCCTTTTAGGGATAGATTTCAAATAGCTCTGATATAGCAGAAACCACTAAATTATGAAATTGCTAAATTGGGAATTGTATTTCAACCCAGAACAAGAAATGTGCTTGAACGGACACTAAATAACTCGCCCAGCTACAGCACTAGGGACAGATTTAGCTGGATATAAATTTGAGGCCTAGTATTTAGGCGCTGGGTGACCGGTATGGATTTAGTGACAGAATTAGACTTGGAAATGCACAGAAGCGTGTGTGTGAAGTTATTCTGAATGACCCTATGTGCACCTTGAATATTATATACCCTTTTAGGGATAGATTTCAAATAGCTCTGATATAGCAGAAACCACTAAATTATGAAATTGTTAAATTGGGAATTGTATTTAAACCCAGAACAAAAAATGTGCTTTGACGGACACTAAATAACTTTCCCAGCCACAACAGGACAGTGTTAACGAGAGATTTAGCAGGATATAAATTTGAGGCCTAGTATTTAGGCGCTGGGTGACAGGTATGGGTTTAGTGACAGAATTAGACTTAGAAATACACAGTAGCGGGTGTGTGTGAAGTTATTCTGAATGACCCAATGTGCACCTTGAATATTATATACCCTTTTAGGGATAGATTTCAAATAGCTCTGATATAGCAGAAACCACTAAATTATGAAATTGCTAAATTGGGAATTGTATTTCAACCCAGAACAAGAAATGTGCTTGAACGGACACTAAATAACTCGCCCAGCTACAGCACTAAGGACAGATTTAGCGGGATATAAATTTGAGACCTAGTATTTAGGCGCTGGGTGACAGGTATGGGTTTAGTGCCAGAATTAGACTTGGAAATACACAGTAGCGGGTGTGTGTGAAGTTATTCTGAATGACCCAATGTGCACCTTGAATATTATATACCCTTTTAGGGATAGATTTCAAATAGCTCTGATATAGCAGAAACCACTAAATTATGAAATTGCTAAATTGGGAATTGTATTTCAACCCAGAACAAGAAATGTGCTTGAACGGACACTAAATAACTCGCCCAGCTACAGCACTAGGGACAGATTTAGCTGGATATAAATTTGAGGCCTAGTATTTAGGCGCTGGGTGACCGGTATGGATTTAGTGACAGAATTAGACTTGGAAATGCACAGAAGCGTGTGTGTGAAGTTATTCTGAATGACCCTATGTGCACCTTGAATATTATATACCCTTTTAGGGATAGATTTCAAATAGCTCTGATATAGCAGAAACCACTAAATTATGAAATTGCTAAATTGGGAATTGTATTTCAACCCAGAACAAGAAATGTGCTTGAACGGACACTAAATAACTCGCCCAGCTACAGCACTAAGGACAGATTTAGCGGGATATAAATTTGAGGCCTAGTATTTAGGCGCTGGGTGACAGGTATGGGTTTAGTGCCAGAATTAGACTTGGAAATACACAGTAGCGGGTGTGTGTGAAGTTATTCTGAATGACCCAATGTGCACCTTGAATATTATATACCCTTTTAGGGATAGATTTCAAATAGCTCTGATATAGCAGAAACCACTAAATTATGAAATTGCTAAATTGGGAATTGTATTTCAACCCAGAACAAAAAATGTGCTTTGACGGACACTAAATAACTTTCCCAGCCACAACAGGACAGCGGTAACGAGAGATTTAGCGGGATATAAATTTGAGGCCTAGTATTTAGGCGCTGGGTGACCGGTATGGATTTAGTGACAGAATTAGACTTGGAAATGCACAGAAGCGTGTGTGTGAAGTTATTCTGAATGACCCTATGTGCACCTTGAATATTATATACCCTTTTAGGGATAGATTTCAAATAGCTCTGATATAGCAGAAACCACTAAATTATGAAATTGCTAAATTGGGAATTGTATTTCAACCCAGAACAAGAAATGTGCTTGAACGGACACTAAATAACTCGCCCAGCTACAGCACTAAGGACAGATTTAGCGGGATATAAATTTGAGGCCTAGTATTTAGGCGCTGGGTGACAGGTATGGGTTTAGTGCCAGAATTAGACTTGGAAATACACAGTAGCGGGTGTGTGTGAAGTTATTCTGAATGACCCAATGTGCACCTTGAATATTATATACCCTTTTAGGGATAGATTTCAAATAGCTCTGATATAGCAGAAACCACTAAATTATGAAATTGCTAAATTGGGAATTGTATTTCAACCCAGAACAAGAAATGTGCTTGAACGGACACTAAATAACTCGCCCAGCTACAGCACTAAGGACAGATTTAGCGGGATATAAATTTGAGGCCTAGTATTTAGGCGCTGGGTGACAGGTATGGGTTTAGTGCCAGAATTAGACTTGGAAATACACAGTAGCGGGTGTGTGTGAAGTTATTCTGAATGACCCAATGTGCACCTTGAATATTATATACCCTTTTAGGGATAGATTTCAAATAGCTCTGATATAGCAGAAACCACTAAATTATGAAATTGCTAAATTGGGAATTGTATTTCAACCCAGAACAAGAAATGTGCTTGAACGGACACTAAATAACTCGCCCAGCTACAGCACTAAGGACAGATTTAGCGGGATATAAATTTGAGGCCTAGTATTTAGGCGCTGGGTGACAGGTATGGGTTTAGTGCCAGAATTAGACTTGGAAATACACAGTAGCGGGTGTGTGTGAAGTTATTCTGAATGACCCAATGTGCACCTTGAATATTATATACCCTTTTAGGGATAGATTTCAAATAGCTCTGATATAGCAGAAACCACTAAATTATGAAATTGCTAAATTAGGAATTGTATTTCAACCCAGAACAAGAAATGTGCTTGAACGGACACTAAATAACTCGCCCAGCTACAGCACTAGGGACAGATTTAGCTGGATATAAATTTGAGGCCTAGTATTTAGGCGCTGGGTGACCGGTATGGATTTAGTGACAGAATTAGACTTGGAAATGCACAGAAGCGTGTGTGTGAAGTTATTCTGAATGACCCTATGTGCACCTTGAATATTATATACCCTTTTAGGGATAGATTTCAAATAGCTCTGATATAGCAGAAACCACTAAATTATGAAATTGCTAAATTGGGAATTGTATTTCAACCCAGAACAAGAAATGTGCTTGAACGGACACTAAATAACTCGCCCAGCTACAGCACTAAGGACAGATTTAGCGGGATATAAATTTGAGGCCTAGTATTTAGGCGCTGGGTGACAGGTATGGGTTTAGTGCCAGAATTAGACTTGGAAATACACAGTAGCGGGTGTGTGTGAAGTTATTCTGAATGACCCAATGTGCACCTTGAATATTATATACCCTTTTAGGGATAGATTTCAAATAGCTCTGATATAGCAGAAACCACTAAATTATGAAATTGCTAAATTGGGAATTGTATTTCAACCCAGAACAAAAAATGTGCTTTGACGGACACTAAATAACTTTCCCAGCCACAACAGGACAGCGGTAACGAGAGATTTAGCGGGATATAAATTTGAGGCCTAGTATTTAGGCGCTGGGTGACAGGTATGGGTTTAGTGACAGAATTAGATTTGGAAATGCACAGTAGCGGGTGTGTGAAGTTATTCTGAATGACCCTATGTGCACCTTGAATATTATATACCCTTTTAGGGATAGATTTCAAATAGCTCTGATATAGCAGAAACCACTAAATTATGAAATTGCTAAATTGGGAATTGTATTTCAACCCAGAACAAGAAATGTGCTTGAACGGACACTAAATAACTCGCCCAGCTACAGCACTAAGGACAGATTTAGCGGGATATAAATTTGAGACCTAGTATTTAGGCGCTGGGTGACAGGTATGGGTTTAGTGCCAGAATTAGACTTGGAAATACACAGTAGCGGGTGTGTGTGAAGTTATTCTGAATGACCCAATGTGCACCTTGAATATTATATACCCTTTTAGGGATAGATTTCAAATAGCTCTGATATAGCAGAAACCACTAAATTATGAAATTGCTAAATTGGGAATTGTATTTCAACCCAGAACAAGAAATGTGCTTGAACGGACACTAAATAACTCGCCCAGCTACAGCACTAAGGACAGATTTAGCGGGATATAAATTTGAGGCCTAGTATTTAGGCGCTGGGTGACAGGTATGGGTTTAGTGCCAGAATTAGACTTGGAAATACACAGTAGCGGGTGTGTGTGAAGTTATTCTGAATGACCCAATGTGCACCTTGAATATTATATACCCTTTTAGGGATAGATTTCAAATAGCTCTGATATAGCAGAAACCACTAAATTATGAAATTGCTAAATTGGGAATTGTATTTCAACCCAGAACAAGAAATGTGCTTGAACGGACACTAAATAACTCGCCCAGCTACAGCACTAAGGACAGATTTAGCGGGATATAAATTTGAGGCCTAGTATTTAGGCGCTGGGTGACAGGTATGGGTTTAGTGCCAGAATTAGACTTGGAAATACACAGTAGCGGGTGTGTGTGAAGTTATTCTGAATGACCCAATGTGCACCTTGAATATTATATACCCTTTTAGGGATAGATTTCAAATAGCTCTGATATAGCAGAAACCACTAAATTATGAAATTGCTAAATTGGGAATTGTATTTCAACCCAGAACAAGAAATGTGCTTGAACGGACACTAAATAACTCGCCCAGCTACAGCACTAAGGACAGATTTAGCGGGATATAAATTTGAGGCCTAGTATTTAGGCGCTGGGTGACAGGTATGGGTTTAGTGCCAGAATTAGACTTGGAAATACACAGTAGCGGGTGTGTGTGAAGTTATTCTGAATGACCCAATGTGCACCTTGAATATTATATACCCTTTTAGGGATAGATTTCAAATAGCTCTGATATAGCAGAAACCACTAAATTATGAAATTGCTAAATTGGGAATTGTATTTCAACCCAGAACAAGAAATGTGCTTGAACGGACACTAAATAACTCGCCCAGCTACAGCACTAAGGACAGATTTAGCGGGATATAAATTTGAGGCCTAGTATTTAGGCGCTGGGTGACAGGTATGGGTTTAGTGCCAGAATTAGACTTGGAAATACACAGTAGCGGGTGTGTGTGAAGTTATTCTGAATGACCCAATGTGCACCTTGAATATTATATACCCTTTTAGGGATAGATTTCAAATAGCTCTGATATAGCAGAAACCACTAAATTATGAAATTGCTAAATTGGGAATTGTATTTCAACCCAGAACAAGAAATGTGCTTGAACGGACACTAAATAACTCGCCCAGCTACAGCACTAGGGACAGATTTAGCTGGATATAAATTTGAGGCCTAGTATTTAGGCGCTGGGTGACCGGTATGGATTTAGTGACAGAATTAGACTGGGATATGGCCAAAAAATAAACAGACTATTGCTGGTTAAATGCACTTGGTGTGACAGCTTCACCCTGATGTAGGCTTTAGCCAAAAAACAACCACACCATTGAGGGTTAAATGCACTTGGTGACAGGCGCAGCTTGCCCCTGATTTAGTATATGGCCAAAAAATGAACAGACTATTGCTGGTTAAATGCACTTGGTGTGACAGCTTCACCCTGATGTAGGCTTTAGCCAAAAAACAACCACACCATTGAGGGTTAAATGCACTTGGTGACAGGCGCAGCTTGCCCCTGATTTTGTATATGGCCAAAAAATGAACAGACTATTGCTGGTTAAATGCACTTGGTGTGACAGCTTCACCCTGATGTAGGCTTTAGCCAAAAAACAACCACACCATTGAGGGTTAAATGCACTTGGTCGCAGCTTGTGCTGGCGCACCACAAGACACAAAATGGCCGCCGATCACCCCAGAAAAATGTGACTGACAAACGGTCTGTGCAGCCTAAAAACAGTGAGCAATTGAGGATCAGCAGCTCAATGATCCACAGCTGCAGATCGATCAGTTAATCAAGTCCTTTGGAGGAGTTAATCTGCCTAATCTCGCCCTACTGTCGCAGCCGCAACCTCTCCCTACGCTAATCAGAGCAGAGTGACGGGCGGCGCTATGTGACTCCAGCTTAAATAGAGGCTGGGTCACATGGTGCTCTGGCCAATCACAGCCATGCCAATAGTAGGCATGGCTGTGATGGCCTCTTGGGGCAAGTAGTATGACGCTTGTTGATTGGCTGCTTTGCAGCCTTTCAAAAAGCGCCAAGAAAGCGTCACAAAAGCGCGAAGAAAGCGACGAACACCGAACCCGAACCCGGACTTTTACGAAAATGTCCGGGTTCGGGTCCGTGTCACGGACACCCCAAAATTCGGTACGAACCCGAACTATACAGTTCGAGTTCGCTCATCCCTATTCATATTTCCACATAGGGTAAGTCAGACAATAAAATGTAATAAGAAGCACTGATTTGTGATAATTTCACATCTGCAGGCTTATAACTATTCGTAAAGATGCTTAAAGCTACGGCCAAATGTTTAACGTCTATAAAAAGCAACATTAACAAGAGGAATAAATCTCTCATCTTTGGTATGCAATATTAAATATAAGTATTGTTCTGAGATTTTATGGATAGATTACCCCAGCTAGCCTTTACCAGCTTTCTCTGAGGCATCGGAATGAAACCATTCACTTTTAATCAAGGCAGATGGGAGAATTGGCTTGCGTGTGCGTAACAGACTGTCCTTCTCCTAAAGACAATAACACAATTAAGACAACCAGCAGGCTAAATGCCAAAATAGAAGGACAATGCTGTTTACTTTTTCTAATTACTATCAAACAATTCTTGAATGAAAGTGCCCTCCTTTCTGATAAACATTTGTTGTAAGATGAAATCAATTATTGATGAAAACGTACATGTAATACAATACATCATCAGTGGCCCAACACTGCAACTAGAGACGAGCAAACTGATTCTAAACAAATCACATTTGTCTTGAATTTCCCAAAAACTTGTATTCCAGCTGAATCCAAATGTTTTTCGATTCAATTCTGCTGAATCTCTCAAAATAGTGGCCACCATTTTACGGGCAAGAAGACTGAGAAGAAGGCATCTCCCACAAAAAAAGGACTATGTTTTTGTTTTAACAATATGACCGTACAGTGTTTGTTAAACAGGTTGTTTGGTACCACTGGCTACCATGTGTGTGTGTATATATATATATATATATACAGACGTGGACAAAATTGTTGGTACCCTTTGGTCAATGAAAGAAAAAGTCACAATGGTCACAGAAATAACTTTAATCTGACAAAAGTAATAATAAATTAAAATTCTATAAATGTTAACCAATGAAAGTCAGACATTGTTTTTCAACCATGCTTCAACAGAATTATGTAAAAAAATAAACTCATGAAACAGGCATGGACAAAAATGATGGTACCCCTAGAAAACACAGAACATAATGTGACCAAAGGGACATGTTAATTCAAGGTGTGTCCACTAATTAGCATCACAGGTGTCTACAACCTTGTAATCAGCCATTGGGCCTATATATATGGCTCCAGGTAATCACTGTGTTGTTTGGTGATATGGTGTGTACCACACTCGACATGGACCAGAGGAAGCAAAGGAAAGAGCTGTCTCAAGAGATCAGAAAGAAAATTATAGACAAGCATGTTAAAGGTAAAGGCTATAAGACCATCTCCAAGCAACTAGATGTTCCTGTGAGTACAGTTGCACATATTATTCATAAGTTTAAGATCCATGGGACTGTAGCCAACCTCCCTGGACGTGGCCGCAGGAGGAAAATTGATGACAAATCTAAGAGACGGATAATCCGAATGGTAACAAAAGAGCCTAGAAAGACTTCTAAAGAGATTCAAGGTGAACTTCATGCTCAAGGAACATCAGTGTCAGATCGCACCATCCGTCGTTGTTTGAGCCAAAGTGGACTACATGGGAGACGACCAAGGAGGACACCATTGTTGAAAACGAATCATAAAAAAGCAAGACTGGAATATGCCAAACTACATGTTGACAAGCCACAAAGCTTCTGGGAGAATGTCCTGTGGACAGATGAGACAAAAATCGAAGTTTTTGCCAAGGCACATCAGCTGTATGTTCACAGTCGAAAAAATGAAGCATATCAAGAAAAGAACACTGTCCCTACTGTGAAACATGGAGGAGGCTCTGTTATGTTCTGGGGCTGCTTTGCTGCGTCTGGCACAGGGTGTCTTGAATCTGTGCAGGGTACAATGAAATCTCAAGACTATCAAGGAATTCTAGAGAGAAATGTACTAGCCAGTGTCAGAAAGCTTGGTCTCAGTCGCAGGTCATGGGTCTTGCAACAGGACAATGACCCAAAACACACCGCTAAAAACACCCAAGAATGGCTAAGAGGAAAAAATTGGACTATTCTAAAGTGGCCTTCTATGAGCCCTGACCTCAATCCTATTGAGCATCTTTGGAAGGAGCTGAAACATGCAGTCTGGAAAAGGCACCCTTCAAACCGGACACAACTGGAGCAGTTTGCTCATGAGGAGTGGGCCAAAATACCTGCTGAGAGGTGCAGATGTCTCATTGACAGTTACAGGAAGCGTTTGATTGCAGTGATTGCCTCAAAAGGTTGCGCAACAAAATATTAAGTTAGGGGTACCATCATTTTTGTCCATGCCTGTTTCATGAGTTTATTTTTTTACATAATTCTGTTGAAGCATGGTTGAAAAACAATGTCTGACTTTCATTGGTTAACATTTATAGAATTTTAATTTATTATTACTTTTGTCAGATTAAAGTTATTTCTGTGACCATTGTGACTTTTTCTTTCATTGACCAAAGGGTACCAACAATTTTGTCCACGTCTGTATATATATATATATATATATATATATTTAATGCTGTCACTCTGAAATTACTAATGTCTTAGAATTAAAGAACTTAAAAAGAGTTGGATACAGTTCTAGCAGATCTCAGAGTGTCATACTGTATATGACTTTTCAGGGTAACCTGAGCACTTTATTTCATGATTTTAGAATAATTTATTCACACCTGAAATAAGTCTCTGAATTTCATTGAATCCATTTTTCCCTCTACCAATGAAATGTTCCTCATGCCATTGGCTGCAGCACAACCCCAAAGTATGATCGATCCATCCCAATGCTTAATGGTTCTCATGAAATTCTGTGCACTTATTATTTCAAACATACCTTTGCTCTTTGTGGCCAAATAGTTCTAGTTTATCCTCATTGGTCCACAGGACTTGTATCCAAAATGCATCAGGCTTGTTTAGATGTTCTTTTGCAAGCTTTTGAGACAGAATTTTGTGTGAGGACACATGAGAGGTGTTCTTCTGATAACTGAAGTTCTGCTAAATCTTCATAATGGTCTTTTGCAGTCAAGCGGCGGTTCTAATTTGCCTTTCTAGAAATCCTATGAATATCTGTCTGAAATTTTTCATGGTCTTCCAGACCCTCTCTTGATCTCCACTGTTGCTGTTAACTGCCAGTTCTTAATTACATTTTGAGGAAATTACAACCAGAAAATGCTTTGCTATCTTCTTATAGCCTTCTTCTGCTTTGTATGCTTCAACCATTTTCATTTTCAGAGTGTCAGACAACTGCTTAGAAGAACCCGACATACGGGGGGGCGGAGCCGGCGCCTGACTGTGATGGCAGCATAGACGTGTGAGCTCCGTACAAGATTCCTCACAGCGCCAGCTAAAACAAGCTAATTGTCGGAGAGATGGTCAAAATAGGACAGCCAAGGCCGGGTGAGTCCTCTAACACCAACAAAACGGGCAATGCAAGTGGCGATATGGATAAATTTATCCGGAAAGCAGCCGCAACGGTCGCAGCGAGGGAGCCCAAGATGGCGCCGACTCCCACGCCTAAAGCTGCCGAGCGCTCCACTGACCTCTCGGAAGGGGACTCAGACGCCGAGGAAACACTCAGCAAATCGGCCCTCCCGATCACACGCCGTTTCTTGAAACAAACCCTCAGCAGGGCCATGGAGCCGATCCTGAGCGAACTATCGGCACTCCGCCACGATATTCTTCATGTGGGAGATAGAGTGGTCTCGTTAGAAACGCATCAGAATGCGATCATTGCCCATCAAAATGCTACTGCATCCTCCTTGCAGAAATGTCATTCCCATCTTAATGACCTGCAAAACGCTCTTGAAGATCAGGAGAATCGAGGGCAAAGAAATAACCTCAGGTTCAGAGGTCTTCCTGAATCAATCCAAACTATGGACATATCTACCACTATACAAGAAATATGCAAATCCCTACTGGGTCCAGACCGACAGGCTGAAATTGTCATAGAACGCGCCCACAGGGCCTTGAGACCGAAACCTAAACCCTCAGAACCACCCAGAGATATAATATGTCGCTTCCTCAATTTTCGAGACAAAGCAGCTATCTTGGAGGCTGCTAGGAACCAGGACAACCTGATATATGAAGAATCACCTATTTCGGTCTTTCAGGACCTGGCTCCATCCACACTCAGAAAACGTCGCTCCCTGAAGCCTCTAACCGACTGGCTTAGGCTGAACAAGATTCTGTACCGGTGGTCTTTTCCCTTTGGGATTTCCTTCACCCATGCAGGACATCGCCTATCTGTCTCCACTTACGCCGATCTGACCGACGTTTTCACCCATCTGCAGATCCTGCCTATGGAGATAGAAAACTGGGAACTCTACCATGATATCCTGGAACTCCCAGAACTTCCAGTAATTGTCCCATTTGAACAGCAGCGTACCCCCAAGTCGCAGAAGGCAAAAAGAAGGAACATTCAATTCACCCCATAGGTTCTGTACTACCACTGTCTCCTAACATCCTTTCAGTGGAAAATGATGGAATTAATCTTCTTCTAGTCCCACTCCCAAAGCTTTACTCATTATCTATCACTCCTCTCTTCAACCATCTACTTGATACACACTCTCACCCTCCTGTCTATTCTTTAGGCAAATCTAAAACGCTGTCTACTGTATCTTCCTCTTCAAGATTTCTATGACCTCTCTCCTCCTGATGATAGCCTCTCCACAGAGGCCCAGGCTGGTTCTGTGGGGATCGTAACTGGGTTGATCAACCATTTCCCCCTTACGATCCTCTCTATTAACATTGTTCTGATCCTCCTCGGCTGGTATTTTTTCTTGTTTGACTTCATTATTGTTTTATTTGCTTTTATCTATGTTTTTGATACTGTTCTTACTATGTTTAAGGTACATGATCCATACTTATCCAGGATGCAGAGAAAACTGGGGACTCCTCTGACATCCAATCTGCCTCACCTGATAGGCCAGAGTCCACATGGAAGCGAGATGCTTCTTTGGGAGAGAGACAAGCTCCAGCTAAGTAATTGTTACTGCTTTATAAGATATGGCTGACCTATCCTTTGCGTCTTATAATGTGAGAGGCTTCAACTCTCCCTCTAAGAGGAGCCAGATTTTTACATTGTTACGCAAAGCGGGGGCCAGTGTCCTTCTCCTACAGGAGACACACTTCAAAGTTAACAAATACCCCAATCTCTCCTTTGCTCACTTTTCCCAATGGTATCATTGTGGAGGAAATTCATCTGCATCTGGGGGAGTGAGCATTGGATTTCGGAGGAATGTCCCATTCAAATTTATATCACAAATGTTAGACGTAGATGGGAGATACATCATGATCAAGGGCAGTATAGGTCCTCATGTATACACTATTATTAATCTTTATGCTCCTAACTCTGGACAATCCAGGTGGTTCTCTGCAATTTTCCCAATTATTGAGGGATTTGCGGAGGGCCTAGTGGTATTGGGAGGTGATTTAAACTCTACACTGAACCCAAAACTGGATTCATCCACTCAAAGATCCGCATTATCCAGCAATACCCTTCGTGGAATAAGGGAAGGTCTATGGAGCCTGCACCTTATTGATGTATGGCGCACGTTCCATCCTGATCTAAGAGACTATAGTTTCTTTTCCAATGTTCATGGTTCATATCAAAGACTGGATTATCTATTTATTTCTAAGTCGTATCTACAGCTTTGTCAGGAAACATCAATAGGCTCCATACACCTTTCTGATCACGCCCCTATCTTTCTGAAGGTTTCAGCCCCAACTCCGACCACAAACAAATTTAGATGGCGCCTGAATGAATCCCTTTTAGGAGACAAATCATCCAGTGACAAAATATCGGAAATGCTAAAAGAATACTTTACCCTCAATGATAACCCTGAAACATCTGCCCAATCCCTCTGGGATGCACACAAACCATTTATTAGAGGGCATTTTATCAGTTTGGGATCTTTTCTTAAAAAAGAGAGGGGTAGAAAATTAGAGGCCCTTTGCCAAAAGATTAAAACATTGGAATCCCTACACAAACGCTCTCTCTCAGACGCGCACCTGCAGGAACTCTCCAACCATAGAGCAGAAATAAAGTCACTACTCCATCACACTTCCACAAAATATTTCCTAAACTCCCAACACAAATTCTTCGCCCATGGGGACAAAGCCTCAAAATTTATGATGAGCAGGATTAAAAAAAGGAAAGCTGCAAACTATATACACCAGATAGACTCCCCTCAGGGTACTCCACTCTACTCCGCCAAGTTAATTGCTTCCCGCTTTAAGGAATTCTATGAATCCTTATATAATATTCCCCCTTCTCTAAGTCCAGAAACTCACTCCTCGCTAACCTCATCTTTTTTAGACACGCTGGATCTCCCCTCTCTCTCCTCAGACTCTCAACAACAGTTATCCACCCCCTTTACTACGACAGAAATTTTAGCAGCGCTAAAGCAAGCACCACCTAGCAAAAGTCCAGGACCAGACGGACTAACTGTCTCATATTATAAAACTTACCAACAAATCTTAATCCCTCATTTACTTTCAGTCTGTAACTTGACCCTGCAAGGGAACCAGCTTTCAAAAGACATGACACTAGATCACATAACAATAATCCCAAAAGAAGGTAAAAACCCAAATCAATGTGCTAGCTATAGACCCATTTCACTCCTCAATATTGACCTCAAGTTACTGGTGAAGATGCTGGCGAATCGTCTGGCCGCAGTTCTCCCACCGTTGGTGCAGGGGGACCAGGTAGGCTTTGTCCGGGGAAGGGAGGGGAGGGACAACACCTCCAGAGTCCTGAATATCACATATTATGCGGCCTTACGTTCCAAGCCTCTCCTTTTACTGAGCACAGATGCGGAAAAAGCATTTGATAGAATCAATTGGTCCTACCTGGAACTGGTCTTGAGGGGATTTGGCCTACCTGGTCCCTTTGTACAAGCCACATTCGCCATGTATCACCAGGCTTCAGCCTCGATTTTAGTAAACAGAGATTTATCGGATCCCTTCACCATAAGGAACGGCACACGCCAGGGCTGTCCCTTATCTCCCTTGCTTTTCGTATTAGCCCTTGAACCCCTTCTGACTTGCTTGAGAGCAGACCCACTAATAAAAGGAATTACCCTGGGGGGCCGGGAGCATAAGCTTGCTGCTTTTGCAGATGACATCATGATTATGACCACAAACCCAGAAACATCCTTACAGGCAATCCAAGGCCACTTAGACAGTTATAGTTCCCTCTCCAATTTCAAAATCAACAAACAAAAGTCGCTTATCATTTGCTTCAGCATCTCCCAAACTACACAGACTCGCTTAAAAGTAAACTCATCCTTTGATTGGTCATCCCCATTCCTCACCTACTTAGGGATTAAGATTAGCCCCAAAATAGCCGACCTCTTTGATCTTAATTACTTACCTCTCCTACAATCCATCTTCTCAAGCTTAAATAGCTTGAACAACCACATCATATCATGGTTTGGCAGAAAAAAACTCCTAATGTCTTTAATCCTTCCACGCCTTACCTACCTACAACAGGTCCTCCCCATTCCAGTACCTAAGTCATACTACAACTCCCTTAAGAAATTGTTCCGCAAATTCTTGTGGCATGATAAAAAACCCAGAATCTCTTACGATACTCTTTCTCGTCCCAAAAGGGATGGGGGTATGGCTCTCCCTGACCCCGAACTTTATGGAAAAGCAGTTCTGGTATCTAGAGTGGTGGACTGGCTAAGGACCACAAATCCTAAACCATGGGTAGCTATAGAACAGGAACTTTTGGGGAAACCACTTCGTTCCACACTATTGGGCAACTACAGCTATTTAAACATACCTTCCTCTCCATACCCAATTATCCAGGCCACGCTGAAGGCATGGAAATGGTTCCAAAACACCCACTGCTCAATACCTTACCCGTCCCCTCTCCTGTCCTTAAGTGACGTATTGGGCACTGCTCTATCCATGGTATACGAGAGTACACCTAGATCGTTGAGAGACTCAGAATTACCAGTCTCCTCCCTTCTTAACTCGGAGGGCCAGGTACTATCCATCGCAGAGTTTCGAAATTTACTGTCTCCCAGCCATCTATACCTCTCTCCAATATCGTATCTCCACTCATACTTATCACAACATATCTCTGGAGGTGACTTCCTCCGTCCCTTAGTCTGGATTGAGGCACTCATCAATAACAAAAACCCAATAAAAAAACTAATTTCCCAACTTTTTCACAGACTAAACTCGCCCCCTCTACTTGTAAAACCTGTCTCCATCCGCCATTGGGAAAAAGACCTGGGACAAACCTTTTCCCCGTATAAGATATCAAACCTTTTACAAACTCCTCATACCGCATCTAGGTGCGTTCGTATTCAGGAAAATGGGTATAAAATTTTGACCAGATGGTATAAGACACCAGAAATCACTTGCCTTTTCTCTGACTCCGCCTCAGATAGGTGCTGGAGGTGCTTGAGCGATAGAGGCACCTTTTTTCTTATTTGGTGGGAGTGCCCCCCTTTGAAGGAATGGTGGAAAGAAATTTTCCGAATAAGCAATCTCATCTGTCGTTCCTCAATAGCAATGTCTCCTCTTGGAGCATTGCTCAATTACTATGAATCAAAGAAGGCAAACAACTATCCTTCTTATTTAGACAGCTGCTCATAGCAGCTCGCCTCTTGATCCCAAAATATTGGTTACTAACCACTCTCCCATCCATAGAGCAGTGGAAAACTAAGATTGACCAGCTCTACCATTTTTAGGAACTTTCCGCATGGGAATCAAGGAACCATCAGAAATTTGTAAAACAATGGCAGGGATGGAAAGAATTTAAATTTACTAGTGGCCATTCCCACGTCCTACTACCTTAGAGTGGACCTCCGTAGACTCACCGGGTACAACAACTTTTATTTATTTAATTTGACTTTTGCATAGAAAAATATAACCCATGCCCAATATTTCATTACAAAGGTTGGATGTTGGAAAGTAAGATTAACCCCAGGTTTTCATATTTGTATACTTCATATCCTCACTGCTTTGTATACTTTCTATCCTCAAAGCCTAGTACTTGGAATCCCATTGTATGGATAACATAACGCATGTGCTGTATCTACACCTGTAAATGCGCCATGTTTCAGCGTCTTGCTTATATCATGTACCATGTATTGTTTATTTTTCTTTCTTTTTGAAAATACTAAATTTTATAATAAAAAAAAAAAAGAAGAACCCAACATACATGATGAACAGAGGAAGTAGACAAAAGACAAACTGAGGAGGGGACGTCTGTCAAATGGCAGGCACCATGAGTTGTATTTGGTCAGTTGTAAGTTACAGTTTGCAGTTTTCCATCAAATCTATGATCTACTGTATGCATCACCGAAGTGTGCTTCACTCAACACTAGGAAAGAGCAATTGCAGCAGTAATCCCTCATCCTTATACAGCAGTGGTGCTACATGAAAATTTGATCAGCAATGTCAGCCCGTGTAAATGGGCCTTTAAACTGCACCTGAGTTTTCACAGTGGCTGACACTGGATGATAAATCTGGAGTATTTTTACACTTTACACATTTTTTTGCACAATGACGTTTAAGCCATGCCTCCTTTTCGCGCAAAGCCATGACCCTTTGCATTAAGCCACGTCCTTTGTCAGTCAAGATGGAAAAGGTGTTTAAAGGTGTCTAAACAAACAGTTAATAAATGGGGTGCAATGCATGTATGTATATATATATATATATATATATATATATATTTATTTATATTATTGTGAACCTACACATTAATTAAGACACATTTTCTATAGTATATCTGCCTGATTGCACTAGAAATGTATCAATAAGTGTTATATATTGGTTAACAGGATGGATTCAATGCTGAGCAATGAAATTCTTAACATATCAAAAGGTACAAAAAAAAAAAAAAAAAAAGGTACAGTGGTTCCAAACAAATTAGACACGAAAACAAAAAGGTAACAAAAAATAATAGAACAATAGGTAACATTAAAATCATCAGTATAACTACATTTTCTAATGCATCTACTCAAGGCTTAAAGAAGATATTTTAAAACTTGCTACCTGAGCCTGTATACTGTATGTTACCCTAACTAAATGTATCATAATTGTCTTATTCAGGTCTTGTAAAATGAATAATGCTCTGGAAAAGTCTTCCAGAAATATAAAAGGCAAATGCTACAATTTATATTCAAATGACCTAGAAATTATGGCTAAAAGTCATCTATATATAAAAGGGATAACAAATTACTGGAGCTGAAAAATGAAAGATTCTGCTGTTCTCAGGCAATATCTAATAAAATCCATGATCATAGACAGTAAGATAAATAAGGTGACATTTTCAGGTGCTCTTTAACTTCTTTTTATCATTGAAGTATTTTACAATCCACCTACTATATGGTTTATTGCAGTGAATTTATAGAATAATGTGTGGTCATGGAGATATTTTACAGCACACATGAAAGCAGTGAAATGTAAAATCTTATAGAATATGTAAAATTTGGGAAACTAGAAGAACTGAACTAGACATAATTATTCTCTATAAGCAGAAATGGAATAGTCAGAGGAATAGCTAAAGGGGCCGCAAATTTAGCAGTCATTCTCAGGCCCTGGAGCCTGAGGAGGTTCAAAGGCACCTTTCCACTGAAGACCCTGAGCATCAAGCTTTTCTAAGAACAGTTCATGGTATATGACTGCTGCAAGGTGAGGAGGCTGCGGCCTTCTTCCCAGTGATGCATCTTCTTCAAACAGCTGATCATTGTTCTTACCGACAATCTGACCCTCAGTGTTCAAATATTGATCACCTATTCTAAGGAAAGGCCATCAATATTGTATTCCAGAAAAACTACTTTAACTACATTTTTCCTTTGGATTGACAAATTCCTGTTGTAGTACATCATTGAGTCTCACAACTACAGCATTTAAATAACCACAGCTACAGTGAGTTTCTTGGCAAATTGTGGTATTCAAAAAGTAGCCCTAAGACATGTAATATATAGTTGAGAAATGTACTTAAACCATAAAGAGGTTTTGCCATTTCAGCAAATAGCAATTATTATTTAGAAAAAGTTAATTCAAGCCATTTGTTAATGTATGGGGATTGTCCATATTAGTTAATTTGCTATCTGGATTAATTTTTTCATCACATTATGCAAACCTCGTTCCCATGGTTACGACCACCCTGCAATCCAGCAGCGGTGGCTGTACTTGCATACTATAGAAAAAGTACCGACCTATTTGAGCTCCCACGGTCCCGATCACCAGAAAGACCGGCATTTTTTCCTATAGTGTGCAAGAGTCAGCACCACTGCTGGATTACAGGGTGGTCGTAACCATGGAAATAAGAAGTAAATATTGTGATGGAAAAATGTATCCAGCAATATGGGTAATAAGGACGCAATATGGGTAATAACAATATATTAGCAAGTGGCTTGTATTAACTTTCTCTACATGATAAATGGCACTTGCTGAAGTGACAAAACCCCTTTAAGTTTTACAATTAATGAAAACAACTGGCAGCAAACATTTCTATGAAAAATATATTTATTCATGTGAGTTCTCACATCACTGAAACTTGCAATCTGAGTTACTTTCTCATACACCAAGGTTAACTTTATTTCCCTTTTACACAGGCCAATAAATCAGGCAATGATTGGAAATGAATGTTCATAGGAACGTAAATTCCTGATCAATGCCTGGACATTAGCTGCATTTGCATGCAGTAACCATTGCTTCACTATGCGGATGAACAGTCATTGCTCAACATATACTTTTATTCTTCATTCGCAGTATTGACAACGAAGCACTGTTTACATAAAGTGATGTATTGCCAACAAAATAAGATTTTTTGTGTATAAATGATCGGATAGGCTGTCAAACAGGCATTTGTTTATTTGTCAGTTGTACGCCATCAAATGTACATGGAACAATTATTGGGAAGACACAGTCGCCAACTGCTCTGAATTTCAGAGACAGCCCCAGCAAATTGGGATGTTCCATGCCCAAAATGGGCAGGGCTAACATAGCCCCCACCCATAAATAATTGTTTCTGGGTGGGGCCGTGGCATTTCCGGAGCGGGGCTTATATGCCCTGGATTTTTCCAACTGAAATGTTGGTATTAATGGGAGAGCGTTCATACAAACATTTGTTATTGATAGTTGGCCTGATCATTGCCTGGTGTAAAAGGGCCTTCATAGGAAGACCATTAGTGGCATTGTCTAGTTTGGACAATAACTTTTTGATAAGAAAAACCCTGATAATTAGAGTTGATCGGACACCTGGATGTTCGGGTACTACGGGTTCGGCCGAACTTCACAAAAAAGTTCAAGTTCGGGACCCGAACTGGATCCCAAAACCAAACCCCACTGAAATCAATAGGGACCCGAACTTTGGAGCACTAAAATGGGTGTAAAAAAGTCATAAAAAGGGCTAGTGGTTAAGAGCATGGCAAGTGCTTTGCAAACAAACGTGGATAGGGAAATGACTTAAAATAACATAAAATAAGTAAAAATAAAAAATAATAATCTTGATCTTGGAGGAAGAGGTCCACATGGAGTAGGAGGTTGAGGAGGCGGTGGATGTGGTGGTGTAGGTGGAAGTGGCGGTGGAGGGTGAGGAGGTAGCCTACACAGCTTTTGGTTCTATTTTTTTTTTTTTGTTTATATTAGGGTCCACCCCAAAACATTTGGAAATATAACCTGTGATAACCCCCTCTAGTTGTTCTAAACAAACATTCAGACAATACACTGGCTGCAGGGCAGGCCAGCACCTCCAAGGCGTAAAGGGCAAGTTCAAGCCATATGCCCAATTTGTAGACCCAGAAGTTGAAGGGGGAAGACCCATTAGTCAGTACGTGTAGGCGTGTGCACACATACTGCTCCACCATGTTGCACATCCCCGTGATGTTCACGATCCCATTGGATATCTGGTCTATCAACTTTCGATGTTCTTTTCTGCGCCAACCATGTTGATCACGGTTAGCGGCAAATCAGGGTTCCACACCGGAAAGGGAGCGTGAGAAAGGGGTACCACATCCAAGGGAGGTCAATGCATGAAATTAAATGTGATCGAATGTAAATGTGGAAGAAGTTATCAAAACGGAAGGATCAAAAGAAAGGAGGGGGCGCACGGCAATTGCCTACTTCTGACTCGGGGAGGTAGTGACGATAAATAACAGTACAGGACTCTTAAGATGCCCTGTTATTGGAATGATTAATAAAAAATTATAGGGAATGTCACTGGGGTATTTTGGATTTGGAAACGTTAGACAGGAGAGGCCCAGCTGCTGCTTTGTTAACTCTACATAACTTCTGCCTGATCGCACGTCCCCGAGACGTCAACGATCCAATTGGATATCTTCTCTATCAACTTTCGATATTCTTTTCTGTGCCTACCGTGTTGATCACAGTTATTGGAGAATCAGGGTTCCACGCCGGAGAGGGAGCGTGAGAAAGGGAGACCACATCCAAAAGAGGTCTATGGCTGCAATGTGATTGAGCAGAAATGTGGGCCAAGTTATTAAAGCAGAAGGATTGAATGAAAGGGCCAATTAAATACAAATTTTAGAAATTTTAGTCCCTGTCACCTATGCAGAGCAGGGTTTTTTTATCGCCAGAAATGGGTTAATGTCACCCACAAATAGAACAGATGATTTTTAAAAATTTTATTCTCTGTCACCTATGCAGAGCAGGGGTTTATTCACGGCAAAAATAGTAAAATGTCACCCAAGAATGTAATAGAAAAATTTGTGAAATTTATTAACCTGTCTACTCGGTAGAGCAGGGGTAATTTTGAAATACTGGCATTCAGGGCCAGGTATCGCGGGTGGGTAGGGGGGTACCTCATCCGCTCCAGTGTTTGGGAGATGGAGAGCTGAACGCTTCCGTGGGACATTGTGGAGATGCTTGGTGACCCAGGTGGTGGTGCTGCTGGCAGATCATCTGTTTGCGGGGTGAATAACGCTAAAGGTTCTGTCACCTACTCGCACCTGAGGAAGGTGTTTCACTTGTCCATGTAGCTGGCACAGATCGACCACATCCTCTTCCTGCAACAGGACCTCCACTTGCAGCACCATGACCGGGGCCACATCCCTTATTCAACGCTCTCTTCATTCTCCGCAAATTTAGGATCTTGCCCAAAATTGGTGTTTTTTTTATAACAGAAGATTACAGCAGTATCTAACGCGTGTATTTCACATTGACAGATGCAGCAAAGGCTGCAAATTTTGTATTTGGCCCAAAATGGGTGTTTTTTTTAATAACAGAATATAACAGCAGTATTTAACACATGTATTTCAAACTGACAGATGCAGCAAAGGCTGCAAATTTAGTATTTGGCCCAAGATGGGTGTTTTTTTTAATAACAGAAGAAAACAGCAGTATCTAACGCGTGTATTTCACACTGACAGATGCAGCATAGGCCCCAGATGTAGGGTACTGCCAAAATGGGTGCTGTTTTAAACCCAGTGGGTGTGTCTATATCAGTTGGAGCACCCATTCCATATACAACAGTGGGGTGAGCCACCACAAACCAACATATCTATTTCAAGATTATATTTCAAACTGACAAATGCAGCATAGGCCCCATATATTTTTTTTTTATAGCAGAATATAACAGTGGTATCTTTTTTTTTCTTTTTTCTTTTCTTTATCTCTTTATTTCCATCATCTCAAGTTTCATCATCAATAGAAAAAAGTTACATTTTTTAAACCATCATAAATGAAACATTCTAATTTATTTTCTATACATAGACCAAAATACAAGTCATGGGATCTTCTGATATTTGAACCTTCAAAATTCGGTATACAGTATCTGTTATTTCTGTCCAGTATCTGAACAGTCTTGGGCATCTCCAAAAACAATGTATCAAATCAGCATTCTCTCCCCCACATTTTGTACAATCATCCGAAGCTCTAACACCCATTCTTTTCAGTATCCATGGGGATCGATGCAACCTATGAACTACAAAAAATGGTGAGATCTTATGTGAGCCCCTATTTGAGACTCCAGAATAATTTTTTAAAGCATCGTTCCATTTTTCTTCTGTAAAGAATTAAAGTGCATTTTCCCATTTTTTCCTGGCAAGTATTATAACCCGTTTCTTTTTTCCCTCCATCAAAATCTTGTATCTTTTTGCCGTTATTCCTCCTCTTTCACCCGCGTTGGTAAATTTGTGCAATAATTCAGATCTTTCCATCTTATATTTATCCTCTTGCATAACTGTCCGCAATGCATTCCTAAGCTGGAAATATTTATATATGTTTTTTTGCGGTATACCAAACTCTCTAACCATTGTGTTGAAATCTTTCAGTTTACCCTGTTCAAATATCTGGTTTAAATATTTCATCCCATTTTTTTCCCAGTCTATATACGTCTTAATACCTTGCAGTTCCTTAAGGTTAATATTTTTCCAAATAGGTGTATAGTGCAAAAACCCTTTAATCTCTAGTATTTTTTTAATTTCCACCCATATGTATTCCAATAAATTTAAAACTCTATTTCCGATGCTATTTCTCCCCAGTGTACCTGACTCCAGCACCTCTAAAAAATTCCATTCTTCTTTCCACCCCAATCTATTTACTACCTGCCTACCCACTAAACCATCCAAACTGCCTTTTATATAACCATATTGTGTAATTATATAATAAAAAAAAACAATTCGGAAATGCTAATCCACCTTCTCTCACTGGGAGCTGGAGTATCTCTCTCTTTATTCTGGGAATCTTACCTTTCCAAAGGAAATCTCCCATTAAACTATCAAGTAGTCTAAATGTACCCTGCGGCAGCCTAACTGGGGCATTTTGAAGAACATACAGTATTTTGGGGAGGAAAACCATTTTTATTAAATTTACACGACCCTGTATTGAAATTGATAATCTACGCCAAACACGTATTTTGGCCCTAAGTTCTTTTAAAAGGGGAAGTACATTTAATTTTTCATATTCTTCTATATTTCCAGAAATTTGTATCCCTAAATATTTAAAGTTTCCTTGTTTTCCAAGCACCTGCACCTTTAAATCCCCCTGGGGTTGTACATCTCCCAACATCAACACATGTGATTTCCCCCAATTAATATTTAATCCAGAAAAACAACCAAACTTATCTATTATGTCTATAACTCTATTAAACTGATCCCCAATATTGTGCATAAATAACAAAATGTCATCCGCATACATTAACAATTTTTCCTCCCCACCCTCATAGTGAAAACCTTTAATCTCCCTGTCATTTCTTATTATGCATGCCAAAGGCTCAATCGCAATAGCGAATAATAGTGGAGAGAGAGGGCATCCCTGCCTGGTGCCCCGATATAGGGCAAGGGGCAGGGACAAGCTCCCGTCCACCATCACTCTGGCCGAGGATTGTGGTATATTAACTGTATCCACCTTATAAATCATTCCCCTATAGCGACCCTTTTTAATACTGCCCATAAGTATTCCCATTCAATACAATCGAATGCCTTTTGGGCATCCAGTGATAGTACCGCTTTCTCCCCCGCTTCTGTTCTATTGGCTTCAATATTTAAAAACAACCTTCTTATATTTGAATATATCGTTCTACCAGGTATAAAGCCTGTTTGATCTTCATTTATTACACCTTTAACCACCTTTGATAGCCTATCGGCCAAAACTTTTGCCGAAATTTTAACATCCGTGTTTAAAAGTGATATTGGCCTATATGATCCAGGGTCTAGTTGTTCTTTGCCCTTTTTTGGAATTAGTGTAATAATTGCCTCTTTCATAGAATCTGGTAGATCCCCGATTTTTTTTAACCTCATCCAGTGTTGTTTTTAATTCAGGTACTAACACCTGGGAGAAAGTTTTATATATTTCAAAAGGAAGCCCATCACATCCTGGTGCTTTTTTCAGATTTTACCTGCCCCAAAACCTTATTTATTTCTGCGATTGATATTTCTTTTTCTAAAAATTCTTTCTGGGCCTGAGATATCTCCCTAAGAGGAATCTGGTCTAAATATAAATCTAGTTCTTGTTTTGAGTATTGTACCTTGGACTTATATACCTCCTGGAAATATTCCAGGAATACTTCTTTAACTCCTTCAGGTGTATTAATTATTTCACCCATTTTATCTTTAATCGCCCCAATCCAGAATTTCTCTCTTTTTTACTATTTTTGCCAACATTTTACCAACTTTTTCTCCCTCTGTGGCTAACCGAACCCCTTGAAAAAGTAATTCTTTCCTACTTCTCTCCATTTGATATACCTTTAACTTTTCCTGTTCTTCCTCCCATATTTTCTTGTTATAATCAGTGGGGTATCTTATACATGTTATTCCTGCTTCTTGAACTTTTTTTTCCAGTACAGTCCCCCTTTCCCTAGTAGTTTTTTTTCCAGTACTTCACTTTTTTTAAAGAGCAATCCCCTTAAATATGCTTTAGCTGTGTCCCAAACAATTAACCTACTCGCAGAATAATTATTCTCCCTAAATTTTTTTTTCAATTCTTCCGTTATACTTTCTTTATCTGGAATCATTGGTAACCAATGGGGGTTGAACTTAAAAAGTGGTAAAGCCTTCTTTTTATTCAGCTCTAATTCCATTACCACTGCATTATGGTCCTATAGGGCCATGGGCAAGTACTTTATTGTAATCCTATTGTAAGACATCAAATTTTTATTTCCCAGGGCCATATCTATTCTAGACCAAGTTTGATGTGTTTTGGAATAACAAGAATACATGATTTCATCCGGGTTCTGGAGGCGCCAAACGTCAATCCAGTTAAATTCATGGGCTAGTTTATAAAAATCTACTTTTTGTGTTCTTCCCCCTCTGCTAGACGTTCTATCCCTGAGTGGATCCATTACTGCGTTATAATCTCCTATCGCAATCATTATCGATTCCTGTCTATTCAACATGAATCCATACAATTGATACAAAATATCTGACTTATATAGTGGAGGAATATAAATATTTGCAATTACCATTTTAACCCCTTCTATATTACAATATAGAAAGAGGTACCTGCCATGCTCATCGGCCTCACATGCCAGACATTCAAATTTAATTTTTATTATGAATCAGAATATATATATCTTTCCTATGGGCATTCGTATGGGCAGAATAATGTGGGAATAGCCTTATCTTTACACCCTGTATCTGATATTTTTCAGAAGTCCTTGCATCAGATATTATTATATCGCGGTCCCTACCCAATAAGCATTTAACCAGTATCTGTCTAGGAAATTCTCCTGGAACCCTCTTTCTTGTAGGGACCCTATGTGCTCTTTTGATGGTAAACAGTGGGGAAAGAACACCTTCCGTACAATTATCCCTTATCCATCTCTTCATATATTCGGTACAGTTATCGCCCTCTGCGCTCTCTGGGATCCCTACACATCTTATATTAGATCTCCTTGATCTATCTTCTTGACTTATTAATTTTTGTTCCATCCTAGTATTCATTTCCTTTAACAAAACTAGCTCTTTTTCTAATTTCTGTGCCGAATGTTCCAAAACGGGGACCTTTTCCTCCATCTCATATAGGCGCTGCCTTATTTTCTCCATCTCATCCCGTATTACACTAACATCCATTTGCACTGCCCCGATCTGGGTCACTATATTCCCCATTACGTTCTCCATCCTCGAGACAGTGCAAAATATGTCTTTCATCATCCTTGTCAGTTTCTGTAAATGTTACTACAGTTCCCCTTCCCCCCCCCCCCACAGTCCCACTGTCCTGCACCAGACCATGGGACCCTGGTTCTGTCGTTTTCTCCCTCTGTGGGGACCTAATAACACAGAGAGGGAAAAACGGAGAGGGAAAAAAAAAAAAAAACACAACGGCAAGGGGAAGATGAAGGTAAGACAAAACCGTCCAAAGTTGTAGATGTTGTCCTTGTTTTCCAAGAGGACCCTCAAAATCGCCTCAGATGTTTAAGGAAAAGCAAAAAAAAACAGAAAATAACAAAAAAAAACAAAAAACAAAACAAAGACTTAGTATCCACTTGTCTGTTAAATAATGCTGTAGGTAAAGGTGTTAGTCCGTTAGTCCGGGTTTAGTCCGGGAGGGGTTTAGGGATGGAAGTATCAGAAGGGTTAAATATTAGAAGAGTTAAAAAAGTTCATAGAGGGGGGTTCTTTATAAAGCTAAACAAAGTCCAATTGGGGGAATCAATGGCTATAACAGCTACCATATATAATGATAGACCGCCAACTAAATTTTCCTCCCAGAACCCCTTTTTTTTTTTTCCCCCTTCTCTCTCCTTTTCTTTTTCTTTTCTTCCCCTTCGCTTTCTTCCTTTCTTCTTCTTCTCTTCTCTTACTTTCCTTCCCTTCCCTCTCCCCTCTTTCTCCTCGTTACTTTATTCCACCGATATTAGAAACGCCATGGCAGCTTCGTCCAACACATTCAACAGCCTAAATTTCTGCCCCATCTGTGACTTTCTTCACCCCCGTTTAGACGTGTCCAGCAATATTTATCAAACCAGGGAAAGGGGGGGGGCAATTATATCAGCCGGCATAGCATAGTTATCAAGCAACAGTGAGAGTAACCTCTCAGCAAGTCCCTGAGAGGTACATTCTGGAAGTGAGAGTAACCTCTTCCAGAATGTACCGGTACCTCCTACTCGCCGCCGTCTGCACCGATCCCTCATGGCATCTGGATGCCTTACCGCCACTCCGCTCCACTCCCGTCCGCCCTCATCAGTCCCAACAAGCCATCAACTCACCACCCCAGTGGCAGACAGGTAACAGCAATGTCCACAATGTCAGGCGGATCCGGGAGCCACAAACTATAAAACAGGGCAGAGGCAGCGACAAAGCAGGAGAGTCCCCGGGCTTCAGTATATCAGCTTCTCACCAAGCAGGGTCAGCGTCGCGGTGTCTCAGCGTCTTGGCATCTCGGTGTTTCACATGGCAGGATCAGCAACAACCAGCATGAGATCCGAGCGGCCAGCGTGCGGGGGGGGGGGCGGAGCCTAGCGTCACAAGTCCGACGCTCTTATGCCGCTCTCATGCTGTGTTCTCTACACAGTGGTATCTAACGCTTGTATTTAACACTGACAGACGAAGCAAAGTCTGCAAATTTTATATTTTGCCCAAAAAGGGTGATTTTTAAAACACAGACAATTATTGCAGTATTTCAAGCTTACATTTCACAATGACAAATGCTGCATAGGCCCCAGATAGAGGATATTGCCAGAAAGGGGTGCTTTTTTAAACCCAGAAAATTATTGCAGTTTTTCAAGCTTGTATTTAACAATGACAGATGCAGCAAACGCTGCAAAATTAGATTTTTGCCAAAAATGGGTGACTTTTTTAAACCCAGAATATAATTGCAGTATTTCAAGCTTCTATTTGACTGTCACAAATGCACATATGCTGTGCTGGTGCACTGAACTTACATAAAATCGCTCCGCCACTCACCTAACAGACAGATAAAAGTTATTTTTCTGTCTCACTGGGATCAGGGCAGTGTAAAAAGATTGTGCACCGCACCCACAAAACGAAATCTATGTAGATCGCTGAGTTAGCAAGCACTTCTGATTAAAGATTCTTTCCCATTCTCTCCCTCACAGCAGCAGCATCCTCTCCCTACACTAATCAGAGCAGAGTGACGTGCAGCGCTACTTGACTCCTGCTTATATAGAGGCTGGGTCACATGCTGCACTGGTCAATCACAGCCATGCCATTAGGAGGCATGGCTGTGATGGCTTCTAAGGGCACACAAGTTAAACGCTTGTTGATTGGCTAAAACTGTAAAGAATAAATCAAGGCAACTGGACTTACTGTAGATTTCTTGAAAACGTTTCACTCGTTCTTCCAACGAGCTTTCTCAATTCTGAGTGACTGTACAGGAATTCTCTGGGAATAAATATGTAACTGAATCAACATCTGGTAATTATACCCAGCATGGGGTCAGAGGTTATTATACCCAGCATGGGGTCAAAGGTGTTGATTCAATTAGCCTAATTGGAGACACCTTTTCCTGACCTCCCAGAAAAAGGTGTCAAGACAGCATTGTATGTGGCAGGCAATAGATGTCTAACCCCCCCGCCTCTATTCAAGCTTGGCTTCTCCATTTTTACGTAGATGGCCTCCTTCATACCTCGTCTGTACCAATCGGCCTCCTTATCCAAAACACGTACTTGACTGTCTTTAAAGGTGTGACCTGTTTCTTTTAGATGTAAGTACACGGCTGTATCTTGACCAGACGTTTTGGCTCTTCTATGCTGACGCTGATGTAGTTGTTGCTTTGTTTCGCCGATATACAGTTCTGAGCATTCCTCATTGCACTGGACTGCGTACACAATGTAAGTAAGTCCAGTTGCCTTGATTTATTCTTTACAGATATACCATGACCTGGATAAATTAGACCCTTCACAGACTTGTTGATTGGCTGCAGCCTTTCAAAAAGCGCCATTAACTCGCCGAACACTGAACCCATACTTTTACTGAAAAGTTCGGGTTCGGGGTCTAAAAATCCTAAAGTTCGGTACGAACCCGAACTTTACAGTTCGGGTTCGCTCAACCCTACTGATAATAAACTAATCAGAGGATATCCCATGGCTGGGACCCTCAGCAGTCACTTTTTTGTGCAATTTCCCTGTAGTGCTATTGCAGGAAAGAAAAAACATGAGCAAATGCTTTACAGTCCTTGCTGGACACCTAGCCTTTAGGGATGAGCGAACTCGAACTGTATAGTTCGGGTTCGTACCGAATTTTGGGGTGTCCGTGACACGGACCCGAACCCGGACATTTTCGTAAAAGTCCGGGTTCGGGTTCGGTGTTCGTCGCTTTCTTGGCGCTTTTGTGACGCTTTCTTGGCGCTTTTTGAAAGGCTGCAAAGCAGCCAATCAACAAGCGTCATACTACTTGCCCCAAGAGGCCGTCACAGCCATGCCTACTATTGGCATGGCTGTGATTGGCCAGAGCACCATGTGACCCAGCCTCTATTTAAGCTGGAGTCACATAGCGCCGCCCGTCACTCTGCTCTGATTAGCGTAGGGAGAGGTTGCGGATGCGACAGTAGGGCGAGATTAGGCAGATTAACTCCTCCAAAGGACTTCACTTGATTAATCGATCGATCTGCAGCTGTGCATCATTGAGCTGCTGAAATTCAAATGCTCACTCACTGTTTTTAGGCTGCCCAGACCGTTTGTCAGTCACTTTTTTCTGGGGTGATCGGCGGCCATTTTGTGTCTTGTGCGGTGCTGCGACCAAGTGCATCCAAGCTGCGACCAAGTGCATTTAACCCTCAATGGTGTGGTTGTTTTTTGGCTAAAGCCTACATCAGGGTGAAGCTGTCACACCAAGTGCATTTAACCAGCAATAGTCTGTTCATTTTTTTGGCCATATACTAAATCAGGGGCAAGCTGCGCCTGTCACCAAGTGCATTTAACCCTCAATGGTGTGGTTGTTTTTTGGCTAAAGCCTACATCAGGGTGAAGCTGTCACACCAAGTGCATTTAACCAGCAATAGTCTGTTCATTTTTTGGCCATATACTACATCAGGGGCAAGCTGCGCCCATCACCAAGTGCATTTAACCCTCAGTAGTGTGGTGCGTCAAGCTGTGACACCAAGTGCATTTAACCAGCAATAGTCTGTTCATTTTTTGGCCATATACTAAATCAGGGGCAAGCTGCGCCCGTCACCAAGTGCATTTAACCAGCAATAGTGTGGTTATTTTTTGGCCATATCCCAGTCTAATTCTGTCACTAAATCCATACCGGTCACCCAGCGCCTAAATAGTAGGCCTCAAATTTATATCCCGCTAAATCTGTCGTTACCGCTGTCCTGTTGTGGCTGGGAAAGTTATTTAGTGTCCGTCAAAGCACATTTTTTGTTCTGGGTTGAAATACAATTCCCAATTTAGCAATTTCATAATTTAGTGGTTTCTGCTATATCAGAGCTATTTGAAATCTATCCCTAAAAGGGTATATAATATTCAAGGTGCACATTGGGTCATTCAGAATAACTTCACACACACCCGCTACTGTGTATTTCCAAGTCTAATTCTGTCACTAAACCCATACCTGTCACCCAGCGCCTAAATACTAGGCCTCAAATTTATATCCTGCTAAATCTCTCGTTAACGCTGTCCTGTTGTGGCTGGGAAAGTTATTTAGTGTCCGTCAAAGCACATTTTTTGTTCTGGGTTTAAATACAATTCCCAATTTAACAATTTCATAATTTAGTGGTTTCTGCTATATCAGAGCTATTTGAAATCTATCCCTAAAAGGGTATATAATATTCAAGGTGCACATTGGGTCATTCAGAATAACTTCACACACACACGCTTCTGTGCATTTCCAAGTCTAATTCTGTCACTAAATCCATACCGGTCACCCAGCGCCTAAATACTAGGCCTCAAATTTATATCCCGCTGAATTTGAATACAATACATTGGGCCAAATAATATATTTGTTGTTGTGGTGAACCATAACAATGAGAAAAACATCTAGTAAGGGACGCGGACGTGGACATGGTCGTGGTGGTGTTAGTGGACCCTCTGGTGCTGGGAGAGGACGTGGCCGTTCTGCCACATCCACACGTCCTAGTGTACCAACTACCTCAGGTCCCAGTAGCCGCCAGAATTTACAGCGATATATGGTGGGGCCCAATGCCGTTCTAAGGATGGTAAGGCCTGAGCAGGTACAGGCATTAGTCAATTGGGTGGCCGACAGTGGATCCAGCACGTTCACATTATCTCCCACCCAGTCTTCTGCAGAAAGCGCACAGATGGCGCCTGAAAACCAACCCCATCAGTCTGTCACATCACCCCCATGCATACCAGGGAAACTGTCTCAGCCTCAAGTTATGCAGCAGTCTCTTATGCTGTTTGAAGACTCCGCTGGCAGGGTTTCCCAAGGGCATCCACCTAGCCCTTCCCCAGCGGTGAAAGACATAGAATGCACTGACGCACAACCACTTATGTTTCCTGATGATGAGGACATGGGAATACCACCTCAGCATGTCTCTGATGATGACGAAACACAGGTGCCAACTGCTGCGTCTTTCTGCAGTGTGCAGACTGAACAGGAGGTCAGGGATCAAGACTGGGTGGAAGACGATGCAGGGGACGATGAGGTCCTAGACCCCACATGGAATGAAGGTCGTGCCACTGACTTTCACAGTTCGGAGGAAGAGGCAGTGGTGAGACCGAGCCAACAGCGTAGCAAAAGAGGGAGCAGTGGGCAAAAGCAGAACACCCGCCGCCAAGAGACTCCGCCTGCTACTGACCGCCGCCATCTGGGACCGAGCACCCCAAAGGCAGCTTCAAGGAGTTCCCTGGCATGGCACTTCTTCAAACAATGTGCTGACGACAAGACCCGAGTGGTTTGCACGCTGTGCCATCAGAGCCTGAAGCGAGGCATTAACGTTCTGAACCTGAGCACAACCTGCATGACCAGGCACCTGCATGCAAAGCATGAACTGCAGTGGAGTAAACACCTTAAAACCAAGGAAGTCACTCAGGCTCCCCCTGCTACCTCTTCTGCTGCTGCCGCCTCGGCCTATTCTGCTGCTGCCGCCTCGGCCTCTTCCTCCGCCTCTGGAGGAACGTTGGCACCTGCCGCCCAGCAAACAGGGGATGTACCACCAACACCACCACCACCACCTCCGTCACCAAGCGTCTCAACCATGTCACACGCCAGCGTTCAGCTCTCCATCTCACAAACATTTGATAGAAAGCGTAAATTCCCACCTAGCCACCCTCGATCCCTGGCCCTGAATGCCAGCATTTCTAAACTACTGGCCTATGAAATGCTGTCATTTAGGCTGGTAGGACACAGACAGCTTCAAACAGCTCATGTCGCTTGCTGTCCCACAGTATGTTGTTCCCAGCCGGCACTACTTCTCCAAGAGAGCCGTGCCTTCCCTGCACAACCAAGTATCCGATAAAATCAAGTGTGCACTGCGCAACGCCATCTGTAGCAAGGTCCACCTAACCACAGATACGTGGACCAGTAAGCACGGCCAGGGACGCTATATCTCCCTAACTGCACACTGGGTAAATGTAGTGGCAGCTGGGCCCCAGGCGGAGAGCTGTTTGGCGCACGTCCTTCCGCCGCCAAGGATCGCAGGGCAACATTCTTTGCCTCCTGTTGCCACCTCCTCCTTCTCGGCTTCCTCCTCCTCTTCTTCCACCTGCTCATCCAGTCAGCCACACACCTTCACCACCAACTTCAGCACAGCCCGGGGTAAACGTCAGCAGGCCATTCTGAAACTCATATGTTTGGGGGACAGGCCCCACACCGCACAGGAGTTGTGGCGGGGTATTGAACAACAGACCGACGAGTGGTTGCTGCCGGTGAGCCTCAAGCCCGGCCTGGTGGTGTGTGATAATGGGCGAAATCTCGTTGCAGCTCTGGGACTAGCCAATTTGACGCACATCCCTTGCTTGGCGCATGTGCTGAATTTGGTGGTGCAGAAGTTCATTCACAACTACCCCGACATGTCAGAGCTGCTGCATAAAGTGCGGGCCGTCTGTTCGCGCTTCCGGCGTTCACATCCTGCTGCTGCTCGCCTGTCTGCGCTACAGCGTAACTTCGGCCTTCCCGCTCACCGCCTCATATGCGACGTGCCCACCAGGTGGAACTCCACCTTGCACATGCTGGACAGACTGTGCGAGCAGCAGCAGGCCATAGTGGAGTTTCAGCTGCAGCACGCACGGGTCAGTCGCACTACAGAACAGCACCACTTCACCACCAATGACTGGGCCTCCATGCGAGACCTGTGTGCCCTGTTGCGCTGTTTCGAGTACTCCACCAACATGGCCAGTGGCGATGACGCCGTTATCAGCGTTACAATACCACTTCTATGTCTCCTTGAGAAAACACTTAGGGCGATGATGCAAGAGGAGGTGGCCCAGGAGGAGGAGGAGGAGGAGGAAGAGGGGTCATTTTTAGCACTTTCAGGCCAGTCTCTTCGAAGTGACTCAGAGGGAGGTTTTTGGCAACAGCAGAGGCCAGGTACAAATGTGGCCAGCCAGGGCCCACTACTGGAGGACGAGGAGGACGAGGATGAGGAGGAGGTGGAGGAGGATGAGGATGAAGCATGGTCACAGCGGGGTGGCACCCAACGCAGCTCGGGTCCATCACTGGTGCGTGGCTGGGGGGAAAGGCAGGACGATGACGATACGCCTCCCACAGAGGACAGCTTGTCCTTACCCCTGGGCAGCCTGGCACACATGAGCGACTACATGCTGCAGTGCCTGCGCAATGACAGCAGAGTTGCCCACATTTTAACCTGTGCGGACTACTGGGTTGCCACCCTGCTGGATCCACGCTACAAAGACAATGTGCCCACCTTACTTCCTGCACTGGAGCGTGATAGGAAGATGCGCGAGTACAAGCGCACGTTGGTAGACGCGCTACTGAGAGCATTCCCAAATGTCACAGGGGAACAAGTGGAAGCCCAAGGCCAAGGCAGAGGAGGAGCAAGAGGTCGCCAAGGCAGCTGTGTCACGGCCAGCTCCTCTGAGGGCAGGGTTAGCATGGCAGAGATGTGGAAAACTTTTGTCAACACGCCACAGCTAACTGCACCACCACCTGATACGCAACGTGTTAGCAGGAGGCAACATTTCACTAACATGGTGGAACAGTACGTGTGCACACCCCTCCACGTACTGACTGATGGTTCGGCCCCATTCAACTTCTGGGTCTCTAAATTGTCCACGTGGCCAGAGCTAGCCTTTTATGCCTTGGAGGTGCTGGCCTGCCCGGCAGCCAGCGTTTTGTCTGAACGTGTATTCAGCACGGCAGGGGGCGTCATTACAGACAAACGCAGCCGCCTGTCTACAGCCAATGTGGACAAGCTGACGTTCATAAAAATGAACCAGGCATGGATCCCACAGGACCTGTCCGTCCCTTGTCCAGATTAGACATTAACTACCTCCCCATAACCATATATTATTGGACTCCAGGGCACTTCCTCATTCAATCCTATTTTTATTTTCATTTTACCATTATATTGCGAGGCTACCCAAAGTTGAATGAACCTCTCCTCTGCCTGTGTGCTAGGCCTAAATATATGCCAATGGACTGTTGCAGTGGTGGCTGACATGAAGCCTGATTCTCTGCTATGACATGCAGACTAATTCTCTGCTGACATGAAGCCAGATTGTCTGTTACGGGACCTCTCTCCTCTGCCTGGGTGCTGGGCCTAAATATATGCCAATGGACTGTTGCAGTGGTGGGTGACGTGAAGCCTCATTCTCTGCTATGACATGCAGACTGATTCTCTGCTGACATGAAGCCAGATTGTCTGTTACGGGACCTCTCTGCTCTGCCTGTGTGCTAGGCCTAAATATATGCCAATGGACTGTTGCAGTGGTGGGTGACGTGAAGCCTCATTCTCTGCTATGACATGCAGACTGATTCTCTGCTGTCATGAAGCCAGATCGTCTGTTACGGGACCTCTCTGCTCTGCCTGTGTGCTAGGCCTAAATATATGCCAATGGACTGTTGCAGTGGTGGGTGACGTGAAGCCTCATTCTCTGCTATGACATGCAGACTGATTCTCTGCTGACATGAAGCCAGATTGTCTGTTACGGGACCTCTCTGCTCTGCCTGTGTGCTAGGCCTAAATATATGCCAATGGACTGTTGCAGTGGTGGGTGACGTGAAGCCTCATTCTCTGCTATGACATGCAGACTGATTCTCTGCTGTCATGAAGCCAGATTGTCTGTTACGGGACCTCTCTGCTCTGCCTGTGTGCTAGGCCTAAATATATGCCAATGGACTGTTGCAGTGGTGGGTGACGTGAAGCCTCATTCTCTGCTATGACATGCAGACTGATTCTCTGCTGACATGAAGCCAGATTGTCTGTTACGGGACCTCTCTGCTCTGCCTGTGTGCTAGGCCTAAATATATGCCAATGGACTGTTGCAGTGGTGGGTGACGTGAAGCCTCATTCTCTGCTATGACATGCAGACTGATTCTCTGCTGACATGAAGCCAGATCGTCTGTTACGGGACCTCTCTGCTCTGCCTGTGTGCTAGGCCTAAATATATGCCAATGGACTGTTGCAGTGGTGGGTGACGTGAAGCCTCATTCTCTGCTATGACATGCAGACTGATTCTCTGCTGACATGAAGCCAGATTGTCTGTTACGGGACCTCTCTGCTCTGCCTGTGTGCTAGGCCTAAATATATGCCAATGGACTGTTGCAGTGGTGGGTGACGTGAAGCCTCATTCTCTGCTATGACATGCAGACTGATTCTCTGCTGTCATGAAGCCAGATTGTCTGTTACGGGACCTCTCTGCTCTGCCTGTGTGCTAGGCCTAAATATATGCCAATGGACTGTTGCAGTGGTGGGTGACGTGAAGCCTCATTCTCTGCTATGACATGCAGACTGATTCTCTGCTGACATGAAGCCAGATCGTCTGTTACGGGACCTCTCTGCTCTGCCTGTGTGCTAGGCCTAAATATATGCCAATGGACTGTTGCAGTGGTGGGTGACGTGAAGCCTCATTCTCTGCTATGACATGCAGACTGATTCTCTGCTGACATGAAGCCAGATTGTCTGTTACGGGACCTCTCTGCTCTGCCTGTGTGCTAGGCCTAAATATATGCCAATGGACTGTTGCAGTGGTGGGTGACGTGAAGCCTCATTCTCTGCTATGACATGCAGACTGATTCTCTGCTGTCATGAAGCCAGATTGTCTGTTACGGGACCTCTCTGCTCTGCCTGTGTGCTAGGCCTAAATATATGCCAATGGACTGTTGCAGTGGTGGGTGACGTGAAGCCTCATTCTCTGCTATGACATGCAGACTGATTCTCTGCTGACATGAAGCCAGATTGTCTGTTACGGGACCTCTCTCCTCTGCCTGTGTGCTAGGCCTAAATATATGCCAATGGACTGTTGCAGTGGTGGCTGACGTGAAGCCTCATTCTCTGCTATGACATGCAGACTAATTCTCTGCTGACATGAAGCCAGATTGTCTGTTACGGGACCTCTCTCCTCTGCCTGGGTGCTGGGCCTAAATTTATGACAATGGACTGTTGCAGTGGTGGCTGACGTGAAGCCTGATTCTCTGCTATGACATGCAGACTGATTCTCTGCTGACATGAAGCCAGATCCTCTGTTACGGGACCTCTCTCCTCTGCCTGGGTGCTGGGCCTAAATTTATGACAATGGACTGTTGCAGTGGTGGCTGACGTGAAGCCTGATTCTCTGCTATGACATGCAGACTGATTCTCTGCTGACATGAAGCCAGATCCTCTGTTACGGGACCTCTCTCCTCTGCCTGGGTGCTGGGCCTAAATTTATGAAAATGGACTCTTACAGTGGTGGGTGACGTGAAGCCTGATTCTCTGCTATGACATGAAGACTGATTCTCTGCTGACATGAAGCCAGATTGTCTGTTACGGGACCTCTCTCCTCTGCCTGGGTGCCGGGGCCTAAATATCTGAGAATGGACTGTTCCAGTGGTGGGTGACGGGAAGCCAGATTCTCTGCTATGGAACCTCTCTCCAATTGATTTTGGTTAATTTTTATTTATTTAATTTTTATTTTAATTAATTTCCCTATCCACATTTGTTTGCAGGGGATTTACCTACATGTTGCTGCCTTTTGCAGTCCTCTAGCCCTTTCCTGGGCTGTTTTACAGCCGTTTTAGTGCCGAAAAGTTCGGGTCCCCATTGACTTCAATGGGGTTCGGGTTCGGGACGAAGTTCGGATCGGGTTCGGATCCCGAACCCGAACATTTCCGGGATGTTCGGCCGAACTTCTCGAACCCGAACATCCAGGTGTTCGCTCAACTCTACTAGCCTTATAAAAAAAAAAACACCAAAAAGTAAAAACATTTCGAAGGATGCGTGATTAATTAAATTGTATTAGATGTTATAATCTCTAATAGATAAAAGGAATATAAAAATGGTAAAATCAAGACTAGATTTACTCTGCAGCGCAAACAAAAAATAAAAAAAATAATGACACAATAAAAATGTTATTCTCCTAATGAAACTGCACAGGCTACAATTAAGGGTTGTAAAAACAAATAGCTGTGATTAGATTAGCTAATAAACATTCCTTTTTTTAGTATTGACCATCAAGAAGGATTTAGGTGAAATAATACAATCAAAGGGGTAATGATGCCTTCATCGATTACACAAATCTCTAAGAAGTAGATCAAACACAGGTAATTAACCATGCACAACACTAGTAGAGAGTAATCTCTTTATACCTTCTCCCTAGGCAGCCCATGTTTGTAACAAATAAGTTGCACGGCTCAATTCCTGTTTCATCATGAAGGTCATAGAATTTGTGTTGTTTGTTAAATATAATTATTGCAAGCACCATGATAATACAATAAATTTAAAAATACTGAAATATATGCCTATGTAGTTTTGATTTAACACCATGAGAGACCCTGCTAATACTGAGCATTCTAAGTACTGGACATTTAAATGGCTGCACCACTTTAAAAGACACATGCAAGTATGGCAGGTAAAATGTAGTCGATAAAATACAATAATAGGCATCTTTCAGGTGCTGCTAGCTACCTGTGACAAAGAGGTTCTGGTGTCCCCATCCATTTTTCAGGATGCAAGTACATTCCCCCTCTTTCTCCAGGGGCTCCATAGCAGTCGTTTGCTCTATAGTACTAGTGGTTATAAAGATTGAGCCCTGGAAGGGATCCTTAGTTTGAACATCTAAGTCATTGAGATACAACCTTCTTGAGTGAGCCTTTATCTCCATGATCAATTCTATTTATCTAAGTTATGGTCCGTGGTAGCGGAATCCATAGTAGACTTCTTAGATAACCTGAATCCGAATCTTGTACGCTGAACTTGAAAACACAAGTTCACTCATCCCTAATCAGCATCCATCTTGTGCCAATATATTTGTTTGGCCCTGTCCCATTGGTTTTGAAGCAAAGGCTAATAATGCAAGTCTTTTAAGTGAATGGGGGACAAACCCTAACTGAACTATATACATTAATAGGAAATGAAGGGAACAATATTGGAAACTAGATTTACTCTTCATTAACTATTACATAAGGCTATTTAATTTTTAATAAAACTTTGCAGCTCCCATGTAGTAATGGTGGGTGGCAAACCACAAGTGAGTTTTGGCCGCCCCTAATAACTTTGTATCCATGATAGCAGTTCTACCTGTACTGCTCTGACTGTGGAGGAATAAAAATGGTATCTATTGCCTATATTCTTCATCGGTACTGCACTGAATGACTACTGACATCCACATGCATTGTTTTTACAACACATATAGACAATATTGTGCCTGGTACAGAGAGCCATTGATAGTTGGGCTACAGAATATACTAAGGGTAATATTTGAGTGGAAAATGCACTGTATAAAGTTGAAAAGTATTTTAAAGTATTTTGATATATTGTTATAGGTACATACTGTACCACAAGCAGTTGCTTGACTCACTATTACAAGAAACATGTCAATAGTGAGCCACAATTTATGTAATTTTATTTCTCTACAGATAATAGTAGGAAGTCAGATGCCATAAATTACCTGCCATACCATTACTTTCTATGTATTGTAAGAAGGTACAAGGAATCATCGTGGATGATAGTACGTGTGAAAGGTACGAGGTTCCTGGCCTCGGTGAAGTAAGAGACTGTTTTAATGTGTCAGCAACAGTTGCTGTTTGACACTTAATACTTAGTATGGCTGTATAGCTGATCCGGGACGGCTCTAACTGGGAGTAGTCAAACTGCGTGGACTTCTCCCCAAAGTGGGTGACTACTCCCCATGTTCCAGGTTGGGCTTTGCCAGGCCTAAAAACCAGCCAGCACTACCAGGTGGGGGGATAACCTCAGTCTGACAGTGGAGCTCAGGAGGTGTGTGTGCTGTCATCTGAGGCTTGTGCCGTGCTGGAGGGCTGAGACCCGTCTGTAAGGGAAATGGGCCCCTATAAGCCTGCTATGGACTTCTGGAGGCAGAACTGCCAACAAGGTGATTTTTGCTATGTGGACTTTCCATTGTGTGTGAACTAACACCAAGACTGCAAAGTGACATTTAGTTTTTTGCTTTATGTGTGAATAAACACAGAAGTTGATTTAAGAACTGGTAATTTGCCTCTGTACTGAGTCCGCACACCCTGTCTACCAGAGTGAATCCCCACAGTATATGTTATGTAATGTTCCTCTATCACCTTGTAGGCAGATACAGCATGTGCTGGTGTTTGATAAGTACATAATAATTATGCCTCCTTGTCAAATTTTAAAGATGTGTTTTTAAAAGCATAATAATAGTAGAGGTAAACCATTTGATATATAAATTAATACCCTGAAAATATAGTTCAAATACACATTTGAGCTGTTTGCTGGCTTTGTCACACAATTCAACACCAAACTTTGATTTATCAAGGGTCAGATACAATGCAACACATTGTCCTAATGAATAAAGAAGCTGAGAAATACTTGTCAAGTCCTTTGTGCAACCTTCACCACTCAAAGCAAAAGAACAAGAAATTCCATGTAGAAAAATGTTCTAAAACAAGATGAAAATTATTGTTTATTTCTATCATGTCCTCCATTTTCATGATTCACAAGACTGGAAATAATATGTAAGTGGTAGAAACAGATTTTTTCATATATAGTACTTTATATGGATCTAATATTGCTATCTTTTTTTGTTTTGCAATTACTTTGTTGCTGTTAGTTTTAATAATAAAAAAGATAACAATTGATACCTGTGATGGGATGATGTTTTATTTCAGGAAAATTATATATATTGTAGGAAGGAACAAGGGGCCATCATCGGTATGTGTCACCAAGGTTCCTGGCCTCAGTGAGGTAAGAGACGTTTTTTATTTCCCTGAAGTGTTATTATTGCAGATTGCAGTCTGACACTTCAGCTGTTTAGTATGGCTGTAAAGCTGATCCGGGATGGCTCTTACTAGGAGTAGCCAAAGTGCTGGGTGGGTGGCTACTCCCTTGGCTTGGCAGCTGTAGGCATGTTTGTTGGTTCCATGTTCCATCCTATGTGCCCACATTGCTGAGAAAAATAAAGTTTTAATATATGCAAATAATCCTCTCCCCCCACCCCCCCAAAAAAACTAACATTTATTTGACAGCACTTAAATTAAGTCTAATGTTTTCATTCCAATATTTTTTTTCAAGAAGGCACCATCAGGAATTGCTACCTAAGTATATGAGGCTATATATGTAAGACTAATTATGTATATGAGATCATGACTAAGAACAATTTGTTTTGTCCAAAACACAGATGCATCTTTTTGGAGTATTTATAATTGCTGCTTTATCAGTCTGTACAGTAGAATAAAGATTTGAAGATTTTAATTGTGAGCGCTGAATTATACAAATGCATATGAGATTGTTACTACATAATACACATGCAGTAGGCATGCTTAGCCAAGCAGGCAGATTTTGTACATAGAGAACTTACTGTGCATGAGAATCCTTGCATTATAATAAGAATTATTAAGAAGAATCTTCTTCCCTCTCAACAAAACCTTAGAGCACTGTATGCTATAAAACTAGTATTCCTTTAAATAGATGAAAATTTTGGTATTACAAACCTTTATACCAAGTTCAATATTTTCTCCTCCATATACATCCATTCCTGGATCCAGAAGACCAATCTCCCCAAAGAACTGTCTGTTAACAACAAAGGAGCAGCCAATCATGGCAGGAGTTCTACGAAATTAAAAAGAAAATATAAGTGGTAAAGCAAAGGAGCATGAATGTCACTATGTATATGGAAAATGTAATGGCAGTTAGGATAAACCATTTCCCAAAAATGTTTTGACATTTTAGATAAAAACAAACAAACAATGCAATACCACATGAATATATCATGAATGCTTCTCATGCAACACAATGTATTCCATTGTAACACACAGTAGCTTGTAAGAACCAAGTTTTGCCTATTCTCCTAGAATGTCGATTCAGAGGGAGGTGAAAATCACTTTACTTTATCTTTGGGAAATAATTCAGTTACAGTGCTACAAAAAGTTGCACAAGAGTCATGTACATGTGTCTTACATAAATTTTCTTTCAACTTTCATGTGATAAAATATCAAGGACAAAAACACAGGGCGGTCACACACAAGTCAAGTCAAAGTTGTAACAAACCTTCCGGCATTCCTGCAACAGCCATCCCTACTTTTCCCCACCACTGCGGTACATTCACTGACGCTGCTAGGGATAATAAGTGTGGTGTGCTCAGAGCACGTGATAGGTTGACCAATTATAAGACTCATCTCTTCTGCAAATCAGGAGGTCTGGCTGAATGGCCAGGAGACATGGTCAGCAGATGAATCAGGAGGCTGCTAGGATGACCAATCAGAACAGTTTATTTGAATCAGGTTTCCCTGAAACCTGTGCAGGTTTTTTTTTTTTTAAACGGATGCCGCCCGTGTGCCTTCCACAATTTGTGGAACAGAACAGGAGGCTCATTATAGAGATTCCTATTCTTGTCTGCAAAACGGACAAGAATAGGACATGTCTCATAATTTTTGCCGGGCCACGGAACGGAGCAACTAATGCGGACAGCACACAGAGTGCTGGCCGCATCTTTTGCGGACCCATTGAAATTAATGGATCTGTATACGGAATCAAAATACGGTCCGTATATGGAATGCAAAAAACGTTTGTGTGCATGAGCTCTTATAGTTCCCTTCTGGTTTTGACTACACGTGCTCTGCCTCTGATTGTGGATTTCCCCTTTTAGCTGATACTGGCTAGATTTGGTAATAATAATTACCTGTTTTCTCCACTACTCAAATTACACACAAATTTGGGGACTCTCAGCAGCAAACACCATATCCCCATATAACGGTTAAAGGGTGCAAGCCTGAGACCCTTAGATTCTGCCTAATGTAGTGGTCAGGTCTGACTGTGGAAGCCCTATTTTAAGACAGGTGAGCTAAGCCGTTATAAAAGTCATGATTTAGGCAGAGATAACCTCCTCTATCTCTGTGTGTGGGAAACCATGCAGCAGCTCTTTTTTTTTTATCTCTACAGCAAAAAAATCTGAACATTTCTGTTATAAAAGCAAGTGAGAAATAAACATGTCTGCATTCTTAAAAACTAAAAGATAAGAGAGGAGCCTATGTATCCTGTCATCTGTCAGAATTATTTGGGACATGCATTTCCCTCATTGACAGCTTTGAACAGAAACTCTTCTGCTGTCTGGAGCTCCTTATGCAGAAGAAGTTCTTGTGACATACTAGACTACATTACCAGATTCTACAAACATGGAGACTGTAAAAGGGTGACTCTCACTTAAAGTTACCTCAATTACATATTGGGTCAAAAATGTATTATCTAGGAGATTGTGCTAATGAATTATATGGAAAATATAAGAGACTCTGCTACTATGTCCCTGCACAAACGGATCCGTTCAGATAATACAAACGTCTGCATCTATCCCCATTGACTTACATTGTGTGCCAGGATGGATCCGTTTGACTCAGTTTTGTCAGACGGACAGCAAAATGCTGCAAGCAGCGTTTTGGTGTCCGCCTCCAGGGCGCAATTGAGACTGAACGGAGGCATTCTGATCGAATCCTTTCTATTCAGAATACATTAGAGCAAAACTGATCCGTTTTGGACCTGAACCTCACAAACGGAAAGCCAAAACGCCAGTGTGAAAGTAGCCTAAAAGAAAACAAAATTATAGTTTTTTTCCCTTCACCCCCTTAAAAAAGTTGATAATTTAAAAGGACCTCTAAATAGTGCTATGAAAAATACAATTCATCCTGCAAAAACAAGCTCTCATACAACTACATAACATTTTTTTTTAAGTTATATTTTCCGAAGATGGAAATGAAGTTACCTGACTCCTAAAAGCCAAAATACACTACATACTAAAGAGGTTTAAGGGTTATACCAGATTTCTGCTTTTGCATTACGCTACTAGCATGGGGGCTGAAACAGAAGCATTGTTACAAAAGATATATTTTCTAATCTTTTGTACCTGAAAAGACTTGAGTGCAATGCAGCGGGGAAATACATATCACAACGCATCTACAATGCGCTTTTCAGTTTTTCCCTTTGGACACAGTGAAAGCAAAGAGAAAGAAAATTTGCCAAAATCCCTTAAGGAACTACTGAAGCTTTCCTTCACAATAAGCATATAAAAGTCATTTTCTGCACTCATCATACTTTATAATCGCTTAATTACTTTTTCATTTTTATATTAAAAGGGCACAGTCCAAAATACTGGAACTTTTAAAAGTATTTCTTGAGTAATTACTGAGGTACTTTATCACTGTTAACCTCAGATGCCCTACACTTTCAGCTTTATAATTTCTATTCATTTATCCCAATTTAAGGCAATTGAAGCAATTATGTTCAACTACTTTTATTTTCTAAGATTTAAAGTTACAGAAGTGTAAGAATGAAACCATGTAGTATAAGAATGAAATCATGTAAGCAAGTAGCAATATCATCAATATACTTTTCACAGAAAGCTGAACATATATTTCCAAGCAATTATTTAATCATTAAAACATAATATGATGATGCTGATGGTTGGCCTACAGGAAATCAAGCTGTAACAATAATTTAATTATTCAGTGTATTTGCTACCTATTAAGTCCCAGTTAGTTAAATCAAATGTTAGTTTTTGTCATTCATACTGGTGAAAATTGCTGTTTCATTGTAAAATGTCTGTGAAGGTTCTCATTTATCCAGGTCATGGCATATCTGTAAAGAATAAATCAAGGCAACTGGACGTACTGTAGATTTCTTGAAAACGTTTCACTCGTTCTTCCAACAAGCTTTCTCAATTCTGAGTGACTGTACAAAAATTCTGGGAATAAATATGTATCTGAATCAACATCTGGCTCCGGGTGGAGCTCTCTCGGCCGCCTCTCAGTGCGCCTGCGCCGATTAAAGACAGGTACGGCGCAGGCGCGATATTTTGAATTAGAACAGGGCCAGCAGAGAACGATCCCGTTCCCTGGCCCTGTCAATCACACAGTGGAGGGGGCGTCATTATGAGAGGAGGATGCGGCTGCTACCAGCAAGTAGCCGCCCTACTTGCTGGTAGCAAGGTAATTTACATATTATAAAAATTGCTTTTTAACAAAATCTACTGAACAAAAATGAATATTTAGCTTATGTATAGGGAGCTCGCAGTGTAGGGATTATTATTAACCAAAAAAAAAAAAAAAAAAAACGGTTTAGTGGGCTGACAGAAGGCCTTTAACATGACAATACTCAAACACAATTACAGGGAATTCTCACATTACAATGGCCAATCTAATACAGTGGCATAATTTTATTATTACTTAACTGTCTCCTTTGCAAGAGCTTGAAGAAGCCCATGTCCTCCACATAGAACATTATTCCCCCAGCTTTCAGCAACCCTTATTGACTTGTATACATAAAAACTTGCTTTAGCTGTTTGAGTTATTTGCTTATTTTTCTATTATTTCCACTTTTTTTTTATTTTGGAGACATTTGAGGCCTTCATAACTAATTACTAGTCTTCCATAAAGTCATTGTCTAAAGTTATAAGGCTACAGTTAAAGGGTTAATCCCATCTTAATAACTCCCTGTGTGAATAAACATACAGAAAACAACTTTTAATGAACAAAAAGACAGTATAAGAGTAATCCTCCAAAGTCTTAATACCCCTACACATAAACAAGAGAGAGAGATGTAAAGGCATAAATAGCATGAAAAGAGTACATGGTGGCACCCACCAAAGTTGTGATAGATAATATAACCAAGCTGGTTATACCATGCCTGTGGTTATGGTAAAGTATCACATGTTTCCAGATCTACAGTTATTGGGGGATCACAACAAACAGGTAAGGCATGGTCTCTATTCCTGGTTTACCCTGTCAAGGGGACTATGTTCACCCAAAGATGTCTAACCATCCTATAAGGACGACTCCATCTGAAACCTGGCTCTAATCCATGCAGCCCTACAGTATACTGGCCCTGACCCACTATCATGACGTTTCATGTTTCACTTTGTTTATTCATCAGGGGGCATGGTTAATGTTGAAGGTCTTTGCTGCATTCATTTCAGCAATATAAAACTTACTCCATTGCAACTTAGGGCAGTGTGGATATGATTCATATGGCAGTAAAGTACATCTGTCCCATACTATTTAAATCTCCAGAGTGCTCACTCGCACAGGAAGTCCTGTTCTAGGAGTTAGGTGACATCATAACACTAGATTAAATTGATAGGATATATCATATCTTTAAAATCAATGGGTGCCCCTACTGAAAGTGTTCTCTTCACAGCAATGCATCTGCCACTCAGCAATCTGGGGGGCTGCAACTGGCAGACAGGGATTAGAAGCAGCTTCCCAAAATGCACTGATGTCCTCCCACTGTCTAGCACCATTCCTGCTAAGGCTTTAAATGAAATGTTAAGTGCACTTTACCAGATTGCCTAAACCAGGTAAATCCCAAGATGATCCTGCAAACCATCCAAGCCATTCATCAGGGTACACTGGGGATTTTTAACCCAACTAATTTGGCTTCTCAGGTTCCTTTCTCATTACAATTATAACCCTGTATACTCATCCCGAGCAATACTTTTTTCACCTCTGGTTTTATGTCTAAGCCAAACCCTTTTGCATCTCAAATTGTAGAGACAGGGGTGCACTTTATCCCTGTTTTCTCCACTGCCGCTGAATTTTTGCGTAAACTTACTCCAGCTTTGTAATATGGGTGGAAATGTGGGTGTGGTTAGCTATGTTAATGAGTTTCACACTAGATTTATCATTGCAACTTTTTTTTTAAAGTCGTATATAACTCGCAATCTCACTCCAGGAGGAGGGTGGAGTAGGTAAAGTGGAGCAGCTTCTCTATACAGAAGTGTTAGGTTTAAGGACATGCCCAATTTATCAAACAACCTGAGCCATTTGATAAATGTGGCACAAAGTACTCCAAAGTACTCCAACACAGACTCAAGCAAAACTGACTTCAAATATTCTGCTCATGATAATAAACTCTCCCCCCCCCCCCCATCCCCATGTCTGCATTACTACCCATGTATTTAGATAATACTCCACAATCATGATTACAGATTCCCTTTGAAACCAAAAGAATCTCATGGCTGGGTAAAATGCTTTAGAAATGTACCTATTCTACCTCCCATATACAAAATTAAGAAATGCAATCCCTTATTTCTAGTGATGAGCAGCATAGGCAATATTCAAATTGCGATATTTTGCTATTTTTTGGTCGAATATTCGACATAAATGTGCAAATTCTAGAATTTGTGATCTCCAGTCATTGTTTACTTGATTTACAAGTGCAGGGAACGATTATTTGGGGATCCAAATAGTCATTAGACATCTCTGTCATTTCAGCTATTTGTTATTGGGTTGCAAGTCATATGTTGAAAAGACTTTAGAGGCTTATATCCTATTATCTTATTCAGTACTACAAGAAAAATATATACGCATTTCACTTCTGCAGTTATTTCTGTTGAAAATGCATAAGGGGGTATTTCAGTAACAAAGAAAAATATATACGCACTGCACTGTTGCAGTTATTTCAGGTGACAGCCTATAGTGGCGTATTTGAGTACTGCAAGAAATATATATATAAACACTTCACTGTTAAAAAATTTTGTGGTCAAAGCGTATAGTGGCATAATTCGGTCCAAAAAGAAATATATATTCTCAGTGCACTTCTGCAGTGATTATTGATGAAAGCGTGTAGGGGCGTATTTCATTAAAAAAGAAAAAATATATACGCACTGCACTGTTGCAGCTATTTCTGGTGAAAGCATAAAGGGGCGCATTTCAGAATTACCCTAAAAATATTTGTGCACTTCACTCTTTCATTTTTTTCTGGTCAAAGCGTATAGTGGACTAATTCAGTCCAACAAGAAATATATATTCTCAGTGCACTGCTGCAGTGATTTCTGTTGAAAGCGTATAGGGGCGTATTTCTGTAGAAAAATATATACACTTCAATCTTTAATTTTTTTCTGGTCAAAGCGGATAGGGTCGTATTTTAGTACAACAAGAAAAATATATTCTAAGTGCATTTCCACAGTTAATTGTGGTGAAAGTGGCCTTTTTCAGTACAAAAAGAAAATTATATTTGTCACTTTTAGGGGTATTTTAATGACCATTTTATTGGTTTAGTTCAAGTACAAGTAGGTCAGGCAGAGAAGTGCCAGGCCATGCACAGAGGAGTGGCAGAGGCCTGAATGTTTCTGGTGCAAGCAGAGGTCGCAGCAGAATAAGAGGTCGTGGCAGCACAAGTCGCAGCGAGAGGCCTGAGCTCCCGGTGTCATCTAGCGGTCGTGTCTTGACCAAGAACCCTGCAGTTATTGATTGGTTAACTCGGTCTTCCAAGTCATCCCAAGTGACATCAGACACCCCCAGCCAACAGGCGGTGGGTACGTCAGACACAACCCTTAGTTGGCATGGCCCGGGAGCAGGCCATGTGCCCTCACCTGTCCTCAACCTTCCTCTGGCCTTTTCTAATCCATCACCGTAAGAAGAACTACATGCAATGGGCTCAGCTTAACTTTTTAGCGAGGATGAGCTACTAGAGGACAATCAGCAGTTACTACCCAGCCAAGATGTGTAGGAGACTTCCGCCACTTCCTTCACTAGGCAGGCAAGTAGTGATGGGGAGAGTGGCATGGGAGCTTCTGTTGTGAGCGGTCAGGCTCCTGACCCAGAGGACATCAGTGATGTGCAGACACTACTCTATGAGGGCATCATCATCATCATCAGGAGAAGAGGGTGGCAGCTTGCCCATCAGGCAGCGGCTGAGCCAGCAAGTCGCTAGCGTGGCCGGGAGTCAACAGGGTGGCAGCAGTGGGAGGTCGGGAGACAAACCTGCCCAGAATGGAGTGGAGCATGGGTTCACGGAAGCAACAGCGGTAGCAGTCAGCGAGTGAGTAGTGTTGGGGGGAAAATCAGGTACTCGGCGGTGTGGCAGTTTTTTGTGAATCCGCTGGAGGAGGTCAACATGACCATATGAAGAACATGTGGGCAGAAGGTGAAGCGTGGGCAGGGTGCCAATATTGTCACCACGGCCCGGCGTCAACATATGCAGCGTCAACATGCAGGGGCCTGGGAGAACAGTCGCCCCGATGTGGTAGTCCAGCCTCCCACAGCTACCGCTACATCAAAAAAGTGGCATGCACTCAGTTTCAGCCAGTCAAGGATCCACCACCTCAACCGAAGGGAGCTGTCTGTCAATCCCATCTTCTGCTGGTCCAGATGCTCATGCTTCTACTCCTCAGTCATTCCGTCAGCAATCGATCACCAAAGCAATTGCCAAGAGACAACAGTATGCGTGCACGCATCTAATGGCGCAAAAGCAGAATGTGAGCCAAGTTGCTGATGCTTCAGTCCCTCCCTTTCTAAGTGGAGGACTCTGTACTTTTCAGAGAAATGATGGCTTGTGCTGAACCTAGGTGGAGAGTCCCAAGCCATCATTTCTTTGCAAAAAAGGCAGTACCAGCCCTGCACACACATGTAGAACAGAAGGTGGGCCAGTCCTTGAGCCTGTCGATGTCTGCGAAAGTGCACGGCAGCACCGACTTGTGGAGCTGTAACTACAGTCAGGGACAATACATGTCCTTTGCGGCCCACTGGGTGAATGTGGTTCCTGCACAGCCACACCAGCAAATTGGACAGGCTTCCGCCTCAACGTTGTAACGCCATTGGTCCTCTGATAATGTCCGCCTCTGCCTCCACATCTTCCACCATGTCCTCAGCCTCCACTGCAGGGACAAGTCACAGTGCCCCTCCAGCACATCACATGTGCAGGGCTCGGAGGTGTCACGCTGTTCTGCACCTGGTTTTCTTGGTGAACAGAGTCACATAGGGGAGGAACTGCTCCGTGTGATACATCAAGAAATTGAATCCTGGCTTTCTCCCTGAAAACTCAAAATTGGAACCATGTTGAAAATGGTGTGGGCACTGCATTAAGGAAGGCTGAGCCATGCACCCTGCATGGAACATGTGTTCAATCTGGTTGTCAAGCGGTTCCTGAAGTCTTCCACCCATCTCCAAGACATCCTAAAAATGGGCAGGAAACTTTGCATGCACTTCAGCCACGTGTATACCGCAAAGCACATCCTCCTTGAGCTGCAATGGCAGAACGGCATCCCCCAACATAGGCTGATACCCGTTGGAATTCCACCCTCCATATGTTGGACTGACTATACAAACAGAGAAAGGACATCAATGATTTCTTGATGATTCAAGCAGATAGGAGTACTCCACTGTGTAACTTCGATGTCAGCCAGTGGCAGCTCATGCTTGACACCTTCCGTTTGCTCAGGCTCTTTAGAGGATGCCACGTTATTTTTCAGTCACCAGGACTATGGGATGGATGCCGTCATTCCACTGCTTCATGTCCTGGAACAGATGCTGGTAACAATGGCTGGTCAGGGGACAGGAGATGTGGCGCCTCTATCTCACGGCCACATGAGCCCTGTGAGGGCTGAAGTGGAAGAGGAAGAAGAGGGGGAGCAGGACAATGGTGTACTAGCAATGTGTAGCCAAATGGTTGTTTTTTCTACTCAACTGACAAGACAGAAGGAGGGGGAGGAGCTACATGGCGATGAGGAAGACTAGACAGAGGACCCGGACACACTGTGGCAGTATGCAATGGAGATGGAGGCAGGGAGTCCCTCAGAGTCACTTGCACAAATTGCACGATGCATGCTCACTTGCTTGTGTAGCGACACAATTCAGCAGAGGGATGACTTCTGGCTCTCCACTTTGTTGGACCCTCACTACCAGTCCAGAATGGGGGCCTTTTTTGTACTCACCGAGAGGGAGGACAAACTGAACTACTACAGAGACATCCTATTTAGTCAGTTGCCCCCTGCCTATCTGCGCCATCGTACATCCTCGCGCAGGTCTGACCGGGCTCACGTTCCACTGCAATGGCTGCTGGAGAGAGGTGGGGTGGCAGGAGCAGTACCAGCTCTATCAGCAGCAGCCTGAGTCTACAGTCGCTGATGAGTAGCTTTTTTCACCCGCATAGTGAATAAACTATTCACTACCAGCAGCAGCAGGTGGACCTGGAGCACGACCTGAACCAGAAGGTGGTAGCATACTTGGACAGGACCCCGCCACCCAACATTCAAGATCCGCTGGACTACAGGGTAGCCAAACTGGATTTGTGGCCACAACTAGCAGAGTTTGCTCTGGAAAAGCTATCCTGCCCGGAAAGTAGTGTGGCATCAGAGCGGGTGATTAGTGTGGTGGGGGCCATAGTTACCCCATGGAGAACACGCCTGTCTACCCAAAATATGGAGAGACTGACCTTTGTCAAGATGAATCAGGCATGGATGAGCCATGATTTCCAACCACCAATTCCTGATGCATCAGACTAGGTCATCCATTGTGCCACACCAACACTTTGATACAAGAAACCTGTTTCTTCTTATTACCTGCCTCAACTACTACTTTGATGCTGCAAACTGCCTGATGCCACACATCTGATGCCAAGTGCTCTTTATTTTAACCACCTTTGTCAGCGGGTACTGTAATTTCTACCCACTGCCCCACTTTGTTACCAGGTCACTTTGTGGTCTACTGATGCAGCTGCTACTGACATCTCCAGACTATGTCACTTTGCCACTCTGTGGTATCCTCCTGCTGCTGCTACTGCCTCCACATTATGTAATCTTGCCACTCCGTGGTGTCCTCATGCTGCTGCCATATCCACATTATGTCACCTTGCCACTCTGTGGTCTCCTCCTGCTGCTGCCATATCCACACTATGTCACCTTGCCACTCTGTGGTCTCCTTCTGCTGCCATCTCCACACTATGTCACCTTGCCACTCTGTGGTGATCTCATGCTGCTGCCATCTCCAGACTATGTCACCTTGCCACTCTGTGTTCTCCTCCTGTTGCTGCCATATCCACACTATGTCACCTTGCCACTCTGTGCCATCTCCGAATGCTGCTGCCACTTGTAAACTATGTCACCTTGCCACTCTGTGGTCTCCTCCTGCTGCTACTGCCACTCTGTGGTGTCCTCCTGCTGCTACCATCTCCAAACTATGTCACCTTGCCACTCTTTGGTCTCCTTCTGCTGCTGTTATATCCACACTATGTCACCTTGCCACTCTGTGGTGTCCTCATGCTGCTACCATCTTCACACTATGTCACCTTACCACTCTGTCATCTCCCCATGCTGCTTCCACCTCACCACTATGTCATAGGTCCACTCTGTGTACTTCTCATGCTGGTCCCACCTTCTCCACTTCATGACTGGTCCACTATCTTGCCTTTCGGCCAGCTGACATAATCATTTATTTGACCCTTCTTCTGATCTGTCAGAAGGAAGGAAAAATGAGATGCACAATGGATCCTGTCTGTGTAGCAGCTGTAAGGCCTGTATGGTCCCATCAGAATTGGCTTATGATTTGATAGCCAAAAGCAGGAGTGGGTAGAAAATATTGAAACACACAGAAGACATGCAAATATTCCATTCACGTGTCATCTCCATTTTTTTTTGGCCTTTATAAATACTGATGGATTATTGAGCAAATGCTGACCGAGTGAAGGCTTATGCTCCACAGACAGGATCTGTGTTTTGTGGGTTATTGTTATGACGGATCAGAGGAAGGGCAAATTAATCAGTGACGTCAACATAAACTTACTGCTGACACCGTCTCCACTATGTCTTCTTGGCACTAACATCATCCTGTAAGGCTGAGTTCATACTTGAGTTGTTTGGTCAGTTTTGGCCCAGTGACTGCCCAAATAAGTTAAGTGTGCAGTGATTCTAAGAGAGACGCCTGTCATCTGCATGTCATACTGACTCACAGTATTTTTTCACTACCAAAGCAGACTCCCTATGCGTGCTACTACAGTGTTCTACACCACTATAAAGGCTCTCAGCAGCCAGTATATAGCCATTTTTAATGCAATTCGCCGCAAATATATTCGGATCAAATCAAATTTTTCCCGAAAAATTTGGCGAACTGGCGAATTGAATTTTTTAAAAATTCGCTCATCTCTAATTACAATCTTTAAATGGTCTAAATGCCAAAAAAGTTTGTCACATCCAAAAAGATTTTATGGAAACTGCAAATGAGCCCAATAAAATGCCAAATGTGTCCACAATACCTCTTAAATATGCTTAAGATGTAATAATTTTTCTCCCTTCAGGGTGTGGCAAGCAGGTATGGCAAGGAGCTAGGAGGTTGTTGTATATTTTAGTAGGTCACACGGCTAGTGGGAGGATGCATCAAATCTATTGAGGCCTCCACCTCTGTATAAATTTGGCACATCATTTGGCTGTGCAGGGGGAATCAATACTCAGGTCCTGATAAATGTCTTACCAAATGTCTATATTCTTATCTAACCTGTTTAAATAGAAGTTTAACTTAAAGGGTCAACAGGTTTTCAGAAAACTTTTCATATGTCATAGAATCAAAGGTTTTAATTGATGGGGGTGTGAGAGCTGAGACCCCCAGCAAACGCTAGAACATGGAGAGAGAAAAGCACTCATATCACATGCTCTCTCCTCACTGCAGGAGAGGAAGAGAGATGGACTCAATAGAAAGTCTATGAGCCTGTCTTTGAGCCAGTCTCCTGTATGATGACTTCTTTCTCCTTCTTCTAGAAATCAGTAGGGTTCTCAGCACTCAGACCCCCACCAATCAAAACTTTTAATATGTCTCTAGGATGTATATAAACTTTAATGAAAACCCAATGACCCTTTAAATTCCTTCATTGGCAATGTTATTCTTGGGAATGAAAAAAATTATTTTAAAATCTACAATTATTACTCATGTGATTGCAGTAACATCTAAAATTGGAAGGACTTGCACGACCATCCCTTCACTATCAAAATGGCTGGTACAAAGTAATGTTTGTTTGTTCAAAAATATTATGACGCAAATTCAACGAACAATAGAATTTTTGGTTAGAGGTTACCATAAATATACTCCATCACTCAAACCATTTCCAAACCAGGCCATAGGAACTTAAATTCATGCCAATGCTATTTATAAGCAGTATACAACTTATGTTCCATAGAATTTATGGCTGGGCTACTGTCTTTCCCTGCTTTTCTCTTCTCCTTCCCGATAGTTATAAAATGTTATCTATTACTATAATGAACTGGGCAATATATTATGATGGCAATACATAGATCAATTCCCCCGAGGAAGCTGTGAGTGGAGATATGTGTGGGTACTGTTTAAACTATGCCAATAACTCATACTAAAATATGTTATATTTTTTATTTTGGTATAATCTGCACAATTACTGCATTTTATTGATTTAGCATTTTTTGGAGGCTTTATATTAGTTAAATTAGTAGAATCAGTTATTCACATCATATTAGTATGGCTAGATCTGGTGGTTTGTAACTTATCAATCCCAGTCTTGATGTGATGCACTTTTTGTTCTTTAAGTGTTTTTAACTCTGCTTGGTTTTCGTGTTTTTGTCAAATAAAATAGTTGCTTTTTGACATAGACTGTGTGCAGACTACATTCCTATTTCGCCTACCACCTTTTGTTCTTGGCTTCTATCCACAGAGTATAAGGCCGTTGCACTCACGAACTAGACATCAATTTATTCAAACATATTTTTGTGGATGACAAATAAAAATCCCTAATATTAAAGGAGTAGAATTTCTTGGTAAGTTGATTTAACAAGAAAATTAAACTTGGTAGAAGCTGCAAAAATTTTGCATGCCAAAAATATCCTAAGTGATATCAACTCATTTGAGTTTGCAGTTTCTGGATGCAAGAAACAGGCATTGTCTTTTTATTTTTAATAGCATGCTTTAGTCTATAACTTTCTATACAAGCAAATGATGCATGCTTTACGAATAATGATTCTGGTTTTAAACTAAACTCATAACCATGGTTATTAAAAGAGTTCTCATTTAATTAAATTATTTGTTTAATCTTTCATTTAGGTTGCACTGGAAGCATAATTAAGACCAGATTAATTGGCACCAGACTCTGGCCCTATCCTTTGGATCCTGTTCAGAAAACAAATTAGCTTCCACATCTCTAGTCCCTGACTAAGAGAGAACACAGCATGAGAACAAAGTGGGAGGATATAAATCTCTGGCCTCTTCAAGAGGAGAGTATCCAAGTCTTTTCTGCTCAGACAGCATTCATTGTCCAAAGAAAAACAAATTTTAAATTTCAATTTTAATATTTCAAAACAGACTGATGCAGTTAATGTAGCAGGTATTTCACAGCTAAATAAATAAGCCTGTTTTCTTTCTGTTTTTCAGGTTTTTACAATTTAAACATATACCATACAGTAATGATAGCAAGTATACTTACTAACAAGTGTGGAATTGTACTAATATAAAACATACAAAATTTTGTGGTACTGTTCAGAAACTGCACTCACTGAATATCTGGCTAGGTATGAAAGTGAGAATTTCTAGTCGAGCGATCAAATGTTAGTTAATTGAAAGCATGCATACAATAATCAGTTGTGGGACAGGCTTCAGCATGAGCGACTAGCACATTAGCAGTAGTTCCCCCCCCACTTGTGGCATACTACTCTAAAGGCTTCCAGGCCTGCTACAGCAAAATGCCTGTTAAGTCCTGCCTGTAACAAAGCTTAAAAACAAAAAAACTAAAATATAATTTTTTTTTTATCAGACCCTTTCCTAATTGCGCTGCAGACATGAATCTTATTGCTGAGATCCTTACTAGCAAAGCTGCTGTAGAGGAAACTAAATTACATGGCACCCTTTAAATATGACCTGACCTGTTAGTAGTCTAAATTCTGCCACTCCCCAGAATCTTTATTTTTTCCCCCTTATATCTTCCCATTCCTGAGCTATCAGGGCTGTAAGATCTGGAATAGAAATGAGCACATTTTTCTAAAATCCGATCCGGCCGGTTCGCTGAATTTTTCAGAAAAATTTGCTTTGATCCGAATTTATTAATGGCGAATAATACTGTGGGTCCGTGTGACATGCAGATGACAGGAGTCACTCTTAGAATAACTGCACACTTCACTTATTTGGGCAGTTACGGGGCCAAAACTGACCAAATAACTCAAGTATGAACTCAGCCTTACAGGTCAATGTTAGTGTCAAGAAGAAGCGCACTCCTTTTACACCGTCGCCAGCAGATTCCACATAGATGTTATCAGAACCTGTTCTATCAATACAAGTAGAGCATCCCGGACAGAGTCACTGATTAATTTGCCCTTCCTCTGATCAATCAGAAAAATAACCCACAAAAAATGGATTCTGTCTGTGGAGCATTTACCTTCACTCGGTCAGCATTTGCTCAATAATCCATCAGTATTGCTAATGCCAAAGAAAAACAGAAGTGAATGTTAAACCGAGATGACACGTGAATGGAATATTTGCATGTCTTCAGTATTTTCTACCCACTCCTGCTTTTGGCTACCAAATCATAAGCCAATTCTGATGGGACCATACTGGCAGCAGTATGAGGAGGCTACCGAGTGGCACAATGACCGAGTCTGGAGGTGGTGGCATTAGAACAAAGCCACTGAGTGGCACAATGACAGAGTCTAGAGGTGGTGGATGCAGCAGCAGCATCAGGAGAAGGGTACCAAGTGGCAAAATAGCTTTTGGCTACCAAATCATAAGCCAATTCTGATGGGACCATACAGGCCTTACAGCTGCTACACAGACAGGATCCATTGTGCGTCTCATTTTGCCTTCCGACAGATCAGAAGAAAGGTCAAATAAATGATTATGTCGGCCAGGCCGAAAGGCAAAATAGTGCACCAGTCATGAAGTGGGGAGGGTAGGAACAGCATGAGAAGTCCACAGAGTGGACCTATGACAAAGTGGTGATTTGGAAGCAGTATGAGGAGACCACAGAGTGGCCCAATGACAGGGTTTGGATTTGGCAGCAGTATGAGGAGGCCACCGAGTGGCACAATGACCGAGTCTGGAGGTGGTGGCATTAGAAGAAAGCCACCGAGTGGCACAATGACAGAGTCTAGAGGTGGTGGATGCAGCAGCAGCATCAGGAGAAGGGTACCAAGTGGCAAAATGACAGAGTCTGTAGATGGCAGCAGTATGATGAGCCCACCGAGTGGCACAATAATAGAGTCTGAAGGTAGTGGCAGCATCAGGAGGTCGTCATTGTTTTCATGTACTTTTTGTATATTTGTTGCTTCATAATATATATTTTCCTCACACTTTCAGACGTCACACGACCTCACATGACGTCTTTCGGTCCATAAAGCAAAATTAGTTTTTCAGTCACCCCTCATTTTTACAGAAAAAAAAACACTTTGAAAGAGGGCACAATTACAGTCTGTAGATGGCAGCAGCATGAGGAGACCACAGAGTGGCAAGGTGACATAATGTGGAGATGGCAGCAGCAGGATACCACAGAGTGGCAAGATGACATAGTGTGGAGATGGAAGCAGCATGAAGAGACCACAGAGTGGCAAGGTGACAGTTTGGAGTTGGCGGCAGCATCAGGAGGCCACAGAGCGGGAAGGTAACATAATGTGAAGATGGCAGCAGCAGGACACCACAGAGTGGCAAGTTGACAAAGTTTGTAGGTGGCAGGAGCATCAGGAGGCCACAGAGTGGCAAGGTGACAGTGTGGATATGGCAGCAGCAACAGGACACCACAGAGTGTCAAGGTGACATAGTGTGGAGATGGCAGCAGCATGAGGAGGCCACAGAGTGGCATGGTAACATACTGTAGTGTGTATATGGCAGCACAGAGTGGCAAAGTGACATAGTTAGGAGATGGCAGTAGCAGCAGCAGGATACTGCAAAGTGGCAAGGTGACAGTGTGGATATGGCAGCAGCATGAGGAGGTCACAGAGTGGCAAGGTGACATAGTTTGGAGATGGCAGCAGCAGCTGCATCAGGATACCACAAAGTGACCATTGAACAGAGTGGGGCGGTCGGTGGCAATATCAGCGCCCGCTGATGAAGGTGGGTGCAAGAAGGAGCACTTGGCATCAGATGTGTGGCATCAGGCAGGTTGCAGCATCAGAATAGTATCTGAGGCAGGTAGCCAGAAGAATCCGGTCTCTTTTGTCAAATTGTTAGTGTGGCACCATGGTTGATGTAGTCTGATGCATCAGGCATTAGTGTGTGGAAGTCCTTACTGATCCACGTCTGATTCACCTTGATGCAGTGTCCCACTATGTGCTTTATGTGGGCACTGTAAACTGTTGCTAAATGTCATGATCCCGTATATGACAATATATATGATCATCCCAGGTTAGATGGCTATTTGTTTTGGCGGGAATTTTTCCTGCCAAAAGTGGATAGTCAAGGTGGCTAAAAATAGCCATTGTATGTAGGGTAGGGAAGGTGAGGATTTATTGGTCAGCTATAGGTCCTATCCTGGGATTGTTGCTGGGCCAGGAAGTTTAGGAGCAACAGTAGGGCATTGGTTAATGGTCAGGAGTGTTTATGGCCAGAGGTGTATATAATTGCGGTGGCCGACGGCTTTGCGCTGTCTGTCGGATCACAATTTGAGGAGCTGCTGCCCGCGCGCCCTCCCTGTTAAATTTGGTATGTCACTGCCACTTTATTGGAAGGAGGGGTAAAGTCGCTCGCCGTAAATTGGCGAGTGGATGAGTTGATTATGGTATTCAGGCCGAGCTTATGGCTGGTCTAATCTGTGGCTTTAAAGTTATTTGGTTATTATCTATTGTGTAAGCTATTCTTTAATAAAGTTGGCCGTGGCCTAATTTTGTCCATGCACTTATGTGTCCACGTGTCTTATTATTTGTTTATAGTTATTGGTTTAAGCTATTTGTGGCGAAAGGTCCAGGGTGGGTAGGAGACGGTGAGACCTCAACCAAGCTTCGGCGGTTTGTGGGGTCTGCAGCGCTTACGGTGTCAAGTGGAGTGCTTGGAGTCCTCGGGAAGCACTAGGAGCATCTATCGACGGAGGTGCCCAGTCGGGGTGCCAGGAGATCCGTTACATTGGTGGTAAGCAGTGGGATGGCGTCCTAGTGTGATGAGAAGCAGCTCGGAGACACCGTTTGTGGATTTTACAATTTGAGGGCAACGCATGTCCTAGTACAGCGCTCCTGGCTACAGCAATATGGATGCTGTTGGTTCTTGCACAGCATTCCATGAGGAAGATCACCCGGATTACAGGGATGCCGAACGGAAAGGCGTATGGCATCAGGCCCTGGAGGACGTGCAGCGTTGAAGGGGTGAGAGTCTTCCCAGTGAGGAGCAGAGATTACAAATTTGATTGGCGCTGCGACTACCTCTATTGGGAGAGCAACCATTGACGGAGTGGGTGTCAGAGCTTGAGACACTGGTATGGCAGGGAACCTGGCTGAATGATGCTTACCAAGCACTATGACACAGTACGACAGTCTCCATGGATGGAGGATTACGCCAAGCCCGAGGGTGAGGAATATAATGGCCCTGGTTTATTGTGGGAGTCTTTTGAAGACATTGACTTTGGGAGCACAGAGGGAGTGGGAACTGGAGCAAGATTATCAACAGTTGTTTCGCTCCATTCAAGCCCAACACAAGATACAAGACAGTTGGATACCAGGCCCAGACCTGCATCCCTACCCCTGGCAAGTCACAACTGAGGTATTCCCTACTTCCTCACCAACTGTGGAGGTAGGGGACTTCATAGACTGGTAATGGGAGGAACCCCAGTCGGCAAGTGGAGATGTCACTCCACCAGCCCAACAGGGTGGCTGGGCAGGCGGCCCAGATCCCCAACTACCACTGGGAGTACAAGGAGAGGAGATTGTCGGTCCCTCATCTCTGCAACAACCAGAATCACTGGTAGTGGAGACAGTCGGTCTAACTACCCAGCGGCAGTATACTCTACAGGGAGAGGAGACAGTCAGTCTCTCTTCCCAGCGGCAGGTAGCATCCCAGGGGGAGGAGTTGGTCGGTCCATCACCCCTGCAACAACCAGCTACAGAGGTAGGGGACCTCATAGACTGGTCCTGGGGGGAAACCCATATGGCAGGTGGAGATGGAACCGAGATGATGCTGGGCAGTCGGCCCATATCCCCAACGGCAGCCGGAGTTTCAGGGAGTAGGGACAGTTGGTCCTGCTCCCCAGCGGCAGTGTAATTTGAAGGGAGAGGAGACAACCGGTCTCTCTCCCCAACCACAGGGGGACAGCACCCATAACTCCAATGATGCAGATGGGACCGCAGTCTCTGCACCAGGCCTACCGGGATGCTGGACGGCTGGTACAGAGTCCCCACCAATACCGCAGGAATGCCAGGAGGAGGAGGTAAGCGATCCCTCCTCTCCACAGCTGATCCGCAACAAGGTCCTGGGGGTAGGATTCCCTGACCCCATCCCAGTGAAAGAGCTGGCATCTGGGCAGAGCACAGTCGGCCTCTGCCCTCCCTTATGCTCCTCTCCAGAGGCTGACTCCACACAGGCTTCCCCATCAGAAGAGCTGGCATCTGGGCAGAGCGCAGTTGGCCTCTGCCCTAACTTTCCCTTTGTCACCGGGCAGGACTATACCCCGGTTGCTCCAGCGGAAGAGCTGGCAACGGGGCAGAGCACAGTTGACCTCTGCCCTCCTTTGTCCCCTTGTCCCAGGCTTTTGTATGTGCAGGTCTCCCCAGCTGAAGCGCTGGCACCAGGGCAGAGTACTGCCGGTCTCTGCTCACTCAGCGACCCACAAAGCCAAGAGACCAGTGCCCATCACAGCCATGGTGAAGCCATGGGACCGAAACAAGCTACAAAATTGCCCGGGGGCAGTAACCAAGTTTTTTTTTTTGGGGGGGGGAACTGCACTGCGGATTGTATATTATTGTGGGGGGGCTGCCTTGTTGATTGTAATTTACTGTGGGTGGGTGACTCGACTAACTCAGGCACTGACCGACAGAAGGTCAGCTATCTGGTTAGTCTCCCCCCGAATAGGAAGATATGTGGCGAAAGCCACTTCGCCACGGTGTTTTGGAGGGGGCTGTTTGCCCGCCTCCTGCCCCTGGATTACGGGCCCTCTCATCAGCCAGGCCTCCTTTGTTCACAAAGGACTTGTACTAACTTGAACCCCTGGTCTAATTCATGCCATTTTGGGAAGTTAAATGTCTATGTGTATTGTAAAGGGTGGGACATTGTATACGTTGAGTAGTGAGGTCTGTTCCATTGTCTCTCTGTGTGTATTGGCGATGTCCCTTTGTCCTGAGAGATAATTGAATTACATCTCGGTTGTCTCCAGGACAGAAGACTATTGTGTATTCTCCTGCCTGTGATGATTGCATCAACCCAGTGTGAGGTAATTGTATCACAGGCAGAGGGGAGGATTTTGTGTGGGAGTGTCTGAGTGTATTGTACGTGGTTATTGGCTGTTTTTACAAAACCCTGTGGGTGGTAACCTTGTTGGGAAATGTGTATAAATCAATGCTTGTGTGTCCAAATAAAGAGTTCCTGTTTTTAATCTTCATCATGTTGAGGCTGGTGTTTGGGTAACTGATCGACACTGGGGATTGCTATACGCTGAAGATTTGCTATACTCCCCTGACTATAACTACTAGCTCTTGTAATACCTATTCCTGCTCTCTGGATTTAGGAGAGGTTCGCCCACTGGAGCCTGGAGCCTGGTCGCAGGTCCAGGGTGGGTAGGAGACGGTGAGACCTCAACCAAGCTTCAGCAGTTTGTGGGGTCTGCAATGCTTACAGTGTCAAGTGGAGTGCTTGGAGTCCTTGGGAAGCACTAGGAGCATCTATCGACGAAGGTACCCCGTCAGGGTGCTAGGAGATCCGTTACACTATTTAATTGGCCCTGCGCTTTGGGATGTGCTGACTGACCGCTTAATTAATTGGAAGGTTATATGATCTATAATCCCATGTCATATCAAATGTATTGTGGTATCATGCTGTAATTCCCTTTAAAAGGCTGGCAGTGTCATTTATCTTTATTCATCCCTAGGTGGTGTTAGCACCACATATATATATATATATATATATATATATATATAGCGGGGGGGGGGGTCAAGTCAGTGTGTCTGTTAAGGTTGCAAATGAAAAGAGGAGGGAGTTAATGGAGGAGGAGGAAATGTGTTTTTTCACCAAAATAAGTCACAAAATATTTTACCACATATAACAGAGCACGGAGATTGAAAGGGTCTTCGGATTCCCCCTGCACTAAATGGATGTCTCAGAAATGAACCGCTGCTCCCGGCAGCAGTTCCTGGGAAGGTCATGGAGCGTCCCGGTCATTCGGCATCTATTCGCTCTGCTAAAGGATTATAATTTTGAAACCACAGAAACAAGATAATGATGCACTTATTAAAGCAGATGCAAGCACTATATATGGACTAAGTCCTCACCCTGATATGATAATGTCTGAGACACTTAGTCGATATATTTTGATCAAAACACATCTAAGCCCGCCACCAAGCGTCAAGGTGGTCTCAGGTCAGGCGGGTCCTACGCTAAACCTACCTAAGCCGTTGGGCTTCTATGTTCAGGAGCGCAGACCCCGCACATATGGTGTGCTGCTCCTAGTAACCTCCATGTGCATCAAGCAACCAACGGCTTAGGTAGGTTTAGCGTAGGACCCGCCTGACCTGAGACCACCTTGACGCTTGGTGGCGGGCTTAGATGTGTTTTGATCAAAATATATCGACTAAGTGTCTCAGACATTATCATATCAGGGTGAGGACTTAGTCCATATATAGTGCTTGCATCTGCTTTAATAAGTGCATTATTATCTTGTTTCTGTGGTTTTCTTCAATAATATGGCCAGGGACATCCGCAAATTTGTATCATATCGTGCAGGATGTTTTTATCTTAGTTTTTTCTGTGATTTTTTTGTTTATGTAGTGTTTGCTTGAGGGAGTGGCACCTTCAAGTGTGAATGCGCACCTAGTATCTTGGGAGTAGCATTCCTCTGCACTTTTGCCCCCCTCCTCTATCCAATGAGCGCCTTAATTAGGTGGTACATATGGCTGTGCTTGCTCCTCCTCCCATTGGTTGCTTGATGCACATGGAGGTTACTAGGAGCAGCACACCATATGTGCGGGGTCTGCGCTCCTGAACATAGAAGCCCAACGGCTTAGGTAGGTTTAGCGTAGGACCCGCCTGACCTGAGACCACCTTGACGCTTGGCGGCGGGCTTAGATGTGTTTTGATCAAAATATATCGACTAAGTGTCTCAGACATTATCATATCAGGGTGAGGACTTAGTCCATATATAGTGCTTGCATCTGCTTTAATAAGTGCATTATTATCTTGTTTCTGTGGTTTTCTTCAATAATATGGCCAGGGACATCCGCAAATTTGTATCATATCGTGCAGGATGTTTTTATCTTAGTTTTTTCTGTGATTTTTTTGTTTATAATTTTGAAACTGTGTAGAAGCCACAAGGGGCCCCCACACTGCAGATTTATCTTGGAGATTTAACTGCATATAACAGCAGTGCTGACCGCTAAATACATTTCGTTTTTTGACCAAAATACTTTATTAAAGATTTTACCACATACGATATAACCGTCACACTGACTGACTGCTACCGCCGCTACGTGAACCCCTGCTACTTCCCAGTTAGGAAGGCTGCTGCGAATCAGGTGCTCTATCCCGGGCACGTTTGGCTCCCGACCTCCCACAGCTGCCACCATGCTGACTCCCAGCCATGCTTTGAACACATATAACAGCCGACGTGAACTGAGAATATATTTTTCTTTTTGTACTGAAATAGGCCAGTAAACGCTTTCAGCAGAAATACATGCACCAGTGAAGTGTGTATATATTTTTCTTTCTGTACTGAAATAGGCCACTGAACGCTTTTGCTACAAATAAGTGCACCAGTGTTCACCAGAATTAACTGCAGAAATTCATTAGAAATATATTTTTCTTATTTTACTGTAATATGACACTATACACTTTCACCAGAAATAAGTGCAACAGTGCAGTGCATATATATATTTCTTATTTTACTGAAATACACCCCTATACGCTTTCACCAGAAATAACTGCAACAGTGCAGTGCGTATATATTTTTCTTTGTTACTGAAATACGCCCCTATATTCTTTCAACAGAAATAACTGCAGAAGTGAAATGCGTATATATTTTTCTTGTAGTACTGAATAAGATACTAAGACATAAGCCTCTAAAGGCTTTTCAACATAAGACTTGCAGCCCAATAACAAAAAGCTTGAATGACAGAGCTGTCTAATGACTATTTGGATTCCCAAATAATCGTTCCCTGCACTTGTAAATCACTTTCCTATCATTGTCCCTAGCGCCTTCTGACATCTCTCCCTGCACTAAGATGCTGTGAAATGATTCCTCCCTATCCTTTTCCTGCACTTATAAATCCCTTTTCTGTCTTTTCTTTTCCACATTGAGGTTTTTCCAATTGCTGTCCTTAGCGCCTTCACACGTCTGTCCCTGCACTCTGAATGCTGTAAAATGGCAGAATCTAAAATGGTTGCCGTATTTATAGGGCTGTGACATCACAGGGCTGGCTGGCTGCTGATTGGCTGCATGCAGGCATGTCAATCTGGCTGATCCCGCCTTCCCAGAATTTCTTGCCACATGTCCTCAGTCCTCACACGTGTAGCTGCCATTTTAGGGAAAAAAGCGATTTGTTACCACGAAGCGTGAGGAAATTCGCATTTGTTGCAAATCAAAATTTTCCAGAAATTTTAAATGAATTCCACTTCGTCAGCTTCGATTCGCTCATCTCTAGTCTGGAACTAAAGAGGCAGTCATTTTGCAAAGAGGGGGTTTAACCTACAGTCATTTCTCAAGACGGAGTGCTTTTCACTGCTCTGACGCCATTGGGTTGGGTTTGGTTGCTGTCTGCTTTGACGCAGGCAGCATTGGGTTGTGAAGAACACTCACTCTTGAGTTTGCAAAACTTTGTGTTGTACTGAAGCTTCTCCTTGACAGTTTCAGTATTCTGCTACTGCATTTTCTCATTCTTGTTATCTGTCTGCTCCACAATGACTTGGGCTGCAGTGAGAAAGATAACTTATCTTGTAAAGCTAAGGCTACTTTCACACTTGCGGCAGGACGGATCCGACAGGCTGTTCACTCTGTCGGATCCGTCCTGCGGCTATTTCGCCGTGCCGCCGGACCGCCGCTCCGTCCCCATTGACTATAATGGGGACGGGAGGGAGCTCCGGCGCAGCACGGCGGTGCACGGCGAAAGGCCACCAGACTAAAATTACTGCATGTCAGGCTTTTTAGTCCGGCGGCTTTCGCCGTGCACCGCCGTGCTGCGCCGGAGCTCTGCCCCTGTCCCCATTATAGTCAATGGGGACAGAGCGGCGGATCTGCCCTGCCGCAAGTGTGAAGGTAGCCTAAGCTGTGTTTTACTTTTGTTGTAATTTTGGTAGTGGGCAGAGGGACATCCAGCCAGGGAGGAGAAGACCCAGCAGCAGAACACCAAAGGTGTCTAGGAAAATCTCTCAAACAGCAGAAAGGTAAGCATGAAAAATGCAAGAGGGAGTGTCCGTCACTGCTTTGATACTGGCTGCGCTGACTGGAAAGTGAGTGTTGAAGAACATTTACACCTACGAAATAACTGTAGGGCTCCCCTACCCCTCTTCTTGGAAAGCTGTCTATATTGTATTGGGTGCTGGTCTGGAACTTTCTTCTGAAACAGGGAGACAACATATATAAAAAAATATAGCAACAAAAATGTAGAAATATTGGGGGGAAAAAATGGAAAAAATATATATAAAAAATCAGGAGAGCAGCCAGAACACATTTAGTCAGGCAGTTCAAAGAAACTAGTTCATTGACAGGTCCTCTTTAAAATGAATAGGCCTTCCAAATAAGCCTGGTCTATCCAGAGTTAGTGCCACCACTGCTGTATCCATGTGCCCCAATGAGTCAGATAAAGAGGGATTATCTAAGCCAAAAACTCTTTAACTTAAAGAGGACCTATCACCGATTATTACAATGTGAACTAAGTATACAGACATGGAGAGCGGCGCCCGGGGATCTCACTGCACTTACTATTATCCCTGGGTGCCGCTCAGTTCTCCTGCTATGCCCTCCGGTATCTCCAGCCACTAAGTTATAGTAGGCAGAGATTTCAGTCACTAAGTTATGGTAGGCGGAGTCTGCCCTTGTTCTGCTCTAGCGCTGGCCAATCGCAGAGCAGAGCTCACAGCCTGGGAGGTTATTTTCTCCCAGGCTGTGAGCTCTGCAATGTGATTGGCCAGCGCTACAGAAGAACAAGGGCAGACTCCGCCTACTATAACTTAGTGAGCAGAGATACCAGAGGGCATAGCAGGAGAACTGAGCGGCGCCCGGGGATAATAGTAAGTGCAGTGAGATCCCCGGATGCCGCTCTACATGTCTGTATACTTAGTTCACAGTGTAAAAGGTCCTCTTTAAATAATAAAGTTATTCGTACTAAACAAAAAATATTTAACCAAATAAAATATACAATATTTCCCTTAAAAATTTTGCCTACAAAAATGTCTCTTTTGCTTTAATAAAATGTGAAACATTAGAAAATCCTATCAGATCAAGTGTGTGTTCTACATAAAATGTTAGGACTTGAGTCTATTTTGAAATCCTTATACACATCAGATATACTTATCAGTAATGACTTTGTGTACTACATGTTTTTTACTTCCTTTATGTAGCTTTAAACAGATCAATCACATTGCTTTTTGAAAAGGCAGGCAAATGGAAACACTCAAATCTAATACAATTATATTGCAAATATTCCTATATTTTAAGCCATAGGAAATCGTAATTTATCAAAAGAGAGTTGTATTTTCTATAACAAATAGTTACACATATGGTATAATCCAGAACTATTTGTTCCTTGATTAAAAATGAACACTAAAGAATGTGTATATATATATATATATATATATATATATATATATATTCAGGAGTATAGTAACATGTTCATTTGTCATGCATGTGTTTAAATTGCATTGTTACTAACAGCAATGTCTACAGTAATCTTACTTAGCTCTGCCTTACAGCACATTGGCATAAAGCAATGATATGTAAGGGAAGTGTATAGAAGCCATTTTCTAATTATAAATCATTGAGCCAAGGGTGGGCAGATTACTTATTAACTACAGAGGCGCTGTGTATAGTGAATAGCTATAAGTGCAATCCATCAGCAAATTCTAATTATTTTATGCTGCTTTTTAGATATCGTCTAATATAGCATGCAGTTTTAGGAGCCTGAAGTGTTTGGTGTAATCTACGTTATTAGATGCTGGCTTAGAATATGTATGGCAATTCAGTGTTGAGAGTTTTATGCTACTTACCATGCTAAATCTACATGGAGATGTAAAGTGAGTCTGTCATCTCCAAAATGACATTGAGAGCAAACACATCACTGTGTAAGGTAGGTGCCTTAGAACGTAAATTCCTTTTTGTGTAAAAATCTAGTACTCTAATCCAGAGAAGGGGCACCATGGTTTTCAGAGCACCATGAGCGTGGCTGTTCCATATAGTGCACCACTACTCTTACAGTAACACCACCTACTACCTCCCTGGCTTGAGAGTGAGTAACAATGATACAGGGGAAGCCAGATAAACTAAATAGAGTCCCCATTTCCACAGTGCACCGAATTGAGCACTATTTGCATAGAAATACAAATATAGGATCTTTAAAAATTAGAGAACCGAATGTTCACAAAAAAAATTTATGGTTATGTTTGAAAGCCTCTACCCTACATCCCAATATGCTTACTTAACTGATTTTGGTTTAAGTAAAGTAGGTTTGAAAATACTTCATTATGCTGTACCGACACTGAAGGGGTCATTTATTAACACCAGCGTTATAGACGCCAGTCTTAATAACCCCTATACATGGTGGTGGACCTGCTAAAGTTATGAAGAGGCGCAGGACTCTCCATAACTTCGACAGATTCTTCGCCAGTTCTATATGTAAGACAGCTTCCTAGCTGTCTAACATTTAGACCCCTTCCCACCATCCGCACCACACGATGAAATGCGCCAGAATCTGTGCAGTATATATTTGTGGATTCACAGAATTCACTTGAATGGACAGTGCACCACCTTTACAAAGGAGACGGTGCACAGGTAATTTTGAAAACAACTTATTAGTAGGAGTGCCAAGAGCCAGTCCTCTGCTGATCTGATATTGATGGGGATATCAATAAGAAACCACTGTGTACAACCCCTTTAACCAGCAAAATTAAATTTAAGAGATAAATGTAAAATCATCATGTTAATCAAAATTGGCAGATAAATAATTTTTATATAAAGATGCTTAAAATACTGGAATATATCAGCTGTGATTTAACAGTTAGATTTCATGCATTCTATGGATTACTCACTTGCTATACAATAGCCTAAGGTCCCTAGCAAAATAGTATATTATTCAAGTTAGATATATTAGACATGCCATATAGCATGAGTGCAACCAATTTAATATGTCCTATGTAATGCCAACTTCGGTTCAAAATGATGTTTTCTTGTTTTTACCTGCACAAGTCACATTGTTTCCTAGTTACATCACTTCCTGTCTCAGCCTAGTCTCATAATGGGGTTGTCCAGATTAAAAAACCCTGTTTCATATAACTCCATAGGAAATTCTGCCTTACTAGATGGGGTTTTCTGTTCAGAATCCTCATCTCTTGGTCAGAGTGGAGAGCAGCTACAAAGAGCTTATCTTCTCTGGAGGATCTATCATGTCTTGCCTTACGCAGATGAGCCACAAATTACTGTAAATGCGTAGTTTCCACTGTGATGACCCTGGAGGGAAATGTATAACTTAGTTACACATTTTTCCACACATTACAGCTCATTTATGATCATCACTATCAAGGATCCTATCTAACAGATAAGAATAATCCAAAGTCAGTTTTTACCATACCTAATGGATAACAACATTAAATAAGGGCTGGATAAAGTAGTACAAGCATATGTTTTGTGTAGTTTTTATTATCAGGAGTCGTGAGAATATGAACTTTTATTCTGCTTCGCTGTGACATGATCTCTGTATTGAGCTGTTTTACAGGCTCTCCCCTCTGATTGATAGTGGAAGTGATCTCCTGGTTGGATTTTATAGCAATTACTCAGAGTAGATGGCTGGGGCAGCTAAAGCAGCTCAGTGCAGAGAGCAGAGAATACTTAATAGTGAAGAATAGCATCCTGAGCATTTTCAAGAGCAGAATCTAGAAGAATAAAAGTTCATATTCACACCTTACCAGTTTAACATGGATAAAACTTCTGACAGATTTCCTTTAGCAGTCTTGGTATGCGTTCACAGTTAACAATTATTTACATATATATGGACTAAGTAAAGAGCAGAAAGAGCAGCACCCATGCAGCCAGAAGAAGTTATAGAGGATGGATCCCAGTCCATGGTTAAAGGTGTATTTCCCATCTCAAACACTGGGGGCATATCACTATACTCCAACCTGCACCTATACTTAGAACAGAGCCCGTAAAGTGCTGGAGGGAGCTTGCCCAGCTTCCTCCATTCATTTTAGGGGAGCCCCGAAATCAACTTGGCTAGTTTTAGAAGTCCCATGAATGGGAATGGGAAGCGCATAACACAAAGGCAGCCACTACTCCATTCACTTCAATGGGGCTAACGGAAATAGATCAGCTATTTTCAATGCTTCCATAGGAATGGAGGGCAGCTGCACACGCGTTGTGTACACTCCAGCATTATGCAGGCTCCATTCTAAGTATAGGTGCAGGTACCAAATGTGGGACCCACAGCTTTCAAATATTGGGGGCATATCCTAGCGATGTCCGAGATGAAGGGAATGAAGGGAATACCCCTTCCACTTGGGAGAAACCATATCATGCTTGTAGAAAAAGAAGAAAAAAAAAATTGCATGGTGCTATATATTTTGGCAAAAGGTGTTTTTTTGGGGTAGTAAGGCTTTAATGGAGTTATCCCATGTTTATTTAAAAAAATAAAAATATCTGGAGTAATGCAAACTATTCAGTCCAAAAATGTTTTCCAGTGTAATTTCTGTTTTTCCTTTCTGTGGGAAGCTGCAGCTTGTCACATGAGACAACCAAATGGCCAAATCTCCCAATAGTGCATTTCAACCAGCTCCATCTTTCCCTGCATAAAAATAAACCCTCACTTACCGCATCAGAGACTCCACTACAGCACTATGGTTTATAATGCTTCCACTCCAAATTGCTTCACTACTGTTTGAAGATAGGTATAGCTATATATTTCTTTAGAAAGTAGAAGTAGGGGTGAATGAAAGGTGTGTAGACCACTTCACCAGCTTCACTATTATATCAATACACCAGCAATGAGATGCATGTTTGCATGTATACTGCAATAATACTTTACTTGAAATGCCCATCATTGCACAGTAATGAAATAACCCCTATAATAAAGTCAGAAAAATATGATTTCATTTAAGCATTATAATAAATATAGTACTACCTTGCTAAATAAAATATTTTGGGGCAAAAAATATATTTAAGCACAAAGTGAGATATTCATATTCTAACATTGTTATACAGCATGTAGTGTCAGGCGTTAAAATTTGATAGTTCCATATACCGTATCATTTTTTCCCCCACATTTTCTAACAAAGAAAACTCCTCTTTGTTTAAGAAGTTGCTGCCCAGCCGGTTGGAAAGTTGCCACTGAAATAGCGAAATTTAATGTTACTGTAGAAGCAGCTGTTCGTATCAAATACTAAACTATAAAAACATATTGCAGTATAACTATACCTTCCATTTACTGAATATTATATTATTGTGTATAAAACAAAGACATTGTATAAACCCATTTTGGCAGTCAACAAATACTCATGGTTCTGTGTATCTGTCCCAGAGAATATGACTTCAGGAAACAAAAAGATTTTGCCAAATACAAACTAAATCCAGACGGGACATTACATTTGCACACAGTTAGATAAATTAAAGGAAAATGGATATAATTACTAGCAGGGGCATCGTTAGGTCAAAACATTCGGGGATTGAGCCCTGGATGTTTTGACCAGTGCCCCGAATGTTATGCTGGCAGGGCTGGCCGCTCTGACTCTACTGCGCTGCGCAGCACTACTCTACACCGGCCCCGCCATCCTAATACGTATCCTGCAGTCAGTTAGTGAACTTTTATTCAGCGCTCATGATCTCATTACTATCTTACACACTTAGCTCCGGAAACATGCAGTGCGGGCGGCGCTCGCCCACTGACGTCACGCGCCAGCTCCACCCACTAGGCGGCACAGGCACGTAACGTCAGTGAACGAGTGCCGCCTGCACTGCATGTTTCCGGAGCCGAGTGTGTAAGATAGTAATGAGATGAATGCGGATTTAAAGTTCAGCTACTGCAGGATACGGATTACTGAGGGGATAATCTGTGGGGATGCCCAGATGGCTAGGCCCTTCACTAGTTATTAACCCCTTTCAGCAGTCTACCATTCACTGAAGGGGGACTGCTGAAAGGGGTTAATAACTGCTGTGAAGGGGGACTGCTGAAAGGGGTTTATAACTACTGTGAAAGGAAGGACTGCTGAAAGGGGTTAATAACTACTGTGAAGCCCCCCCCCCAGGTGATCGGGGCGTGGCTTCACTGGGGCGTGATACAGTGGGCTTGTGCCCTGGATGTTTTCAGACCCTAGCAACGCCCCTGATAACTAGTGTTGCTGCCTGGTTCATAGGAAAAGGTTAGAAATTGATGGAAACACCACCAACATAGTTCGGGAACAGCAAAAGGAGGATGTCTGGATGCATCTTGGACTCCCAGGTAGCTGCTGGGAATGATGTTGTCCGAGTAGTACGCCACTTTTACAGACTGACAATAATGCACACAAAATCGAAGATAAAATCGATTTCCTGTATATTTACTTGTATATAAAGTGCAAGTGCTGCCAAAAATGGAAGAGGCACTCCGATACAACCTGTATATCGCATAAAGGAGGGCCTCATTCACATTGTGGTACAATTGTAATGTTCAGGTAGTGGGACTCCTACACTCATAAAGCCTATGCGCTAAGTGAAAGGGCTGCCAAAAATTACAAGGAACCAGCACTACAATACATCCTTTGTTACACATAAAGGAGGGCATCATACACAGCCTTGAAAAATGATGATTGATGGCTTGCTGGTGACCCTCAAAAACATTTGGAGCAAGGGCCTGCTGATCTGAACATCTAAAACATTATGGGCGAGGGCCTGCTGCCGCTTTGGTGACTCTAGATAACCTGGGCCCGATTGTACGTCCCCATGATGGAGATGATCCATTCGGATTTCTGCCCTATCAACTTTTGATCTTATTTTCAGCATCAACCACGATGAATGCGCGCAAATTAGGTACAATTAGGTGAGGGCCTGCAGGTGAGCTGACCCTACAAAAGATTGGAGGTGAGGGCCTGCAGGTTAGCTGACCCTCTAAAACATTATATGCGAGGACCTGCAGATGAGCTGACCCTGTAAACCATTATATGCGAGGGCCTGCAGGTGATCTGAACCTCTAAAAAGTTATATACCAGGGCCTTCTGCTGAGCTGACAATTAAAAAGATTATGGGAGAGTGCCTGCTACTTGGCAGACCATTGAAAAAATTTACAGTGTTCAAAGCAGGCTGGGTCACCTGAATACTTCAGCTAGGAATAATGGAATAGGACTTTGGTTCTATTTTGTAGTTTTGGGAAGAGGAAGGCCGGGGGCATCCGTATTGAGCCACTAGAGGTGAAATTCTTGGACCGGCGCAAGACGAACTAAAGCAAAAGCATTTGCCAAGAATGTTTTCATTTATCAAAAATGAAAGTTGGAGGTTCAAAGACGATCAGATACCGTTGTAATTCTGACCATAAACGATGACGACCGGCGATCCGTCTGCGTTATTCCCATGACCCACCGAGCAGCTTCCGGGAAACCAAAGTCTTTGGGTTCTGGGGAGAGAATGGTTGCAAAGCTGAAACTTAAAGGAATTGACGGAAGGTCACCACCAGGAGTGGAGCCTGAGGCTTAATTTGACTAAACACGGGAAATCTCACCCGGCCCTGACACGGAAAGGATAGACAGATTAATAGCTCTTTCTCGATTCTGTGGGTGGTGGTGCATGGACAATCTTAGTTGGTGGAGTGATTTGTCTGGTTAATTCCAATAACGAACGAGACTCCTCTGTGATAACTAGTTACGCTACCATTGGCGGTGAGGATTGTGTTGACCAGACTCTTGGATAGTGAGACTGAACTTGAAGGTGAGTGCCTGCTGGTGAGCTGACCCTCTAAAAAATTATATGCGAGGGCCTGCAGGAGAGCTGACCCTGTAAAGCTTTATATGCGTGGGCCTGCCGGAGAGCTGACCCTGAGGTGCGAGCCTGCTGGTGAGCTGACCCTGCAAAACATTATATGCGAGGGCCTGCTGGTGAGATGACCCTGTAAAACATTATATGCAAAAGCCTGCTGGCAAGCTGACCCTGTAAAACAAACATTGTAGGTGAGGGCCTGCTGGTGAGCTAATTATCTAAAAAATTATATGTGAGGGCTTGCTGGTGAGCTGACTCTCTAAAAAAAATTGTATGCAAGGGCCTGCAGCTTAGCTGACCCTGTAAATCATTGTAGGTGAGGGCCTGCTGGTGAGCTGACCCTCTAAAAAAATTGTATGCAAGGGCCTGCAGCTGAGCTGACCCTGTAAAACACTGTATGCGAAGGCCATATATGCAAGGGCATTATATGTGACGAATAAGCATGTTGATCTAATGGAAGAGGAGGGGGAGGATGAGAAATGGAAGATTCAACCATATACCCTTGTTTGTGGTGGAAGGGGTGCAGGGGAATACAGTGTGTTCAGTACATTATAAACACCACATTTAAAGTGCCTTTATGTTCATCAGCTTTCCTCTGGTGGAGTCGAAAAGTCATGGTCAATCCAGGCCTTGTTCATTTTTATAAGGCTCAACCCGTCAGCATTTCTAGTTGACATGCAGATACGCTTATCTGTTATAATGCCTCCAGCAGCACTAAATACCCACTCAGACAAAACTCTGGTGGCAGCACCTCCAAGGCATAGAGCGCAAGTCCGTGTCACGTGTCCATCTTAGACACCCAATATTTGTGAGGCATTGAGGGATCATTGAGGACGCTAATGTACTCCTTCACCATCTTCACAAATTTTTCCCTCCATGTGACACTAGTCCGCGCATCAGGTTGAGGGTGCTGGAGGGGTGTCATGAAACTGTTCCAGGCATTGGAGAGTGTTGCCCTGCCTCTGTTGGAAGTTGGAACTGCTGTGTGTTCCCCTTGTCTCCACTCCTGGGTTGGCCAAGGAACTACGGACTCTGCCGCCAGCGTTGTCAGATTTTTGGAGCAAATTTTCAACAAGGATCTTCTGGTATTGCACCGTACTCATCCTCTCCACCAGAGAAATAAGAAATGAGAAGTTCTCTTTGTAGCAGGGGTCAATAAGGGTGAACATCGGGGTTGTCTAAAATGCGTATAACGCGTGGGTCGCTGGAAAGGCAGCCTAACATGAAGTCAGCCATGTGTGCCAGAGTACCAACAGGCAAGACTTTGCTGTTGTGATCAGGAGGATCACTCTCAATCTCCTCTTCCGCCAACCTACACTGAACGGATGAAATTATACTTCCATGGGTACTACCCTCTGTAGCAGAGCCAATAGTCTCCTGCTCCTCCTCCTTCTCCTCTTCATCGTCCAATTCGCACTGAGAAGACGAACTGAGGGTGGTCTGGCTATCACCCTGTGTAATGTCTTCCCCCATTTCCACCTCTTCTACATGCAAAGCATTGTCCTTAATTGTGAGCAGCAAGCATTTGAGTAGACCCAGAAGTGGGATGGTTACGTGATAATAGCATTATCGCCGCTCGCCATCTGTATTGATTCCTCAAAGTTGCGTAAAACCTCACAGAGGCCAGATATCCATGCCCACTTCTCCCTTGCGAATAGCGGAAGCTGACTGGAAAGGCGATGACCATGTTGCAGCTGGTATTCCACTACTGCACTCTGCTGCTCACAAAGCCTAGCCAACATGTGGAACGTCGAGCTCAAGCACGTGCTCACGTCGCACAACAGCCGATGAGCTGGCAATTTCAAGCATTGCTGCAGCGTTGACAGGCTGGCTGAAGCTGTCGATGACTTGTGGAAATGTACACAAACGCAGTGCACCTTCACCAGTAGTTCAGGCAAATTAGGGTAGGTTTTGAGAAACCACTGAACCACTAAGTTTAAGACGTGGGCTAGGCATGGGATGTGTCCAAGCTTGCCGAGCTCCAAAGCCGCCACCAAGTTTGGTCTCTTATCCCCTGCCACAGCTCTGCGGCGGTGTGCTGTTTGTCCCCTAAGCATATCAGCTTCAGCACGTCCTACTGCAGCTTCTCCACTGCAGTGCTACACTGCTTCCAGCCAATGACTGATGACTGACTGGTGCTGCACGTGGATAATTTGGAGATGTAATTGGAGGAGGAGGCGGAGGAGGAGAAGTGGGGGTTGGAGCCACTAACGTGGGTGCTGATTGATGTAGGGCCCGCAATCCTTGGCATCGGTAGCACCTGTGCCATACCAGGGTACGACTCGCTCCCGGCCTCCACAGCAATCACCCAGTGTGCCGTCAGGGAAATGTATCATCCCTGGCCGAATGCACTTGTCCATGTGTCTGTGGTTAAGTGGACCTTCCCAGTAACTGCGTTCGTTAGGGCAAGTGAGATGTTACGGGACACATGTTGGTGTAAAGCGGGCACGGCCCACCTTAAAAAATAGTGGCGGCTGGGAACTGCGTACGCGGGAAGGCTGCCGGCATCAGGCTGCTGAAGGCCTCAGTGTCTACAAGCCTAAATGGCAACATTACCAGGACCAGTAATTTGGAAAGATGTGCATTTAATGCTATGGCCTGTGGGTGGGTGGCTGGGTATTTGTGCTTTCATTCAAATGCCTTGGGTAAGGACATTTGTACGCTGTACTGGGACATGGAAGTGGATGTGGTCGCTGATGGTGCTTGCAAAGGTCTAGGTGCAGGGCGGGAGGCTTCTGGGCCTGCGTCTTGGACAGGGGATTAGCCAGCACGTAACACAGGGGAAGAGGAGGCAGTGGTGTGGCCCACAGACACACATTGTGGACCCAGGCATTCGGCCCACCTATTGCTTTGATGCCATGTGGTGGATCATGCTGGTGGTGGTGAGGTTGCTAGTGTTCACGCTCCTACTCATTTTTGTATGGCACAGGTTGCAAATTACAATGTCGTCTGCACCTTCCCCAAAAAAGCGCCAGACTGCTAAACACCTACCCCTTGGCAAGGTAGATTTCCGCAAGGTGGTGCTCTGTGGAACAGTTGTGGGGCCTGTTTGGTGTGGCCCACCATTTCCCTTTTGCCACCGCACTGCCTCTTCCAGCCTGTTACAGTGCTGCAGATCCCTCCCCCTTTGTACTGCTTGCTCTCCTTTCCACCTTCCCAGATTGGGTCAGTGACTTAATCATCCACCACCTCCTCTTCCACTTCCTCACTCTGCTCATCCTCCTGACTTGTTTACCTAACCACAACCTCAGTGATTGACAACTGTGTCTCATCATGAATTTCTTGAGACAGTAATTGCTGTTGAGTTATTGGCAACTATGTCTCATCATCATCCACCTCATTAAACAGTAATTGCCGTTCCCCACCATCATCTTCTTGTGACTGTGGATGTTCAAGAGTTTGGGAATCAGGGCACAAGATCTGTCCCTCTACGAGCGTGCCTGGCGAGAGGGCCAAATCAAGGAGTGTCGAGGAAAAGAGGTTTGAAGAATATCCGAGTGTGGGATTGCTTGTTTGGCCAGACTCTCCATGGTGGAAGGAAGGAGTATCAAGACTGGACTTGGTGGAAGACAGGGTGGTGCTTAACCAACTGGAAGCATTATCTGCTGCAATCAAACCGACCACCTGGTCGCACTGGTCTGACTTCAAGAGTTGTATCCTGCGCCGCCCTTCAAACTGGGACATGAAGATAGAAATTGTGGATGTTTTTCTTGTGCTCTGGCAGCAGGCACAGTTTCAACGTGCCCAGGGCCACGGCCTCTGCGTGCACCATCAGCATCACGGCCACTTCCCCGTCCCTAACTGCTCGCCTTATTCGTTTTAAATGTGATATATGCTTGAAAGTTACATGTACAGTAGCATAGGATTTGGAATTGCATGAGCAAAAAAATATAAAAAAGGTATTTGGGATGTGGAAACGTCACACGGGCGATATCCCGCAGATAATGTCAATGCTGTCACTAGCGACTAATAAAAAATTACAGGGACTGTCACAGGTATTTGGGATAAGGAATCATTATACAGGAGAGGTACCACCGGTAATGTCATTGACCAAAGAGACTATGTAAAAATTACACTGTATGTCACAGATAAAAATTTTAGGCGCACACGTTACACTGAAGAGGTAGCGCAGCTAATGTCACTGTCCGCAGCGAACACAGTCTATTGAAAAAATACACTGGATGTCACCGATATTTTTTGGATGCTCACACTTTACACGGGAGATGTGGAGCAGCTAATTTCACTGTCCGCAGCGGACACCATCTACGGAAAAAGTACACTGAATGTTACTGATATTTTAGGGATGCGCAAACTTTACACAAGAGATGTGGCGCAGATAATTTACCGGCTGCAGCAGCCTATTAGCGCAGGATGGCCTAAAAATATATATTGCTGCTGTCACACACAATAGTCCTTAAAAGGACTTTCGGGTCTCTGAAAAGGTTTTGTAATAAAAATCTTCCAATAGCACTCTCTACACCAAGCATCCTCAAACTGCGGCCCTCCAGCTGTTGCAAAACTACAACTCCCAGCATGCCCAAACAGCCTACAGGTATCAGCCTACAGCAGGGCATTGTGGGAGTTGTAGTTTTACTACAGCTGGAGGGCCGCAGTTTTAGGATGCCTGCTCTACACTGTCTTTCTCTGTCTATGCTCAGCTCTCCCTGACTAAGACGTGTCTTCGGGTGCTTTATAGCACCCGTTGACACGTTCCGGCCAGCCAATCACTGTAATGCCAGTAGCCAACATGGCTACTGCATTACAGTGTGTGCCAGTACCTCCTTACACTTTTTTTGGCTGCGTAGCAGCAAAGAAACGTGCGGGAAGGTGACTCGAGCATTGCGCTCAAGCACATGCAGAATTGAGATGCTTGAGCCGAACAGGTGTTCGGCCAAGCACGCTCAATCATCACTAATGATAAACCATGTGCATCTTACTCATCTTAAAAAGGTATCACACGGGTGAGAAGTAAAGACTGGTGAAGATGTTACAGCTAGAATAAAATGTAGTGTCAACTTATAAAAAAGGCTTATGTTTTAGGTTGTTTTAAGTTAAAACAATATGGCAGCAGTATTCATTTTTTTCTTTTCATTTACTTTGACTACAAATCTATTTACATTTTAAAAATACCCAGAATTAGTTGAACAACAAATAGGCATTTAAAGGGAAAATATGCTGCTATATTGAATATTCCCCCATTCTGTGGGCATATTAAAGAGGTACAGTGGGATGCAAAAGTTTGGGAAACCTTGTTAATCGTCATGATTTTCCTGTATAAATCGTTGGTTGTTACGATAAAAAATGTCAGTTAAATATATCATATAGGAGACACACACAGTGATATTTGAGAAGTGAAATGAAGTTTATCGGATTTACAGAAAGTGTGCTATAATTGTTTAAACAAAATTAGGCAGGTGCATAAATTTGGGCACCACAAAAAAGAAATGAAATCAATACTTAGTAGATCCTCCTTCTGTAGAAATTACAGCCCCTTAACACTTCCTGTAGGTTCCAATGAGAGTCTGGATTCTGGTTGAAGGTATTTTGGACCATTCCTCTTTACAAAACATCTTTAGTTCAATCAGGTTTGATGGCTTCCGAGCTTCTCTTATAGTCACACCACAGATTTTCAATTATATTCAGGTCTGGGGACTGAGATGGCCATTCCAGAACGTTGTACTTGCTCCTCTGCATAAATGCCTTAGTGGATTTTGAGCAGTGTTTAGGGTCGTTGTCTTGTTGAAAGATCCAGCCCCGGCGCAGCTTCAGCTTTGTCACTGATTCCTGGACATCGGTCTCCAGAATCTGCTGATACTGAGTGGAATCCATGCGTCCCTCAACTTTGACAAGATTCCCAGTCCCTGCACTGGTCACACAGCCCCACAGCATGATGGAACAGCCACCATATTTTACTGTAGGTAGCAGGTGTTTTTCTTGGAATGCTGTGTTCTTTTTCCTCCATGCATAACGCCCCTTGTTATGGCCAAATAACTCAATTTTAGTTTCATCAGTCCACAGCACCTTATTCCAAAATGAAGCTGGCTTGTCCAAATGTGCTTTAGGCCACCTCAAGCGGCACTTTTTGTGCTGTGGGCGGAGAAAAGGCTTCCTCTGCATCACTCTCGCATACAGCATCTCCTTGTGTAAAGTGCGCTGAATGGTTGAACGATGCACAGTGACTCCATCTGCAGCAAGAGGATGTTGTAGGTCTTTGGTGCTGGTCTGTGGGTTGACTCTGACTGTTCTCACCATTCGTTGCTTCTGTCTATCCGAGATTTTTCTTGGTCTGCCACTTCGAGCCTTAACTTGAACTGATCCTGTGGTCTTCTATTTCCTCAATATGTTCCTAACTGTGGAAACAGACAGCTGAAATCTCTGAGACAGCTTTCTGTATCCTTCCCCTAAACCATGATGGTGAACAATCTTTGTCTTCGGGTCATTTGAGAGTTGTTTTGAGACCCCCATGTTGCTACTCTTCAGAGAAACTTAAAAGAAGAGGGAAACTTACAATTGATCCCCTTAAATACTCTTTCTCATAATTGGATTCACCTGTGTATGTAGGTCAGGGGTCACTGAGCTTACCAAGCCAATTTGAGTTCCAATAATTAGTTCTAAAGGTTTGGGATCAATAAAATGACAACAGTGCCCAAATTTATGCACCTGCCTAATTCTGTTTAAACAATTATAGCACACTTTCTGTAAATCCAATAAACTTCATTTCACTTCTCAAATATCACTGTATGTGTCTCCTATATGATAAATTTAACTGACATTTTTTATCGTAACAACCAATGATTTATACAGGAAAATCATGACGATTAACAAGGTTGCCCAAACTTTCGCATCCCACTGTATGTTATAGTTCATTTGTATTGTGCAGCAGTTGTGTGCGGTTCTGCTGCAATACTGCAGCCACACAGAGTGCCAAACGCTATTTGAACAAATAATTTCTACTGGTGTGATTTGCCAGTTGCCCCCAAAAAAACTGATTGAGGCAGAGGTGTTATATACCAATTATATACTTTTTATATAGTGCATATAGTTAGTGTAGCATTTGTTTGCGGTTTTGCTGCGTTACCTCAGCTCACAGAGTGACAAACACTATTGGAACAAATAATGTCTACTGGTGTGATTTACCAGTTGCCCCCCCAAAACAATTGATTGAAGCAGGGGTGCGTTATTCGTTATTCCAATAATACACTTTCTATATAGTGCATTTAGGTAGTGCAGCATTTGTCTGCTGTGTTGCTGCATTACCGCATCTACACAGAGTGAAAAACACAATTTGAAGAAATAATTTCTACTGGTGTGATTTACCAGTTGCCCCCCCCCCCTAAAAAACTGATTGAAGCAGGGGTGTTATATACCAATTATATCTATTATATATTTGTTTGCGGTTTAGCTGCATTACCTTAGCTACACAGAGTGACAAACGCCATTGGAACAAATAATTTCTACTAGTGTGATATACCAGTTGCCCCCCAAAAAAATTGATTGAGGCAGGGTTGTTATTTACGCTAAAATCATTTCTTGACAAAGAGCATAGGGCAGTATTTCAGTAACACACAAAACATTTAAACACACTGCACGGTTGCATTCATTTCTGATGAAAGGGTATAGGGGCTTATTTCATAAAAAAAAAGAAAAATACATACGCACTGCTGGTGAAAGCATATATTCGCCTATTTCAGTCCAACAAGAAAAATACATTTTCATTTCACTTCTGCAGTTATTTCCAGTGAAAGCGTATAGGGGCGTATTTCAGTACTACAAGAAAAATATATTCACTCAGTTCACTGTTGCAGTTATATCTGGTAAAGCCTTTACTGGCGTATAGCAGTAGAAAAAGAAATATACATTCGTCATTCGCTGCACTTATATCTTGAAAAACATTTATTGACGTATATCAGTATAAAAATAAAAATATATTCAGCTTTCACTGTTGCATTTATATGAGGTAAAGCCTTTAGTGGCATATTTCTGTACAAAAATCAAAATATATTCAGCGTTCAGCGCTTTTACACACTGAGCACTAAGTTACGACGTCCATAAGAGCGGCGCACCAATACAGGTGAATACACTATGCACTAACCCTGCACAAAAATACTAAATAATTCACACCAGCCCGCATCTATTTACGGTATTTCTTACTGGACACTACAGGGACTTTTCTGCAGCACAGAAACCACACAAGGTCCGTGTCTCGCTCTTCCAGCGCGGATCTACTTCCTCTGCTACGTCCTCTTCACTTCAGAAAAAATCTTGTATTCTGCGTTAAGCTCTGCACTGATATGCGTTAAAATTTCTTTCGAAATATTTGGGTGGTAAAAAAATCTTGTATTCGGCTTAACCGGTGCACTGATATGTGCTAAAATCTCTTTTGAAATATTTTGGTTGCTAAAAAAACTTGTATTTGGTGTTAAGCGCTGCACTTATATGCAATAAAATCTTTTGTGAATTAGTTTGGTGGAAATAAAAATTTCCACCTCCTCCATTAACCGCTACAGGACCGCCGGACGCAGGATCGTGTCCTGGCGGCGGCCCCGTAATTCCTCCTGGACGCCCCGGCGTGTCCTCTCGCGAGGCACGAGATTTCGGTCAAAGCCGGCCCGCGCATGCGCATCGCGGGCCGGCAAAAATTTGGGTTGTATTTCGTCACCAGCCTGCCAGCCAATGATCGTGGCTGGCAGGCTGGCGATTTTAGAAAAATCTAATCAGAAGCCAGTTAACACTTTATATTTGTAAATATAAGGTGTTAAATGGCTTCTCTGCTCCTCTGCTGGTCCTTTTGGTCAGTTGGTCTCAGCAGAGGAGCAGGCATCACAGTGAGTAGCCACCAAACACTACACCTTAGCCCCAGATCACCCCTTCTTGCCCCTGTCAATCACCTAGTGAAACGGAAAAAAGTGATCAGTGTAAACTGTCACTTTTTTTTTTCACTGGTATTGACTGATAGTTTTAGGATAGTTTAGGCCCCTTGGTTAGGTAGTTTAGTGATCGTTTAGTGCCCAGCCCACAGCACCGCAGTCACTGATTCGCTGATTAGCGTATCGGTAATCAGCATTTGTACTTTTATAGTATCTGTAAGTGATCAGAACTGATCACAGTCAGATCTATAATAGTATTAGTATCACCTTAGCTCACCCTCAACCCAAAACGCAGTGTTTGCCCGATCAGGCCTGATCGGTCGCCCACACGTGCGTTCACCCACGCCCACCCCGCCGCAGTGACAAAAAATATATATTTTTTTGATCACTGCACAATCACTTTGCAAGCGCTGCGGTGATAAAAAAAAAAATCAGTTTTGATATTTTTTATCAATCGCAGCGGCTTCCGGTACTTCGCTAGCCTCCCATTTGTAAGACAGGCTTGCTTTTTTTCTTGGGTAGTCTCAGGGAATACCCCTAAATTTAGTAGTCCAAATGTCAAACAGGGGGTATTCTTCTGAAGAGGCCTATAGGCTTCTGACCCAGTCAGATGAGGAATGGGAACCCTCATCTGATAAATCTAGCGGGTCAGAATATGAACCTGTAGAAAGCAGTGGCAGTCTGACCCAAAGTTCGGACAAGGAGGTTGAGGTCCTTGATAGCACCAGGAGTACCCGGCCCTGTGTCGCTAGACCACAGGTTGCGCAGGATCCGCTTCAAGGGCAGCAGAGTGGAGCTGGCGCTGTCGGATTACGTGGTGAGGCATACACCAGCAGCACAGCCCATCCTGGACCTAGTACCAGCACTGCCGTACAACATGGTGAAGTGGCGAGCACCAGAAGGGCAGTTGAAGCTGGTACGGTGGCACGTGCAATAGTTACCCCGTCGCAGCCACCGCACAGACAGGCCCGTAGACACCCTAGAGTCCCTGAGGTGCTGGCAAACCCTGATTCAGCCGCACCGTTAGTTCCCCCTTTCACTGCCCAGTCTGGAGTTCGGGTTGAGACAGCTCAGATCGGTTCGGCCCTGGGATTTTTTGAGCTGTTCTTGATTGCAGAGCTCTTGGACTTAGTTGTGGCTGAAACAAATCGGTATGCCACTCAATTTATATCAGCCAACCCGGGAAGCTATTATGCCCAGTCTTTCCGGTGGAAACCAGTCCAAGTTTCAGAATTTAAAATTTTTCTGGGCCTTCTCCTCAACATAGGTCTAACCAAAAAGCATGAATTGCGGTCATATTGGTCCACAAACCCAATTCATCACATGCCCATGTTCTCTGCTGCCATGTCCAGGACACGATTTGAGAACACCCTGCGTTTCCTGCACTTTAGTGACAATAGCACCTCTCGTCCCAGAGGCCACCCAGCTTTTGACCGGCTCCACAAAATTCGGCCCCTCATAGACCACTTCAACCAGAAATGTGCAGATTTGTATACCCCTGAGCAAAACATCTGCGTAGACGAGATCAGTGATCAACTGTCGCGAGCAAAATTGATTTGCTACCACAAAACACAAGGAAATTCGGCTTTGTGGTGAATCTAATTTATCCTGAAATTCGGATTGAAGTCCACTTCCTGGACTTTGATTTACTCAACACTAATAACACCTCCCCGTGTACAGCTGAGCAGATTAAGATATAGTTGTATATGAAATTAGTTAATATAGCATATTTATATAACATACTTCTTATACTAATAATGTTATGTTCATTTAAAGTATTGTACTGAATTGAAACAGGGATCAAACCCTAAAAAGATGAATTCCCACAGTGGGACAAATAAAAAAAGGAAAATAAAGTGAAAAAAAGTGTTTATAATAATTTTTTTTAAAAGCATCCTTTTTCCAAAATTCCAAAATAAATAAAAAAGATAAGGAAAAAAAGAAAAGTAGACATACTACGTATCGACTCATCTGTATAGACCTGCTCTATAAAAATATCACATGATTTAACCCCTCAGGTGAACACCGTAAAAAAAAAAAAAAAAGTTGTAAAAAAAGCCATTTTTTGTCACCTTACATCACAAAAAGTGAAATACCAAGTGGCCAAAAAGTCATACGCACCCCAAAATCATACCAATCAAACCGTCATTCCATCCCACAAAAAATGAGACCCTACCTAAGACAATCGCCCAAAAAAACAAAAACAAACTATGGCTCTCAGAATATGGAGACACTAAAGCATGATTTTTTTGTTTCAAAAATGCTGTTATTGTGTAAAACTTTAATAAATAAAAAAGTATACATATTAGGTATCTACTCATCCGTAATCACCTGCTGTATAAAAATATCCCATGACCTAACACCTCAGATGAACACCGTAAAAAACTGTCAAAAAAGCCATTTTTTTGTCACCTTACATCACAAAAAGTGTAACACCAAGCGATCAAAAAGTTATGCACACTTAACTTGTACCAGTAAAACTTTCATATCATCCCATAAAAAATGAGACCCTACATAAGACTGTCATCCCAAAAATATAAAAAAAAAAAACTATGGCTTTCAGAATATGGAGACACTAAAAAAATAAATAAAAATATTATGTAAAACTGAAACAAACAACCACTAAAAAAGTTGTCATATTTGGTATTGTCACGTCCGTAACAACCTGCTCTAAAAAAAACCCTCATGATCTAACCTGTGAGATGAACATTGTAAATAACAAAAAATAAAATGTTGCCAAAACAGCTATTTTTTTGTTACCTTGCCTCACAAAAAGTGTAAGATAGAGCAACCAAAAATCATATGTACCCTAAAATAGTACCAACAAAACTGCCTCCTTAACCCGTAGTTTACAAAATGGGGTCATTTTTGGGAGTTTCTACGCTAGGGGTGTATCAGAGGTCTTCAAATGTGACATGGCTCTCCAAAAACCATATGGCATTCCTTTCCTTATTTGCCCTGCCGTGTGCCCGTACAGCAGTTTACGATCACAAATGGGGTGGTTCTGTAATCTACAGAATCGGGGTAATAAATATTAAGTCTTGTTCGGCTGTTAACCTTTGCTTTGTTACTGGAAAAAATTGATTAAAATGGAAATTCTGCCAAAAAAGTTAAATTCTGAAAGTCCATCTTCATTTCCCATTCATTTATGTGGAACACCTAAAGGGTTAACAAAATTTGTAAAATTCAGTTTTGAATACCTTGAGGGGTGTAGTTTATAACATGGGGTCATTTTTGGGTGGTTTCCATTATGTAAGCCTCACAAAGTGACTACAGACCTGAACTGGTCCTTAAAAAGTGGGTTTGGGAAATTTTCTGAAAAATTTCAAGATTTGCTTCTGAACTTCTTAGCCTTCTAACGTTCCCAAAAAATAAAATGGCATTCACAAAATGATCCAAACATGAAGTAGACATATGGGGAATGGGAAATAATAACTGTTTTTGGAGGTATTGCTGTCTATTATAAGAGAAAGTAGAGAAATTGAAATTTGGAAATTTTTCCATATTTTGGGTAAATTTGTTATTTTTTAATAAATAAAAATGACATTTTTTTTACTCAATTTTACCACTTTTTTTTTTTAAGTACAATATGTGACGAGAAAATACTCACAGAATGGCCTGGATAGGTAAAAGCGTTTTAAAGTTAGTACCACATAAAGTCATACATGTCAGATTTTCTAAAAATAGCCTGATCCTGAAGGTACAAACTAGCTTGGTCTTGAAGGGGTTAAAGCTCTTATCCAGCTTTATGATATTATTGACTAAAGTTGAGCAAATTGATTCTAAAATTCAGATATTCAACTACAGTTTGCAAAAAAATTCTGATTCTCATTATGTCTAATTCAATTTGGGATTCAGGAATCAAGGAGAGAGAAAGAAAGAAATGCCATTTTATTTTTTGGAGACGTGAGAAGGCTTAGAAAAGTTTAGAAGCAAATCTTGAAATTTTTCAGAAAATTTCCAAACCCAATGTCTGAAGTCACTTTGTGAGGCTTACATAATAGAAACCACCCAAAAATGACCCCATTTTAGAAACTATACCCCTCAAGGTATTCAAAACTGAATTTACAAACTTTTTTAGCCCTTTAGGTGTTCCACAAGAATTAATGGAAAATGGAGATGAAATTTCCGAATTTATATTTTGGGGGCAGATTTTCAATTTTAATCCTTTATTTCCCACTAACAAAACAAGGGTTAACAGCGCAAAAACTCAATATTTATTTCCCTGATTCTGTAGTTTACAGAAACACCCCATATGTGGTCGTAAACTGCTGTACAGGTTCACGGCAGGGCACAGAAGGAAATAATAGCCATTTGTTTTTTGGAAAGCAGATTTTATTGGGATCATTTTAAGCTGCCATATCACATTTGAAGACCCCCTGATGCAGCCCTAGAGTAGAAACTCCAAGAAAATGACCCCATTTTGGAAACTATGTTATAAGGTGGCAGTTTTGTTGGTACTATTTCAGGGTACATATGATTTTTAGTTGCTCTATATTACAGTTTTGTGAGGCAAGATAAAAAAATAGCTGTTTTGGCAATTTGTTTTTGTTTTTGTTTACAATGTACATCTGACAGGTTAGATCATGTGGTATTTTTATAGAGCAGATTTTTATGGATGCAACATTACAGAATATGACTTTTTTGTTGTTTGTTTCAGTTTTACATAATAAAGCATTTTTGAAAAAAAATATTTTTGTGTGTTTTATGTAGGGCCTCTTTTTTCCATATGAGATGACAGTTTGATTGGTACTATTTCAGGGTGCCTATGACTTTTTGATCGCTTGTTATTACACTTCTTGTGATGTAAGGTGACAAAAAAATGAATTTTGTACACAGTTTCTTTTTTTTTTTTTTTTATGATGTTCATGAGGGGTTAGATCAGGTGGTTGCGGACGTGGAAATACCTAATATGTATACTATTTTATTTATGTAAGTTTTAAACAATGATATCATTTTTTAAACAAAAAATAATAATAATGTAAAGAGAGCCATAGTTTTTCCAGGTTTTGGCGATTGTCTCAGGTAGAGTATAATTTTTGCGGGATAAGATGATGTTTTGATTGGCACTATTTTGGGGCGCATATAACTTTTTGATCACTTGCTATTACACTATTTGTGATGTAAGGTGACAAAAAATAGCTTTTTTGACACCCATTTTTTTTTTTAAGGTGTTCACCCGAGGGGTTAGGTCATGTGGTATTTTTATATAGCAGGTTGCTATGGATGCGGCAATACCTAACATTTCAATATTTTTTTACATTTCATGCAATAAAAGGTTTTTTTTAAACAAAATCATGTTTTAGTGTCTCCATAGTCTGAGAGCCATAGTATTTTTTATTTTTTGGGTGATTGTCTTAGGTAGGGGCTCATTTTTTGCGGGATGAGGTGAAAGTTAGATTGGTACTATTTTGAGGGGCATATGCCTTTTTAATCGACATAGATGCAACAATACCTAATATGTCTACTTTTCTTTTTTTCCCTATTAAATTTTCTTTTTAAATTAGTTTATTTTTTTCTGTAAAACTTAATTTTTATAACTTTTTTTTACCACTCTGGGACTTCAGCTTTTGGGGGTCAGATCCCCTTTGCAATGCATTACAATACTTTTGCATTGTGGTGCGGGTGAGTTCGGGGCTCCATCATTCCCTACCCTGAAAGGGTCATTGTTCTGCAGGAAGGTGAATCTCTATCCCAGTCTGACGGACTAAAATAGGTTTTCCTCAATAATTGCTCTGTATGTACTGCCATTTATCGTTCAATCATAAGCAGTTTTCCAGTCATGCTTTCAACACAATGTTTCACTGACTGGTGTTTGACTTAATAGTACTACAGACTCAGGGGCCTTTCAGAAAAAATATACATTTATACTTAAACTACATCATGTGACAGATCACACAACTTCTTATGGGAGAATGTGTTCATCTAGCAAAACTTTATTTCAGAATTTCAGTGCAATAATGCATATGCTCTCACAATGTTCAGGGTTTTTATTTTTTTGCTTACTAGCTCAATATTCCAAATAAAACTTTGTGATACTTAGTATAAAATGTAAAACTCTGAAACTTGCACCTAAAGACTTCTAAAACTGTTCTCATGAAAAATGTACCTCTGTGCTTGCCAAATAATTTCATTTTTACTTTCATTATGATTGCACATCTGCTATATTGCACAAGAACTTCTGTGGGCATAAAATGTGCAAATCTAATTAAAAGTGTGTATTAGAGAAGGAATGAGTAGATGCCTTGTGATTTCTTAAAATTTGAACAAATGTTTTCTTTTTTCCCCTGTTTATACTGAGAAACTGGAATTCTGTAACGTAAATGCAGACAAGGAATTTTAAAGATAACAATACAGTACACAAACAGATTGAACAGTTATAGGCAGGAATGAAATACGATAAGGATATTAGTGTATGAGAATAAATGGCAAATATTGACAGTTCTGGCTAGTTACTTTTTTTTAAAACTATCCTCCACCTTTGTCTGACAGCCCTGTCTTCTCCTTCTTAATTGACTGGGATAAACATGAGACAATGCAAAAGTCTAAGCCTGTCATACAAGGGTAAGAGGGAAGGGCCGGCATAGAAAGGTGGTGGAGCAAGGATGCACCGAGTAGCACTGCTCATTTGCATATGGATTAAAAGTATTCTCCAGAATAGATCACTAAATAAAAGGTATTATTACATTCTGCTGAACTAGCCCTACAAGCCATCTTGCCTGGTTTTAGAGTAATTTTTCTAGTGACAGATTCCATTTAAAGGCCATCTGTACCAATGAAGCTGGCTGGTTGGATGTGCGCTTGGCAGCTGAAGGCATCTGTGTTGCTGAGAAATATTAATTTTTAATATGTGGAAGTGAGCCTCTAGGCTACGAGCAATGAGGCATTGCTGATACACCTAGAAACTCTCCTCTCTTTACAACTGCTGTGGCCTCTGAACTTTGATTGACTTTAGGAGAGGTTGGGTCCAGGCATGATCACATTTACACAATGCATGGTACTGTCAATCAAAGTGCGGAGAGCACAACAGTTGCAGAGAGGGCAGAGCCTCTATAAGTAATGGCAATGCCCCTGATGCTCCTAGAGGCTAACTTGCATATATTAAAACTTCATTTTTCTCAGCAGTGCAGGGACATATGAACATGGGACCAAGCGCACATGTAACAGGCCAGTCAATTTCAATCAAAAGTAATCTGTCCCCACATACCTAAAAATACCATGTACCTCCCATGGATCGGGAGATCTCCAAATTCATTACTCCCATTGCTCTGCTAGATTTATTTCAAGCTGGCAGCTTAGGGGCGTGAACTCTCAAGGGGTGTGTCCTTACTACTGCAGCTGCTGGCAGGACAGAGTAATTAGAAAATGACATAGAATTACAAAAGTATTCATTTCCAGGTGCTGGTTTGAAAATTGTAGAATATTTTTCATGGGACAACCCCTTTACAAGGCATATTTCTCCACATAGGGGAACCTATGAAGATGGGGCAAAGAGTAGTGCAATCTGCAGGCAAGCACACATCTATAAAGGCAGAAGGTTTTATTTCCAGGTATATGGTGACAGATTCCCTTTAACTATGCCACAAACATATACTTTATTTTCTCTGTAATTTATGAAATAACATAATTTACAATAATATATTGTTCTAGCTTGAAATATGAAATGCAAAACACTTCAGTCTCAATTATATTTTTCCAATTTTCTTTATGGCCCATAGAGTGGAAACCAGAAGGCTGACGACTGTGACTAGTGTTGATCAAAGCATTCAAAATAAAATTCGGTCTAAAGTTTAGGAAAACTTTTATTTGCAACAGCTGAATTTCCTCCCAGCATAGGGAGAGACGTGGCAAGCGCTCATGTGCAACGGACAGTGTTGCTGAAAACTGTTTTAAAAAGGAATATTGGAGAGGAAGAGTGCAGGGAGAGTGCAAGAAGAGTGCAGGGAGAGTGCAGGGAGAGTGCAGGGAGAGTGCAGGGAGAGTGCAGGGAGAGTGCAGGGAGAGTGCAGGGAGATGGCAAGGAGAGTTTTTATTTATACTGTAGGGAGAGCGTAGAAAGACAGCAGGGAGACTGCAGGTTGATTGTAATCGCATCACATTCAGAGTTAATCCCTTATTTTAGGGATACAGATAGTGTTCCTGTTTATATAAGGCAGGTGTAATTGCCGTGTGCATCATGCTCTAGTGCACCCACATTCAGAGTTAATATCTTATCTTAGTGATACATTTCCACTACTTTCGTATTCCAGGACAGTGTCATTTTTTGCCCTGTACATGTGAGCAGTGGAATGAAACCGAATATAGCAAATTTCTTCTGTTAGCTGTTACGTTACATAGCAGCAGTATTAAGCCACCGTTAAATACTTCACCCTGTACATGTGTGCAACATTTATCATAGTGAATGCTTTCTGTTAGCTGTTGCATTACATAGCATCAGTATGATGCCATAGTTAAATAATTACCCCTGTAAAATTCTGTAGAGGAACAAAATTTATTATAGCGAATGCCTTCTGTTAGCTGTTGTATTACATAGCATCAGTATTACGCTATGGTTGAAAACTTTGTCTTGTACATGTGTGCAGTGGATTTTATCTCAGTGAATGCCTTCTATTAGCGATACAGTCGTTATACACTACTGGGAACAGCCAGTTGCCTGGGCCCTTTAAAGGAACAGGCAGCAGCAGAAATGATGCTGTAGCCTGCACAAGTAGCAGCAGAAGAAGGGGCGGTGGTAGCAGCAGCCGTAGCAACAGACCAGAGGTGCCACTGTCATCTAGCGTGTTTTGACCAACAATCCAGCTGTACTGGAATGGTTGACTCGCTCTTCACAATTTAAGTTACAACAGGCACAAACACAGACAGCAATTGGTGGCTTCCTCTTACACTTCGGTTAGTTTGCATGGCCCAGGAACTGCCTCTATGCATTTAACCTGTCATGAACCTACTGCTTGCTTTTGCTGCTCCGTCTATTAGCCTAGTAAAGTTTGCTGCAGGTTCTGCTTCACTTTTTAGCGACAATGACCTTTGTGGGGACAGTCAGCAGTTACAAGCCAGCACAGACTTGGAGAAGAGGTTTGCTGTGGACTACTTTAGGCACGTAACCAATGGGAGCATATGTGGAAGGCTGGAAGCACATGTTGTGAGAGGTCATGGACATGTGCAAGAGACAGGTGAGGGGGATACAAGTGACTTGCAAACATATGTAGATGACCATGTAGCCAATCTCACGTTGGATCCGGGTGAGGAGGGGGCATCGTCATCAATGGGCAGGCGAGGGTGGCAGCATGCCTGTGAGACAGCAGGATGGAAGTGTACCTGAGAGACAGCAGGGTGGAAGCATGCCCATGAGACAGCAGGGTGGAAGCAATGGGAGATCTGGAGCCAATTGCAGGAGGGGCACACCGTCTGCTACTCAGGAGACTACCTGTGAGGAACACACTAGCAGTGTACGGGTTTATAAAAGCAGTGGCAGACAGGCATCATGCAGTGGGGAGGCAGAAGGCGAGTGTGAGCAGGGTGCTAATGTTGGCACTAAGGCCCTGCATCAACGTAAGGTGGCATGGGATAAATGTGCCACTCATTTAGTGTTACAGCCTGATGCAGCAACTGTTGAATCTCCCACTGGCCCGCTCCCCCTCTTCAACAGTCAGGGCTCGTCAACGTCAGCAGAAGGAAACAGTCGTTCCTTCCTCTTGACTTCAATGACATCTATTGCTCCTGATCCTCCTCCTTGCCACGTATTTCTATAGCAATCAATCAATGAGGCGATTGCAAAAAGACGACAGTATGCATATACTCATCCAACGTCACAGAGTGCACCTGGCCAAGTTGCTGGTAATACAGTTCCTCCCTTTCCATGTAGTTGACCATGGAGGTAGTATGTAGTAGAAAATGGAAATCATTCTTTTGCCATGCAGGTGCAGATCTTAAAGGGGTTGTGTCACTTCAGCAAGTGGCAAGTGGCATTTATCATGTAGAGAAAGTTAATAGAAGTCACTTACTGATGTATTGTGATTGTCCATATTGCTTACTTTGCTAGCTGGAGGGTTGGTCTTTCTGGTGGCTGGGACCATGAGAGCTCACATAGGCTGGTGCTTTTATCTGTAGTGTGCAAGCACAACCACCACTGCTGGATTGCAGGCAAGTAGTGACAATGGAAATGAGCAGTGTATAATGTGATGGAAAAATGAATCCAGCCAGCAAAGGAAGCAATATGGACAAGCACAATACATTAGTAAGTGGCTTGTAATAACTTTTTTATACATAATAAATGTTATCTGCTGAAGTGAGACAACCCCTTTAAGGATGACCATTCTCATCTTTTGCTTGCTTTACTTCTTCAAAATCATCCTTTGCGGTCTACAAGAAAAGTCAGCAAGATGCAGACAAAAAAGGAGCTGTATATTCCTGATGAAATATTCACATCAATATTAGATTATGTGGAAAATAAGGAAAAGCAGATGGCAGAAAAAGGCTCTTCCACCTGTAGGGCAGGAGAACACTGGGGTTGGATAAGTAGGTTCGCAATTAGAGGAGGGGGGGGGGGGAGCTTCTTCTGTCACTCTGGAAATGTGCCATTACCTTTTTTCTCTCCCCTTTTATCAGTTTGTTGGATCTAACTGCTACACCACAAGGTACCGCTCATATGTAGTTTCATGATGAAAGTAAAGGATAAAGCCACACATCTAGCCACCCAAACCCCATACAAGCAACAGCCCCTGTTTGGCTAACATATTATATGTCAGATACTAGTTTTAAGGCTCCTGTCCCTTATGGCAATAATCCTGTGGCCAAGTTCGGCCCATCTGGTTTTAACTCTAATACATTTTTTTTAACAAAATACCATCTGGTTCATAGAATATATTAGAATAGTTTTAAATTTGACACTTGGAATATGGAAATTATTTTTTTTTTTAAAGAGATTCAAGTCTACAGAGTAAAAAAAAAAATATTTTCTTTCAATAGTTTTCCATTTGACGGAACAGAGCCATTTACAATTTTAATGTGCACATTTTTATATTTATTCTCAGTCCATTTTTGAAAGTTCTTCATGGTTTGTGTTGTTTTCAGACTATACAGTCCCAACGTTCCAATAGCCATAACGTTTAAAATTTTCAATTCATATAGTCATATGAGGGCTTATTTTTTGGGGGATAAACTGTACTATTTATGGGCACCATTCAATTTACCATGTCTGTTACTGGAAAATGAGAAACACATTCTTTGTGGAGTTAAATGGAAAAAAAAATCTGCCAAAGTTTTTGGGGTTTTGACATCACTGTGTGCACTCTGCACTAAAAATTTCATAACATCCTTATTCTGCGGCTCAATATGACAATATCAAGTGTGTATATACATATATATATATATATAGAAAAAGAAAAACCACAGGCGGCACCACCTAGCGTACAAAGTGGGTGCAAAGTCCAAGTATGGCAGCAGGTGCTTACCCAATCGTAGAGTTGAAAAAATTGGACTGCACTCCAAGCGTATCCTCAAACAATATGTGTTTATTCACCCATATATGGCAAAGCGACGTTTCGGCTCCAACTGAGCCTTTCTCAAGCCAAAAGGCTTGAGAAAGGCTCAGTTGGAGCCGAAACGTCGCTTTGCCATATATGGGTGAATAAACACATATTGTTTGAGGATACGCTTGGAGTGCAGTCCAATTTTTTCAACTATATATATATATATATATATGTTTTTTGTTTTACTACTTTCTTTGCATCACCATTTTCTGACAGCCATAACTTTTTTATATTTCGGTCTACAGAGCTATATGATAGCTTGTTTGGGGATCAAAATTTACCGTATTTTTCGCTCATAAAACATTCTTTTGAGGGAAAAATGCCCCTGCGTCTTATGAGGCGAATACTAATGAAGTGCTTCCATTTTGGAAGTGTTCATTAGTGCCGGAGGACCGGGAAGCGGTGAAGGCTCTGTACTCACCGCTTCCTGGTTCTCCGCTGTTAGCTGTGCAGGCTGCGCACAGTGTGAGGGCGCTCTGTGACCTAACACTGTGCGCGCCCGATCACAGCACAGCAGACAGAGGAGGAAGACCGAGCGAGCTGGAGGTGAGTAGCGGAGGAGGAGAGGTAAGTGGGTTTTTTATTTTGTTTGCTCTGTGGCACTGGGGGCATCTGAAATGGCACTGGGGGCATACTAAATGGCACTGAGGGCATAATAAATGGCACTGGGGCTAATAATGGGGGCTCATAACTGGCATGGGGGCTTATAATAGGACTCAAATGGCATGGGGGGCTCTCATCTGAAGTTCAAAAAAAAAACTATAAAAAAAAAGATTATGGCACTATATTTGTTTGTTTTTTCGAATATTCGCTATATTGCTATATATTCTTGTTTTAGAATATTACAAATATTCAAAAAATTAATATATATCATTGAGGCATGGGGGGCTGATCTAAGGTCTTACTGGGGTATTATTAACATTGGGGTCTGATTGGGGCTGTCAGATGAGGTCTGATTAACATTGGGGGTCTGATTGCTGGCCTGATCTGAGATCTAATGAAAAATATTTTTTTCTTGTTGTACACCTGTAAAACCTAGAGGCGTCTTATGGGCCATTATTGTGGGAAGTACAACTTTTTGATCACTGATACTCAATTTTTTTTGGGGGGGGAAAGGTGACAACAAAACAACAACCTACGAATAGTGAATTTTTTTCCCCCATTACCGTGATCAGTGCACAGGAAATTTTTATTAGTATTTTAATAGTTCAGATATTTTCAGACGCAGCAATACCTAATATGTTTTTTTTTTTTTATGCATTTTTAAATGTAAAATTGGGAAAGAGGGGCAAGATCCTGGGATCTTTTGATCCCTTGTCCTATTCACCCTAATACATATTTCTCAGGGTGAATAGGATTTTTATGCACTCCTTGCTAAGCTATGCCTCGTGCACACAGCAGGGAGGTACCATTTCAGCCATGGAAAGCTTCAAAAGCATCCAGGCTGACATAGTAACTTATCGGAGCCCTGCGATTTCACTGTGGGTGGTGTGGGGATTAGCTCTGGTAGGTAGGTTAGCGGACACAGTATAGAGCTGACACTGCTGGCTGGGTTTTTTATAGGACAGTCAAAATCCGGCCTGGAACATGGGGAGTAGTCACCCACCAATCACTATGGCTACTCCCAGTAAGATCCATCCCAGATCAGCTATACAGCCATACTAAAATAGCAATGTGTTAATCAGCATTAGCTGCCGCTGACACCTGAAAATACCGGCTCTTACTTCACTGAGGCCAGGAACGTTGGTGACATATACCTTCCATCAATGACGAACCCTTGCGCCTTCCTACAGGGCTCAGATCAGAAGGCAGAGGGAGCTGTATCCCTCTGCCTTAGTTCACAGATGCTGTGATCAATGTTGATTGCGGCATCTGAGGGGTTAAATGTCAGGGTTCCATGGGATTGCCATTCCCCATCTTTGCAGCTGGGAGTCTGCTGTATGATACAGGCGGCACCTGCTGCGTATGGACCCAGCTCACTGTAACATCCCGCTCCATACATTGCCTCTGCCACCATGACATACGGGTTAGATACTCTCACAGTTACGCTCCCTGATTAATAGAGATTTGTGACAAATTAATTCATAATGAAACAAAATTTCTTGTCTAATCAAATTTTTTTAGCTGCAAAACCACACGGCCATTACCATTCATAAATTATTTATAATTCAATTTTGTTTATCAAGCTGTTTGGGAATTTAAAGGCAGGGATTTTGGGTGCATCACAACCACATCCTGGCTACCCCTCAGTCTTCTGGCTTCTACTACATGAAACCATACCTTTAAAAACGTTATTTTTCATAAATATAGAAAATAATAGTAATGAAGCTGATTATAATATTTAAATCAAAGAGATAAAGTATTGGACATAGGTGACACTATCCACACATACTTTTCTAAAGACTTTTTCTATGTGAAACTTTTTCAGAAAAGTGTCACATAGTAGACTGGAGGCTAAGGTCCCAAACAGGACCGTATTTTTATTCTTTCATTTCAATAGAGACACAATAGATGTGAACAGCACAGTGTGTCCTATTCTTGTCCATTTTGTGGCCAAGAATAAGCATGTGTAGCATAGGGCAGAATGTGCAGGACCGCAAAATGAGGGGATGCAAACTGCCAGTGTCCGCAATTTTCGTGTTAATGGGGCCTAAATGTATCTTAAAGTTTTCCCTTTGACATGTATTTTTACTTTTTTTTTTTAAACACAGGTGATAAATAAAGAAAGTATATGCAAAAACAACATTTTGCCTTTAAAGTTTTCAAAAAAGGAGCCCAAGCAAGATGTAAAATGAAAACCGGACAACTTTTCTCCATAAAGACCTTGGCTCATGAAGACCTTGTATTATTCCTTGCTATTTATGTAGCATTTGTCTATTGGTAATACCTCATCCAAAGCCACCTAAAAGGACAAAAATTAGTGCCTTGTGCACATTTTGAGCAATTTTTATTTTTAAATTGGCCTTTATTACTTTGAGCCCCTTTCTCTGTACAGCCTTGAATTTCTCTAGTTGCAGGTTCTATATTTCTTATGATGGCTCCTTATCTCCAATCTTGGACCTCCTAAGCACTAATTATAGCTCAATTCTTGTATTACTGATAAGAATGTGGCTTAAATAAGTGTTTTTGAACTTTTAATTTAGAGATAAGATTTATTAGCAGTGTTGATTGAGCATTGTCGACTGCACACTAGTTCGGCTCTGCACATGGCGGTACTCGGCCAAGTAGCGCATGTTCTCGAGCGCAATGCTCGAGTTTCCTCCCCGCATATTTTGTGTCTGCTAAGCAGCCAATAAATGTGCAGCTAAGTACTGCCCTCACTTTTAATACCAGTAGCCATGTTGGCTATTGGCATTACAGTGATTGGCTGGCCGAAAGGCGTCATTGGGTGCTATATAGCACCTGATGACAAGTGCTCGGCTCATTCTAAGTCAGTGAGAGCTGAGCATAGGAAGGGACAGAGAGTGTAGGGAGTGTAATGGAATAAAAATTTTCTACAAAAACGTGTAATAGACCCAAAAGTCCTTGTAAGGACTATTGTGTGTGACAGTGTGTGACAGCAGTAATATATGTTTGTAGCGCTAAATTGCTCAGTGTTAGGGAGAGCTGTGCATAAGAAAAGGACAGACAGTGTAGGGAGTGTAATAGGAAGATCCTGTGCAAAATACTGTGTAATATGCCGCTGCCGACAGTTAAATTATTCGCACCAAATCTCCTGTGTAAATTGTGCACATCCCTAAAATATCAGACATCCAGTAGACTTTTGTAGACGGTGTCCACTGCGGACAGTTAAATTATCTGCACCAAATCTCCTGTTTAAAGTGTGCACATCCCTAAAAGATCAGGGACATCCAGTGCACTTTTTCCGTAGACACTGCGAACTGTGACATTACCTGTGGCACCTGTCCTGTATGACGTTTCCTCATCACAAATACCTTTGTAAATTTTTTTGCACATACACTTCCGAATCCTACGCTACTGTGCGTATGACATACTTTCAAGCATATATCATATTTAAAATGAAGAAGGCGAGCAGTAAGGACCGGGAAAGTGGCCGTGATTCTGATGTGCATGCAGAGACCGTGGCCCTGGGTGTAGAGAAACAGTGCCTGCTGCCAGAGCACAAGAAAAACAATCATCCAAGATACCTAGCTTCATGTCCCAGTTTGCAGGTCAGTGCAGGACACCACACATAAAGTCAGACCAGTGCGACCAGGTGGTCGGTTGGATTGCAGCAGATAATGCTTCCAGTCGGTTAAGCACCACCCTGTCTTCCACCAGTCCAGTCTCAGAAGCCTGGAGTCTGGTCAACGCAATCCTCACCCTGATCCTCCATCCTCCCACCATTTACAGTCTGGACAAAAGAGGGACATGAGATCTTGTGCCCTGATTCCCAACTTCTTGAACATCCACAGTCGCAAGAACATAATGGTGGGGAACGGCAATTAGTGTTTAATGAGGTGGATGATGATAAGACACAGTTGCCAATGAGTCAACCGCAAGTACTCTCTCAAGAGGTTGATAAAGAAGATGAGACACAGTTGGCAATCACTGAGGTTGGGGTTAGGTCAACAAATCAGAAGGATGATCAGAGTGAGGAAGTGGAAGAGGAGGTGGTGGACGATGAGGTCACTGACCCAACCTGGGAAGGTGGCAAACCGATCGAGGACAGCAGCACCGAGGAGGAGGGATCTGCAGCACCGCAACAGGCTGGACAAGGCAGTGGGGTGGCAAAAGGTAGAAGGCAGACTACACCACACCACACAGGCCCGCAACTGTTCCACGGAGAAATCCTTTGCGTAAATCTATCTTGCTAAGGGGTAGATGTTCCGCAGTATGGCGTTTTATTGAGGAAAGTGTGGAGGACAAAAGAATGGTAGTTTGCAACCAGTGCCAGATGAAAATGAGCTGGGGCGTGAACACTAGCAACCTCACCACCAGCATGATCCGCCACATGGCATCCAAGCACCGTAATAAGTGGGACGAATGCCTGGGTCCACAATCTGTGTCTGCGGTTCACACCACTGCCTCTTCTTCCCCTGTGTTACGTGCTGGCCAATCCTCTGTCGAAGCTGCAGGCCCGGATGCATCCCGCCCTGCACCTGGATCTTCGCAACACCATTAGCGACCACTTCCGTGTCCCAGCACAGCGTACAAATGTCCTTACCCCAGGCATTTGAACGCAAGCGCAAATACCCAGCCACCCACCCACAGGCCATAGCACTAAATGCGCAACTTTACAAATTACTGGCCCTGGAAATGTTGCCATTTAAGCTTGTGGACACTGAAGCCTTCCACAGCCTGATGTCGGCAGCCGTCCCTCGTTAAGCAGTCCCCAGCGGCCACTACTGTGTGCCATGCCCGCCTTACACCTACAATATTTTACAGGGTCAGCTCACTAGCAGACACACACCTAAAATCTTTTACAGGGTCAGCTCACTAGCAGACACGCACCTAAAATCTTTTACAGGGTCAGCTCACCTACAGGGCCTCACCTAATTATACTTAATAGGTAATTTGCGTGCGTGCTCCCTTGCTTGGAGGTTGTAGCCGTAGCTGCTTCTCAGGCCCCCTCTCCAGAATTAAACCATGATTCCCCCTTTACCCATGGTCTACATGGTTTGGGCTGAAAATAACATCCAAAGTTGATAGGGCAGACATCCGAATGGATCGTCGCTGTCACAGGGACGTGCGATCATCCCCTTGTTATCTAGAGTTACCAAAGCGTCAGCAGGCCCTTGCCCATAATGTTTTAGATGTTCAGATCAGCAGGCCCTTGCTCCATTTGTTTTTGAAGGTCACTAGCAGGCCATCAATCATAATTTTTCAAGGCTGTGTATGATGCCTTCCTTTATGTGTAACAAAGGGTGTATTGTAGTTCCGGTTCCTTGTAATTTTTGGCAGCCCTTTCACTTAATGCATAGGCTTTATGAGTGTAGGAGTCCCACTACAGGAACAATTGTACCACAATGTGAATGAGGCCCTCCTTTATGTGATATACAGGTTGTATCGGAGTGTTCCTTAAATATACAGGAAAGAATGTTTCCTATCAATTTTTCCTCTAAAATCAATTTTTTTCTTTGGTTTTGTGCGTATTATTGTCAGCCTGTAAAAGTGGCATACTATTCGGACAACATGGTTCCCAGCATCAACCTGCGAGTACAAGATGCATCCAGACATCCTCCCCATGCTGTTCCAGAACCATTTCGGTGGTGTTTACATCAATTTCTGACATTTTCCTATGAACCAGGCACCCTCCCCTCTTCAGAACAGGGTGTGCCTGGTTTAATGCTCGGGTGTTTGGTCCGAGCCCCAGAGCACCCGAGCACAACGGTGCTAGATCAACACTATTTATTAGATCATCAGCACAAATTAAAGTGAAAGTACGATTCACACAGAAAAAGTTAAACCTTTCGCAACAGCATGACCAATTTCAAAAATGATTTTTAGCCCAAAAGGAGTAAAGTACAATTATAAAAAATTGCCCTCATCGTTGTACCTAGCCTTTTAAAGGGATTTTTTTAAGGCTTGAAATATTGTTTACTATTTTTGGGGATAGGACGTCCATGTCCAATCAACCCAACCAGTCGGCTGTTCTCTGCTGCCACTAGTACTAGAAGTAGCATTGCGAATGGAGGTGGAATCCCAAGTATAAAGTGTAGTGCCCATGCTAGGTTACTACAGCAGCTCTCATTCACTGTATTATAGAAATACACCTGACTGCAAACTCCCAGAAAATTAAAAAGATATATGTTAACAGATTATATTTTTGCATGCTTTTCTACTTGATATTGCATTTTTTTCATATATTTCCATTGCATGTACATTTGCGGTCTAGACAATAAGCTTAACCCTGCATCTTTACACTGATCTTTAGAAAGAAATTAGATTTATACATTAAAACTAAGGATAGCTTGCTTATAAGTTTAATGGCAAAACCCATCACACAGCTTACACACAGCCTTACAAAGAGGTACTTAACTTAAGCAGTAAAAGCCTCTCCATTTATGGTACTCTAATTCAGCTTAATTCAATTGCTCAAATAAAAAAGCTGGAAAAATACTCTAATTTCAAACAGTGGATATATACCATATATTTTGCTTAGGGGGAAAATGGCGATGTGTCTTATAAAGCGTGACCTGACTGCTAGAGATGAGCGAATGAAGCTGACAAAGTGGAATTTGATGTGAATTTCAGGAAAACTTAGATTTGCAACAAATGCAAGTTTATTTGCTCTTCGTGGTAACGAATCACAATTTTCCTAAAACGGCCACTACACGTGTGTGGACTGGGGACATGAGGCAAGGAACTTTGGGAAGGTGGGATCACCCAGATTGACATGCCTGCATGCAGCCAATTGGCAGCCAGCCCTGTGATGTCACAGCTCTATAAATACAACTTATTTCCACCAATTTTCCAGCATTCAGAATGCAGGGACAGATGTGTGAAGCAAGTAAAATAGCAAATGAAGGCTCCAGCACTCACTTTTGTTGAAGTGTCATTTTCTCCATTCTTTATTGGTAGGTATTCACAGACATGTAGGACATAATAAACTCTCAGGTGTATCGGCTGTTGACGCATTTCGAAAACTTTTTATTCGTAACAGATGTGTGAAGGCGCTAGGGACAGATAATGGAAAAACCTCTATGTTTAAAAATTTAAAATTAAAAAAAGGATTTATAAGTGCAGGGAAAGGATAGAGAGGAATCATTTCATAGCATCTTAGTGCGGGAAGAGACGTCAGAAGGCGCTAGGGACATAGTATAGGAAAGTGATTTACAAGTGCAGGGAACGATTATTTGGGGATCCAAATACTCATTAGACAGCTCTGTCATTCAAGCTTTTTGTTATTGGGCAGCAAGTCTTATGTTGAAAAGCCATTAGTGGCTTATGTCTTAGTATCTTATTCAGTACTGCAAGAAAAAGATATACGCATTTCACTTCTGCAGTTATTTCTGTTGAAAGCGTATAGGGCCGTATTTCAGTACAATAAATATATATACGCACTGCACTGTTGCCGTTATTTCTGGTGAAAGCGTATAGGGGCTTATTTCAGTCCAACAAGAAAAAAATATATACGCACTGCACTGTTGCACTTTTATTTTTGGTGAAAGCATATAAGGGCGTATTTCAGTAAAAAAAGACAAATATATATGGACTGCACTGTTGCAGCTATTTCTGGTGAAAGAGTATGGGGGCGTATTTCAGTACAAACAGAAAAATACATTCTCAGTTCATGTTGGTGGTTATATGTGTTATTTTGTATTACAGTACAAACAGAAAAATACATTCTCAGTTCACGGCGGTGGCGGTTAGATGTGTTGAAAGTGTTTAGTGGCCTATTTCAGTACAAACAGAAAAATACATTCTCAGTTCATGTTGGTGGTTATATGTGTTATTTTGTATTACAGTACAAACAGAAAAATACATTCTCAGTTCACGGCGGTGGCGGTTAGATGTGTTGAAAGTGTTTAGTGGCCTATTTCAGTACAAACAGCATGGCTGGGTGGCAGCAATCGGAGGTTGGGAGCCAAACATGCTCGGGGTATAGCACCTGCTTCGCAACACTCTACCTGGGAAGTTGCAGGGGTTCATGGAAGTAACGGCGGTAGCAGTCAGTCAGTGCGGCGGTTATATGTGGTAAAATCTTTATTGAAGTATTTTGGTTCAAAAAAAAAATTTATTCAGCAGTCAGCACTGTGGTTATATGCTGTGCATGTTAAATCTCCATGATAAATCTGCACCATGGGGGCCCTGTGTGGCTTCTACACACTTTCAAAATAATCCTTATATACGTTGAATTCTTTTATGAATTATTTTGGTGGAATTTTTTTTTTTATTTAGAGTTCAGCGCTGCAGTTGTATGTGGTAAAATCTATTGTGACTTATTTCGGTGAAAAAAAAAATATTGTATTCAGCATTAAGTGCTGCATTTATATGCGTTAAAATACTTTTTGAATTATTTCGGTGGAAATACTAATTTCCAGCTCCTCCATTAACTTTCTCATCTCTTCATTAGCATTGGACACGCACACTAACTTTACACACCCCACCCAGCTATATATATATATATATATATATATATATATATAGAGTAACCAAAGATGAGGCAGCACTCCAATGGAAAGCAAAAGGTGGATCCTTTATTCCCCTCTGTGGGGAATTAAGGATCCACCTTTTACTTTCCATTGGAGTGCTGCCTCATCTTTGGTTACTCTACTTGTTTATAGCCGTCTAAGCCTGTGGCTGTGAGGACTTGCACCCAAAATTTTTTGGTCTCGTGCTGCTGTGTTTCTTCTTTTTGCCTAAGGGCAAATAAAGGTAAATGACACTGTTAAAGGGAATTACAGCATGATACCACAATACATTTTATATGACATTTAGCAAGAGTTTAAAGTGCCCACATATAGCACATAGTGGGACACTGCATCAAGTGAATCAGGCGTGGATCAGCCAGGATTTCCACACACCAATGCCTGATGCATCAGACTAGATCATCCATGGTGCCGCACCAACAATTTGACAAAAGAGACCTTTTTTTTTTTGGGCTATCTGCCTCAACTACTATTCTGATGCTGTTACCCGCCTGATGCCACACATCTGATGCCAAGTGCTCCTTTCACCCACCATCTTCAGCGGGTACTGGTATTGCCACCCACCTCCACAATATGTAATCTTGCCACTCTGTGGCCTCCTGATGCTGCTGCCACCTCCAGACCCTATCATTGGGCCACTCTGTGTTCTCCTCATGCTGCTTTCACCTCACCACTATGTCATAGGTCCACTCTGTGTACTTCTCATGCTGTTCCCACCCTCCCCACTTCATGACTGGTCCACTATTTTGCCTTTCAGCTTGGCTGACATCATTTATTTGACACTTCTTCTGATCTGTCAGAAGAAAGGAAAAACGAGACTCACAACGGATCCTGTCTGTGTAGCAGCTTTAAGGCCTGTATGGTCCCATCAGAATTGGCTTGTGATTTGGTAGCCAAAAGCAGGAGTGGGTATAAAACACAGTAGACATGCAAATATTCCATTCACGTGTCATCTCTGTTTTAGACCCACTCAATTTTATTTTGCCTTTAGCAATACTGATAGTTTATTGAGCAAATGCTGACCAAGTGAAGGCATATGCTCCACAGACAGAATCTGTTTATTCTGGGTCATTGTTCTGACGGATCAGAGAATGGGGAAAATTAATCAGTGATGTCAACACAAACTTACTGTTGACACCCTCTCCACTCTGTTGGGGGCCCTCTACTTGTACACTACGTGCAGAATTATTAGGCAAATGAGTATTTTGACCACATCATCCTCTTTATGCATGTTGTCTTACTCCAAGCTGTATAGGCTCGAAAGCCTACTACCAATTAAGCATATTAGGTGATGTGCATCTCTGTAATGAGAAGGGGTGTGGTCTAATGACATCAACACCCTATATCAGGTGTGCATAATTATTAGGCAACTTCCTTTCCTTTGGCAAAATGGGTCAAAAGAAGGACTTGACAGGCTCAGAAAAGTCAAAAATAGTGAGATATCTTGCAGAGGGATGCAGCACTCTTAAAATTGCAAAGCTTCTGAAGCGTGATCATCGAACAATCAAGCGTTTCATTCAAAATAGTCAACAGGGTCGCAAGAAGCGTGTGGAAAAACCAAGGTGCAAAATAACTGCCCATGAACTGAGAAAAGTCAAGCGTGCAGCTGCCAAGATGCCACTTGCCACCAGTTTGGCCATATTTCAGAGCTGCAACATCACTGGAGTGCCCAAAAGCACAAGGTGTGCAATACTCAGAGACAAGGTAAGAAAGGCTGAAAGACGACCACCACTGAACAAGACACACAAGCTGAAACGTCAAGCTGGGCCAAGAAATATCTCAAGACTGATTTTTCTAAGGTTTTATGGACTGATGAAATGAGAGTGAGTCTTGATGGGCCAGATGGATGGGCCCGTGGCTGGATTGGTAAAGGGCAGAGAGCTCCAGTCCGACTCAGACGCCAGCAAGGTGGAGGTGGAGTACTGGTTTGGGCTGGTATCATCAAAGATGAGCTTGTGGGGCCTTTTTGGGTTGAGGATGGAGTCAAGCTCAACTCCCAGTCCTACTGCCAGTTTCTGGAAGACACCTTCTTCAAGCAGTGGTACAGGAAGAAGTCTGCAAGGTAAGAAAAACATGATTTTCATGCAGGACAATGCTCCATCACACGCGTCCAAGTACTCCACAACGTGGCTGGCAAGAAAGGGTATAAAAGAAGAAAATCTAATGACATGGCCTCCTTGTTCACCTGATCTGAACCCCATTGAGAACCTGTGGTCCATCATCAAATGTGAGATTTACAAGGAGGGAAAACAGTACACCTCTCTGAACAGTGTCTGGGAGGCTGTGGTTGCTGCTGCACGCAATGTTGATGGTGAACAGATCAAAACACTGACAGAATCCATGGATGGCAGGCTTTTGAGTGTCCTTGCAAAGAAAGGTGGCTATATTGGTCACTGATTTGTTTTTGTTTTGTTTTTGAATGTCAGAAATGTATATTTGTGAATGTTGAGATGTTATATTGGTTTCACTGGTAAAAATAAATAATTGAAATGGGTATATATTTGTTTTTTGTTAAGTTGCCTAATAATTATGTACAGTAATAGTCACCTGCACACACAGATATCCCCCTAAAATAGCTAAAACTAAAAACAAACTAAAAACTACTTCCAAAAATATTCAGCTTTGATATTAATGAGTTTTTTGGGTTCATTGAGAACATGGTTGTTGTTCAATAATAAAATTAATCCTCAAAAATACAACTTGCCTAATAATTCTGCACTCCCTGTATAAGCTTTTAATAGAACAGGTTCTGTAGACATCTATGTGGAATCAGCTGACGAGGGTGTAAAAGGAGTGTGCTTCTTCTTGACGTTAACATCTACCTGTAAGGCTGAGTTGATACTTGAGTTATTTGTCAATTAGTCAGTTTTGGCCCTGTGACCACCCAAATAAGTGAAGTATGCTGTGATTCTAAGAGTGACCCCTGTCATCTGAATGTCATAAGGACTCGCAGTATTATTTCACTACCAAAGCAGACTCCTTAGGCACAATGTTCTACACCACTCTAAAGGCTCGCAGCAGCCAGGAAATAGCTTTTTTGAATGTAATTCACCTCAAATCTATTCAGATCAAAACAAAGTTTTCCTGAAAAATTCGGTGAACCAGCAAATCAAATTTTTGAAAAATTTGCTCAACTCTGACTGCAGTCATATTACAGGGCAGCATGGGCCTGGAGAAGACCAGGAAGCAGTAAGTGCAGGAGAAATAGCCGGATCTGCAGATTGGCAGTGGAGCAGGACAGACAAAAATTATCTCTGACTGCTGTCTCATCTGAGATCAGATGGGGGTTTGATCTGAGATCTAATGGAAGCCCGGTTTCCTTAACAGTAACCTCCACAGCACCCCAGTCCCTTAAATTGTGACCTCCACAACACCCTGCCCCCTTAACATTGACCTTGATAGTGGACTACCCCTTTAACAGTGACCTCCACAGCAGCCCTCCCCCTTAACAGTGACACCCCACCGCACCCCACTACCCTAAAATAGGACCTCAGCAGCACCATGCCCCTCTATAATTGCCCTCTTGAGCACCCTGCCCCCATAACAGTAAACTATAACAGTGAAGAAAAATGGCTAAGTTCTTATGGTAACCTGGGTGTATGTCAAGACTGAAGGACCTGCAAGCTTCCATTGGTTAATGAGGGACATGTGACTGTATGTATGGCAGCTATGAGTGAAGAACCTGGAGGTTCTATTGGGTAATACATTTTTTGGGAATATCTCAAGAATCATATTTCCTAGAGCAGTGATAGGCAAACTGCGGCTCTCCAGCTGTTGCAGAACTATTACTCCCAGCATGCAAAGACTGCCTACAGCTTTCAGCCTACAGCAGGGCATGGTGGGAGTTGTAGTTTTGCAACAGCTGGAGAGCCGCAGGTTGCCTATCACTGTCCTAGAGTATTGAGACCTTTGCAAAAACGTTCCAAAACATTTGATGTTTCTATGTGCCAAATTTGGTGCAGATTGGTCGGGTAATTTGGTTGCACATAAAGAACAGACAGACAACAGATAGACAGAAATTCATTTAGGCATACATAATTGTGTACTTTTTGTAAGTTAATGGGATGCTGATTTTAACCAAGCTGAGCATCAATAATTACTTTTCAACATCTTTTCAATTAGCTATTGAGATTTAGTAAAATTCTAAGTTTGATCATTAGATTTTACCGTAATGATTTTTATTTTATTTTTACAATCAGGAAGAAGTGTGTGGCCTGATACAAACAACCATTGCTAAATAATTACAATATTTAAATATCTTATTACATTTTCTGAAAATCATGGCAAAAATTGCAACATTACCAGGATATGTGAATAAATTCTTATCTGTCATCCACCTATGTGTCTATTACACATGGAAGAAAACTTATGGACCCCATTATAGTGAATACTATTCAGCAGTGTCCGGCTATGCTTGATACAGCAGTTTCTGTATTCTGCTTCTCTGCCAGAAGAGAATACAAGAATGCCTGTCTGATATGTGGATGTAGAATAAAGGAACCTTTACACTGGCCGAGCATCGGGCAGATAATCACAAGCGTTCGCAGGAACACTCATTAGCGATGATCTGCTAGTGTAAAGGTGCCGCCTATTAACCGATGATCATTTGTGTAGTCTCTTAAATCATTGTTTACCGGGAGCAGATCGTGCCATCTACACAGCACTCTGCTGCCAGTAAACAATGATTCTGTATGGGGACGGGAGAAGGCATTAGCAATCACTTTTCCTTATACTGAGGAGGAGATCGATGCAGGTACTGTATATGCAGTGGTCTCCTTCACTGATGAGCAGACGATTGCTGGGAAGCTGTAGAGGTATGGGCACAGCAGAACTGCATATTAGTGGGGGGGTTTTGGCGCACAAATCCCACTTTTACAATGCGGAGGCGGCATTGCCATCACCTGGCTAAGTTAATGGTGTGCCTAGTCCAGATCTGCCTAGTCTAGACTGTGAATCACATATATTGTTCCTAACCATATGTCAGAGCTGGTGTGAACTCTATCAGACACTGAGAGGGTTGGTACAGCTTTTTTGGGAAAGTAATGTCTGCTTGGGACTCTCCACCTGGACTGGTTCAGTTCTCTGAAATCTTCTGCAAAGGGAGGGACTGTAGTACCAGCCACTTGGCCTGGTGCACTCTGTGACGTTGGATGAGTATATGCATACTCTTGTCTTTTTGCAATCGTCTAAATGATTGATTGCTGTTGAAGCAAGTGATGAGGCTTAGGAGGAGTGTCAGAAGCCACGGAGAACATTGAAGTCAATGTGAAGCAATGACAGCCTCCTTTTGCTGACGTTGTCGATCCCTGATTGCTGGAGAGGGGTGCAGGCCATTGGGAAATATGGTAGTTTTCCCACTCCACTTTATGGTGAGGCTCCATGTGTTGATGCAGGGCCGTCGTTAGAGAAGAGCGAATTTCTCGAAAATTCGATTCAACCGGTTCTCCGAATTTTTCTAAAAAATTCATTTCGATCTGAATTTATTCATGGCAAATTGCATTAAAAAAAGGCTATTTCCTGGCTGCAGAGAGCCTATATAGAGGTGTAGAACACTGTGCCTTGCAGTAACACGCAGAGGGAATCTACTATGGTAGGGAAACAATACTGTGAGTCAGTATGACATGCAGATGACAGGCGTCGCTCTTAGAATTACTGCACACTTCACTTAGGCTACTTTCACACTAGCGTTTTAGTTTTCCAGTATTCAGATCCGTCATAGGGCTCAATACCAGAAAAAAAGCTTCAGTTTTGCCCCATTCATTGTCAATGGGAACAAAAATGAACTGAACAGAATGGAATGCTCCAAAATACATTCTGTTCCATTTAGTTGCGTTCCCATACCGGAGAGCTTTGTAGTTTGCTTTCAGTCCTGGGATGCGGAGCCAGACGGATTCAGCATGACCCCCAATGCAAGTCAATGGAGACGGATCTGCCACAATAGAAAACAAATCTGTCCTCCATTGACTTTCAATAGAGTTCATGACGGATCCATCTTGGCAATTTTAAAGATAATACAACCGGATCCGGTCATAACGGATACAGATGGTTGTATTATCAGTAATGGAAGCGTTTTTGCTGAACCCTGCCATATCAACTAAAAACGCTAGTGTGCAAGTAGCCTTATTTCGGCAGTTACGGCCAAAACTGACCAAATAACTCAAGTGCTAACTTACAGGTCAATGTTACCATCAATAAGAAGCACACTCCTTTTACACAGTCGGCAGCTGATTCCACATAGGTGTTGACAGAACCTGTTCTATTAAACGCTTATCCAAGTAGAGCCCCCTCGACAGAGTGGAGAGGGTGTCAGCATTAAGTGTGTGTTGGTGCACTGATTATTTTGCCCTTCCTCTGATCCGTCAGAACAATAACCCCCAAAAAACTAATCCTGTCTGTGGAGCATCTGCCTTCACTCGGTCAGCATTTGGTGAGTAATCAATCAGTATTGCTAAAGCCAAAAAAACAGGAGTGGATCCAAAACAGAAATGACAAGTGAATGAAATATTTGCATGTCTTCTGTGTTTGCTACCCACTCCTGCTTTTGGCTACAAAATCATAAGCCAATTCTGACGCTAAATAGGGACCATGTCATGCAGGTCTTGCAGCTGTTATATAGACAGGCTCCGTTGTGTGTGTCTCATTTTTCTTTCCTTTTGACAGATAAATTATGATGACAGCAAGGCCGAAAGGCAAAATAGTGGCCCAGTTATGAAGTAGTGAGGGTGGGAACAGCATGAGAAGTCCACATAGTGGCCCTATGACATAGTGGTGAGGTGGAAGCAGCATGAGCAGAACACAGAGTAGCCCAATGACAGAGTATGGAGGTGGCGGCAGAATCAGCATTAGGAGGAGGCAAGAAAGTGGCACAATGACAGTGTGGAGGTGGCAGCAGCTTCAGGAGACCACAAAGTGGAACAATGACAGAGTGTGGAGGTGGCGGCAGCAGCATCAGGAGGAGGCCACAGGGTGGCACAATGACAGTGTGGAGGTGGCATCAGCAGCATTAGGAGGCCACAGAGTAGCAAGGTGACATAGATTTAAGGTTGCAGCAGCTTCAGGAGACCACAGAGTGGCAAGGTAAAATAGTTTGGAGGTGGCAGCAGCATCAGGAGACCACAGAGAGGCAAGGTGACAAACTGTAGAGGTGGCAGCAGCAGCATTAGGAGGCCACAGAGTAGCAAGGTGACATGGTGTTAAGGTTGAAGCAGCTTCAGGAGACCACAGAGTGGCAAGATTAAATAGTTTGGAGGTGGCAGCAGCATCAGGAGACCACAGAGAGGCAAGGTGACAAACTGTGGAGGTGGCATCAGCAGCATTAGGATGCCACAGAGTAGCAAGGTGACATAGTTTTAAGGTTGCAGCAGCTTCAGGAGACCACAGAGTGGCAAGGTGAAATAGTTTGGAGGTGGCAGCAGCATCAGGAGACCACAGAGAGGCAAGGTGACAAACTGTGGAGGTGGCAGCAGCATCAGGAGACCACATATTGTCAAAGTAACATAGTGTAGAGGTGGCAGCAGCATCAGTAGACCACAGAGTGGCAAGGTGACATAGTATGGAGGAGGCAGCAGCATCAGGAGACCACAGAGTGGCAAGATGACATAGTGTGGAGGTGGCAGCAGCATAAGGAGACCACAGAAGGCAAAGTCCACAGAGTCCACAGAAGGCAAGGTCCACAGAGACCACAAAGTGACCCCGTGACAGAGTGGGGACGTGGGTGGCAATACCAGTACCAGCTAAAGATAATGGGTGAAAGAAGGAGCACTTGGCATCAGATGTGTGGCATCAGGCGGGTGGCAGCATCATAATAGTAGCTGAGACAGGTAGCCAGAAAAAAACGTTTTCTTTTGTCAAATTGTTGGTGTGGCACCATGAATGATTTAGTCTGAGGCATCAGGAATTGGTGGGTGGAAATCCTGGCTGATCCATGCTTGATTCATCTTGACAAAGGTCAGTCTCGCCACATTTTGGGTGGACAGGTGAGTTCTTATTGGGGTAACTATGGCCCCTGTCACACACCCGCTCTGATGCCACACTACTGGCTGGGCAGGACAGCTTTTTCAGGGCAAACTCTGCCAGTTGCGGCCACAAATTCAGTTTGGCTGCCTAGTAGTCCAGCTGATCTTGAATGTGGGGTGGCAGGGTGCCGTCCAAGTATCTCACCACCTGCTGGTTCAGGTCCGGCTCCAGGTCTAGCTGCTGCTGCTGGTGAGTAGTTTCTAGGCGGGTGAAGAAAGCTGCTCATCAGCGACTCTAGACTCAAGTTGCTGCTGATGGAGCTGGAACTGCTCCTACCCACCCACCCTGCCTCAGTAGCCATTGCAGAGGAACGTGAGTGCAGAGGGCACCCCCATCAGACCTGCGAGAGGATAGACGATGGCACAAAAAGGCAGCGGCCAACTGACTACATAGGATGTCTCTATAGTAGTTCAGTTTGTCCTCCCTCTCAGCGGGTGTAAAAAAGCCCCCCATTTTGGACTGGTAGCAAGGGTCTAACAGGGTGGAGAGCCAGACGTCATCCCTCTGCCGAATGGTGACAATTCGCCTGTCACTACAAAAGTAAGTGATCATGCATCAGGCCATTTGTGCAAGTGACTCGGAAGGACTCCCTGTCTCCATCTCCATTGCATACTGCCACGTTGTGTCTGGGTCTTCTGCCTCGTCTTCCTCATCGCCCTGTAGATCCTCTGGCTGATCCTACTCCTCCTGTCCTGTCACCTGTGTATAAAAACCACCCATTTTGTTACACATTGCTTGTACTCCAATGTCCTCCTCCTCCTCCAGTTGAGCCCCCACAGGGCTCATGTGGCTGTGAGATCTAGGTGCCACGTCTTCAGTCCCCTGACCAGCCAGATTTACCAGCATCTGTTCTAGGACATGAAGCAGTGGAAATACATTGTTTATCCCGTAGTTGTGGCAACTGACAATTAACGTTGCCTCCTCAAAGGGCCTGCGCAAACGGCAGGTGTCACGCATGAGCTGCCACTGGCTGACATCAAAGGTACACAGGGGAGTACTCATGTCTGCTTGGATCATTAAGAAACCATTTATGGCCTTTCTCTGTTCATATAGTCAATACAACATATGGAGGGTGGAATTCCAACGGCTGGAAACGTCGCATATCAGCCTATGGTGGAGGATGTCGTTCTGCCGATCCAGCTCAAGGAGGGTGTGCTTTGTGGTGTAAGAGTGGCTGAAGTGCATGCAAAATTTGCTGTCCATTCTTAGGATGCAGATGGGTGGAAGACCTCAGGAACCGCTTGACAACCAGATTGAACATGTGTGCCATGCAGGGCGCATTGCTCAGCCCTCCTTGATGCAGCGCCGACACCATGTTCTTCCCGTTGTAAGTGCAGTGGCCAGGTAGGGGTGGTTAATGTTCTGTATTTGTCGTGACGCCAATTGCAGTGTGCGGAGGGTACTAACCCAGGGCCCTTCCAAGGTGTTATAATGCAAGTCCCAGATTAGGAATGCCAGAGTGGTGTAATGGCCTATAATGTCTCTGTAGGGTTGTGGTGGTTGTGTCACGGTGTCTCCTAATTGGGTATGGCTGGAATCCTGGCTCACTTGCAATAAATTTGAGTGCAGTGATAGTAGGAGTAATAGAACAACTTTGCTGAATAAATGATGTCCAGACCTTTAGATGAAGTTCAAATGTTGCTTTACTTGAAATAACTTGCATCCAAACAGTATACAGCTTTGGTCTCTTGGTCCCAGCAGGTTTTGGCAATGATTGGCAGGAATAAGTACTTCTGCTTTAAATGTGGAGCTTGCAGGATAAAACGTAGCTCTGTAACTATGGCAGGGTTAGCTGCACTTATCTGGTAGCTTCTGCTTTGTGAGTACAGACTAGCTGAGGAGGAAATAGCTTCCCCTAGGTCTATGGACTTATCCCACAGATGGATTCTCAGGGGATGCTTTCTTCCTGGAACTCTGGAGGTTGTCTGTAGTTTTCTGCTTTTTTCATCCAGCTGAGCTAAAGGTGCTCAGACTGGGAATATGGCCAAGTCTCAGCCGAGACTAAGTCCTTGCTGTCTTCCCTATGCAGGGAGTAAAACTAAACTGCTTCTAACTGGTTTTCCCTCCCTTTCTGCAGGAATACAGAATAGCCCACCTCTCTCCAGAAGGGGGGCAGAATAGCACAGGATTGTTTGACTCTGAACTGCCATAACATTAAGAGTATGTCTGCTACTGATGCTGCCACCTGCTGGTATACCAGGAAAACGACTTGAACAATTTAACATAGGTTTATGCACGTTTCTGGAGGACATAAGCAAAATCACATCTGATGACATTATAAAGGCTCTTAGGAGACAGTAGCGGGGTTGAGGCGTGTATGAACACAAGTCTGGGGTGTTACATCGTTTACTATGGTTCAGATTCTGAGTTCTCGCAGAGAAAGCCAGCATTCGATTTCTTGATTAAGGACACAGAGCAATTCATCCCTTGTGATTATGTTTGCCTAGGCAAATGAGGTGCAGAACAGCATTACACCACCGTGCCTTGCACATGTGGTATGCTAGAGGGGCACTGTGAATTGTCCCTGCAGTGGAGGCTGAGGACACGGTGGAGGATGAGGAGGTAGAGGCGGACATTGTTGCAGGACCAACGGTGTGAGAAAGTGGAGGCAGAAGCTGCTTCTCCTGATTAAGTTGGTGCTGTGCAGGAACCACATTCACGCAGTGGGACGTAAAGGACATGTATCGTTCCTGACCATAGTTACAGCTCCACATGTTGGCGCTGCCGTGCACTTTGGCAGACACCGACAGTCTCAAGGACTGGCCCACCTTCTGTTCTTATTTTTTAACACTTATACACACCACAAAAGGCTTTAGAACATATAACTGCATCGCTAAACAGCAAATAATATATACTTATTTGCCACTAATACACTCCAAAAAGGGCTTTGGAACATATAACTGCACCGCTGAACGGCAAGTATATATATTTGGCCATTAATACATGCCAAAAAGGGCTGTAATTTTATCACTTAGCCACACAACAGCAAATACTTTTTTGTGCCACTAATACACGCCAAAAAGGGCTTTAGAACATGTAACTACAACGCTGAACGGCAAATAATCTATATTTTTTTGCCACTAATACATGACAAAAAAGGGCTTTAGAACATATAACGGCACCGCTAAACGGCAAATTAGCCATTATTTTTTAACTGCACTGCTGAACGGCAAACAATATATATTTTTTTGCCACTAATACACGCCAAAAAGTGCTTTAGAACATATAACTGCACCTCTGAACGGCAAATAGGCACTTACTTTTTCCACTCTTACACGCCATAAAAGGCTTTAGAACATATAACTGTACCGCTGAACGGCAAATAATATATATTTTTCGCCACTAAGACACACCAAAAAGGGCTTTAGAACATATAACTGCACCGCTGAATGGCAAATAGGCACTTACTTTTTTCCACTTATACATGTCACAAAAGGCTTTGGAACATATAACTGCACCGCTGAACGGCAAATAGGCCCTTATTTTTTTCCACTTATACACGCCACAAAAGGCTTTAGAACATATAACTACACCCCTGAACGGCAAAAAATATTTTTTTGTGTGCCACTAATACACGCTAAAAAGGGCTTTAGAACATATAACTGCACCGCTGAACGGCAAATAGGCCCTTATTTTTTTTCCACTTATACACGCCACAAAAGGCTTTAGAACATATAACTACACCCCTGAACGGCAAAAAATAAAAAATTTTGTGCCACTAATACACGCCCAAAAGGGCTTTAGAACATATAACTACACTGCTGAACGGCAAATAGGCACTTATTTTTTTCCATTTGTACATGCCACAAAAGGCTTTAGAAAATATAACTGCACCGCTAAACGGCAAATAATATATATTTTTGTGCCAATAATACACACCAAAAAGGGCTGTGATTTTCTCACTTCACGACACAATGGCTAATAAGTTTTTTTTCCCCACTAATACAAGCCAAAAAATGCTTTAGAACATATAACTGCACCACACAAGGGCAAATAAGACAAATAAATATTTCCTTGTAATAAACCCTGTTAATGGCAGCATCAAACAGTACTTACACCCCAATAAACTCCCCTAATGAACCCTGTTCTGCTTCAATACTGCGGAATGATTCTTCCCTATCCTTTTCCTGAACTTCTATAAAGTAAAATAAAAGTTTTTAAGTCTTTTCTACCACTGTCCCTAGCGCTGGCTGACATCTTTCCCTGCACTAAGTACACTGGGAAATGGCTAAATCCAAGATGGCTGAGGCTATTTATAGGGCTGCAACATCACAGGGCTGGTTGTCTGCTGATTGTTTGAATGCATGGCATTGTCGGTGATCCTTCGTTCCCAGATTTCCATGCTCCATGTCCTAACACGTGCAGCAGCCATTTTAGGAAAAAATTGGATTCTATACCATGAAGCATAAGGAGATTTGGATTTGGTGTGAATTGAATTTTTTCTGAAATTCGTACCGAATTCCACTTTGTCAACTTCGATTCGCTCATCTCTAGCCGTCGTGCCAACATTAGCACCCTGGCCATACCTATCACGACCATGGTTATGGTCGTGACTCCTGGAACCGCATGCAGTTGTCTGCGGTTTGGTCTTGTTGTCAATCACAGGTGAGGGCTGTAGTATGTTACCTCACCTGTGGTTGCCGCTGGCAACATTATGTATGCGGTTGCACCTGGCAACCTGTCTTTGTAGGTGTGCCTTTTATATGTTTGGTGTGCACAAGGTTTGGGTGTGTTCACTGTGACATTTTTCCTTCACTTGTGGTTGTCTGCGGCAACGTTTTGTTTATGTACATGTGGTGGCAGTGTCTCGGCCTTTTGGCTGGCTCCCAGGACATGGTTGCCACGCATGTTGTTGCCAGCGGTAACAGCTGCTGTGTGATAGGTGTTTGTACACTTCTCCTTTATGTGGCTGTTTTCCCATGCCTGGTGTAGGGTTAACTCCCTTCTGTGTGTGTGAACACTGGGTGTGTCTGTGTGGGTGTGGCTACATGGGCTATTTAGCCCCTGCTGTGAGCAGTAGTCAGAGGGGTACTTCAGCCATGGTCTGCTGGAGTCATGCTCCTACTTATATACTATCTGCCAATGGGGGCCACCCTTGTGGTCATAAGTTTAGTTTATGTATAAGTTTATGTTATACACGATGTTATGAAGGTGTGTCTTTTGTATGCTTCTCTATTGCAGCTTATGGTCCTGGGTTCCTGTGTGATGTGTGGTGTGTGCTGTGTCCGTTTATGTTTGGTGTGGACAGCAGCACTTGCGCATGGGTTCCAGGCTTTGTGTCTGTGGCAGGTAGGTGTTATTCTTGTTGCATTTACCTGCCATTGCCATAAGTTGTTTAGGTTCCCCTTTCTATGTAGCTTGGCCACTTTAGACTCCTGTTTCTCCGCGTCCAGGAGGAACAGGTTGTCTACCCAGGTCCTAGCTCAGGGATCTGTCGGAGGGTCAGTAGGGATCTGAGGTTCCTTAGTATGAGCCCTCCTACCATCAAGGTCGGCTCATACAGCTAGGAGTCAGGGTCAGATTAGGGATGCGCTAGGAGGTGACCTGCTCCCTAATTCTGTTGTTCTGTCCGAGCACCCACTAACATCTTCTGGCATCGCACAGCTGAGGGTTTTTCCCCATCCTCAGCCGTGACAATACCTCACCTTCTGCTCACACATCCTGCATACCACCTCACTATTGTTCCCCAGTGACTGAAACCATTTTCACTGTGTGATACCTGCCTGCCGCTGCTTTTATGAAACCATGCACTGCTAGTGTGTTCCTCACAGGTAGTCTCCCTAGTAACAGATGGTGTAGGTGTACTCCTCCCACGTTTGGCTGCAGATCTCTTACTGCTTCCACCTTGCTGTATCACGAGCATGCTTCCACTCTGCTGTCTCACGAGCACACTGCCACTTTTGCCCCTACATGATGATGATGCCCCCTCTGCACTCGGCTCCTATGTGCAATTGGCTACATCATCATCTGTTTGGTTGTCACTTTTCTAACCCTCACCCTTTAATACAGAGGCACAGTGTATTTCTATAAATTAACAGATTAACTATAAATGTGGCAGCAGTTGAACAAAATGCACGTGATAGAGTGATATTTTAGACCGTCATTTAATACAGAGGCACAGTAAGTCTATCTATAAAGTAACGGAATAACTTTGATTGTGGCACCAATTTAACAAGATGCATGTGGTGATATACAGTATTAGACTGCCCTGTAATACTAAGACTATTAATTTGGCAAAAGATGAGCAAGATGCACATGAATATATATTAGACTGCCATTTAATATTGAGGCACAGTAAGCCTATCTATAAAGTAATGGAATAACTATGAAAGTGGCAGCAGTTGGACAAGATGCACGCGGTAATATATTAGATCGCCCTTTAATACTGAGGCACAGTAAGTCTATCTATAAATAATGACCAAATATATTAGTGGGGCAGACATGAAAAATTTAGTGAGTTTTAATTCTTCTGAACCTGAAAATTCTGAACTTAACAGTGATTCACAGGAATCAGTGGAAGATTGTTTGGAGGAATTGCAGGAGCAACCAAAATCAACCACAAGATCCTCTTATTACAAAAAATTGAAAAATAAAAATAAAACAAAATATGGGAATTTGACAAAAAAATTACAGAGAAGAGGCGGCAGGAAACACCCCAAAAAAAACACATATAATGGCAACCAGAAAATACATATGATGTCATTAATTTATCACAAGCTATGCTGACACAGAAACAGTTGGATGTTTTGTCCCTGGGATTAAACTTTGTTCCTGCAAGGGAATTGGATATGTTCACGTAATTCTAGATGTGAATAAATTTATACGCAATTTAACCCTTAGACACTTCTTTGATACACCTGTGGGTGGTCAGATGGAAGTGATGAATAGGGAGTCTGTTATCAATAAATATGGTGGCTTGTCTTTTCAGGAACAAATGTCTTTAGTCAGTATGGTGGATTTATAAATAGAAAACGCCTTTCTTCCCACATCTTCTGGGCAGGAATTTAAAACCATGAATGTACAATATTATCTTGTGCGGCATACATATTAGGACATCCTCCGACATCATCCACAACTCCCTCCTCCGTCAGGCAAAACTCCATCAGTCCTCCTCCCTCAGACCAAACTCCCTCCTCCATCAGACTAAATTCCCTCCTCTGTCAGGCTAAACTCCCTCCTCCATCAGCCCAAACTCCATCAGTCCTCCTCCCTCAGACCAAACTCCCTCCTCCATCAGACTAAATTCCCTCCTCTGTCAGGCTAAACTCCCTCCTCCATCAGCCCAAACTCCATCAGTCCTCCTCCCTCAGACCAAACTCCCTCCTCCATCAGACTAAACTCCCTCCTCCGTTAGCCAAAACTCCCTCCTCCCTCATTCAAAACTCCCTCCTACCTCAGATGTCAGCCAAAACTCCCTTCTCCATCAGGCAAAACTCCATCAGTCCTCCTCCCTCAGACCAAACTCCCTCCTCCGTTAGGCTAAACTCCCTTCTCCATCAGCCAAAACTCCCTCCTCCTTCAAATATCAGCCAAAAAATACCTTCTCCATCAGCCCTCAGCACAAACTCCATCAGCCGTCAGGGGTCAGACATCAGGTGTCAGCCCTCAGCCTAAACTCCATCAGCCATAGTAATACAATTCAAAATATGTTTACAGCAAGCGCTGGCACCACAGACCATTGTCTTCACACATATATATATATATATATATATATATATATTATGGACACTAATACCAGGCACCATGACTGGATACAAGTTTCCTTGGTGTATAATGGAGACACGCCGTGTTCAGCCGCTGACATACACGGGCTTCTCTCCAGCACATGTTACATCAACAGCTGCTAGAGACTGGTTCGCCTACAAGTGAATGAGATCACTTTCCTAATGGCAGATGGTTGCATAGTTCAGGGGTTAGAGAGCTGGTTCAAATCGCACTGGCACCTTCTACATTTTTTGTTTTTGTCTGTTAATATTTGTACTATTACTTATTCCCTTTAGAAACAAAGAACATTTTAGCGCAATTTATCATATGAAATATGCTTTCTGTTATCATATAAATATGACAGGTCTGCTTACACATAATTCAGGATAGATGGAGAGATTAATGATAAATGAGATGATGGGGGTAGATTTATGATGGGTGGATGATGATATATATGTCATGATTTGGTTATTTTACTGTTCTGGGGGCACACATCAATGCAACTGGGGTTTCATGTACAAGCAAGCAAAAGTACAAATATTAACAGACCAAAAAATAAATATTGTGAAGGTGCCAGCAAGATTTGAACTTGCAACCCCTGGTTTATAACACCAACACCAGCTCTCTAACCACTGAACTATGGGGCCATCTTCTATTTGGAACGGAATCTCATTCACTTGTAGGTGAACCAGTCTCTATAGGCTGCTGATGTATCGTGTGCTGGAAAGAAGCCTTTGTATGTCAGCGGCTGAACACGGCGTGCCTCCATTATACACCAAGGAAACTTGTATCCCAGGCATGTCCAAACTGCGGCCCTCCACCTGTTGCAAAACTACAACTCCCAGCATGCCTTAATAGCTGTAAGCTATCCAGGCATGCTGGGAGTTGTAGTTTTGCAACAGCTGGAGGGCCGCAGTTTGGACATGCCTGTTGTATCCAGTACTGGTGCCCGGTATTAGTGTCTATAAAATATATATAATGTATGAAAACAATGGTCTGTGTTGCCAGCGCTTGCTATAAAGATATTTACATTCTATTACTACGGCTGATGCAGTTTAGGCTGAGGGCTGACACCTAA